>NC_137791.1:43045912-43615912 GCF_963383645.1 Muscardinus avellanarius | reverse complement strand
AAAGTTTTATGACCCTGGTTTTTGTCTAAAAGTTTATAGTCTTAAGATTTACATTTAGGTCTCTTATCTACTTTGAGTTAATAGTTGTATATGGTATTAGGTAAGGGCCCAATTTTATTCTTTTTCATGTAGTTATTATTTTCAACAATATTTAGTGAAAATATTATTTCCTTCACCAAATGTTCTTGGAAACCTTGTCAAAAATAACTTGACCATATATGGAAGAAAAAACAAACATATCAAAGTTAATCAGGAAACCAAGCATGGGAAGGAGGGAGGGGGAGTGAAGGGGTTAGAGATTGGGTAGGGGCTAATTGGGTGATGTGTGCATGTGTATCTCCACAAGGTTTTTTTTATCCCATTAAGATGTATGACTACAATGAACCAATAAAAAATTATTTAACAACAAAAATAAAAATAAAAAACTCTGCCACCATGTGCTACACTCAGGCAGTGCTTATCAGCAGGGTCAATGGTTACAGGTTCACTCTCTCTGAACCAAAGGACAGAGGGGAAGGGGTGGAGAGAAAGTGCTGCCAAGTTGCCAGTTGGTGACTCTGGCAGAAAGCTGGTTTAGAGATAAGCATTATCAAGTGATCGTCACTTTTCGCTACACCCAAGGTGATGAAATTGACAGATGTCATGACTTCCAGAAAGAACAGGCGATAACCTTTCTGTTCAGTCAACATTGCTTTTGTACAGGACAGTGTGTAAGTCCAAGACTGCACAGAGGGGGGACTCCTGCACCCCCGACCCTCACGGAGGATGTCCTCTCATCTGGTGCTGATCCCACCAGTGGCTACTGGGGAGAGAGGAAGGAAATTGGCATTTTTTGATTGTCTGTCATGTACAAGTACTGTAATATGTGCTGTCTGTAATATTATACAGGGAGAGGAGTCTGAGTGCCTAATACATGTATCCGCTCCATTTTACACATGAGTTGGTAAGGCTTAGAATGGGGGGTGGAAGAAGAGGCTAATGTTAACAATCATACACAAAAATTAAATAAGACATCTACACATATTTTATAAATAATTGTAAGGAGAAAACTATAATGAAGCCAAGAAATAAAACAAGGGCTCATTTTGCAGTTCTTCCAAGTCATATCCCATACTTCTTTTTAGCATGACCACTTCACTAACTTTAGTGGTAATCAACTCTGTGCAATATTTAAAATTCATCAGCTGCTAAAAACTATAGATTAGTTCTTGTTAGTTTTCAACTTTATATAAATGAAACCATACTGTGCATTTACCAAATTTTCCAAAAATGACTTATAGACAGCAATTGCAATCAAAATCTTGGTAATCATTCTGACAAGCTGATTGTAATATACATACAGAAATATGTATTAAATTGTACATACAGAATACATACAGAAAACATACAGAAATATGTATAAACTATCTAGAAAATAAATTAACAAAGTAAAAGAGCCTATTTATTTATTTATTTATTTATTTTTTGGTGGTACTGGGGTTCCTGGAAACCCTTCTACCTCCCGGCCACACACCCAGACCTATTTTTTATATTTTTTTATTTGGAAACAGGGTCTCCTTGCAATCCTTCTATCTCTGCCTCCTAAGCGTGGGGATTACAAGCGTGTGCCACCACGACTGGCAAAAGAGCCTATTTTATCAGACATAAAAAGAAGTCATAAGTAAACTTACCAGACATAAAAGCTTACAAGTCATAAGTAAACATACCAGACATAAAATAAACTTACCAGAAATAAAATAAAATAATACCAGAAATAAAATAAAATTACTAGACATAAAAACTTACAAGTCATACCAATAAGACAGTGTGTTGTTGCCCCAGGAAAGGACAAATAGAACAGAATAGATCCAGAAGTGGACACCCTCGCATGGGTGCATGGGTACATGGGTACTGATGGTGATGCTGCAGGCCATGAAAGAAAGGATGGCAAATGTTGCTGGGACAATTGGGTACTGATGTGAGAAAAAGCTCCATATACAAAAGTCAATCTAGATGGGTTAAGTCTTTTTTTTTTTTTTTTTTTTTTCAGTACTGGTGATGGAAACCAGGGCATTCTACCTCTGTGCTATACCCCCAGCCCAGCCCTATTTTTTTATTCTTTATTTTGAAACAGGGTTTTACTAAGTTGCAGAAGGCCTGCGAACCTCTGTCTCAGCCTCCTAAGTACTGGGATTACAAGCATCCACCACCATACCTGGCTCTGTTAAGTCTTTTTGCAAACATCGGATTGAAGATTGGAACTGTGGAGGTGCGTGCAGGACAGGCAGGAGCTGTTGGAACCCTTCTGTCTCTTTCAACTTCCACATGGGGGAGAAATTGCAGACTTTCTGCAGGAGACAGGCAGAGGATCAGAGTAGGATGGAGCATGTGTACAGGTTGGCCTTTTCTCTTTCTTGCTACATATTTGACTTTCCTGCCAAGTGACAGTCGATGGCTCATTTGCTCTAATGATGGACTCTATTCTAGATCATAGGAGCAAGTAGAAAGGGAATAAAAAGGATTTCCTGAGTTAACCTCTCTCTCAGTTCCTCCCAACCATCAACTACATTTACATCACGGTGCACATTAGACTGTTCTGAACACTGGTCAAATCTCAGTCTCCTGCCGTCCGCGGCTGCTCACACTCTGGGGCAACTTCCGGAGACGTGGGCAGGATGTTTGAGCTTCACCTGCCCAGGGATAGAGGGGTGACTCCAGCTCCTCCCATCCATACCAACGCTATCTTTCACCCAGGATCAATCCTTTCACCAGGTGGAACCACTGCTGTCTTTCTCTACCAGGAAGTTAACCATTACTGTGTTCCATGGGTTTCCCAAGAGTTCCATGGGTTTCCAAGACCCTGGAACACAGAATCCACCTTGGCATGAACCGGTTTGCATAAAGCCCATGCCAGTGCCAGGAAACATGCAGCTACAGCTGACTCCCACCTCCACAGGCAGCCTGAGGTCCTTTCTACTCTGCTCCTATTTATCTGTAACCTCTCAGTGCACAGAGGAATGGAGGCAAGCTTTTGAACAATGTGTGAGAATGTGGGTGTGACTGGGAAAAGAACAGAACAGGAGTTGCTCTGAGGACCCCTCTGTTCCACCACCACCTCTGCTTGAGCTCGCACGCGCACACACACACACACACACACACACACACACACACACACCATTTACACATATACGGCATTTACAGACATATAAGACTTTTTTTTCTGTACTGGAAATTGAACCCAGGAGCAATCTCTGTACTACACTCCCAGCCCTGTCTGTCTGTCTGTCTATCTATCTATCTATCTATCTATCTATCTATCTATCATCTATCTATCTATTTATAAAATAAGACTTCCCTAGGTTACTGAGTATCTTACTACTTGTTGAGGCTGTCCTTGAACCTGTGATCTTCCTGTCTCAGTCTCCCAAGTACTGGGATTACAGAGGAGCACCACCATGCTCAGTTTACACAAACAATATAACTTACTATATAAATTACACTGGTCTAACTATACCTTGCTAACAATTATTCAAATATATTTCCAAATAGTTTAAAATTTTTAAGAGCTTTTACAAATGAATTTTTACATGGTAAATTTTCCAACATTTCCCTTCTTGGTTTCTGAATTGTGTCACACATCTAGAAAGGCTTTCTGCATTTCATGAGTATATTTTTAAAAATTCTCTATGATTCAGGCCCAGTGGCGCATACCTATAATCTCAGTACTTGGGAGACTGAGACAGGAGGATTGCAGGATCAAGGCCAGTTTCAGCAACTTAGTGAGACTCTATTTCAAAAAATCAATCAATCAATCAATCAATCAATCAATAAAAAGGGCTGGGGGTATAGCTCAGAGGTGGAATGCTCCTGAGTTCAATCCCTAGTACCCTCCTCCTCAATTTTTTTCTCTTGTGATTTTTTTCTAGGTTTTTTTTTTAACAACACATAAATCTTTTGTGTAAGGGGATTTACCAAGTGTAAGGTGTAGAATCCAGACCCAATTTCAGTCTTCTCAGGAGGCTGCCTTGTTCTTCCAACAACATTAAAAAGTAATCCAAGCCAGGCATGGTGGCGCACGCTTGTAATCCCTGTGCTTGGGAGGCAGACAGGAGGATCATGGAGATAAAATAGGTCTGGGAGTATAGCCTGGAGAAGGGTTCCATCCTCAGTACCACACACACACACACAAAAGTAATCCACCTAATAGGAACAGTTTATTATTATTATTATTATTATTATTATTATTATTATTATTATTGATGGTACTGGGGTTCCTGGAAGCCCTTCTACCTCAGGGCTACACTCCCAGACCTATTTTTACATTTTTATTTGGAAACAGGGTCTCCTAAGCCAGCGCGCGCGGCTGGCTTCGAACCTGCGCGATCCTCCTGTCTCTGCCTCCCAAGCGCGGGGATTACAAGTGTGCGCCACCATGTCCAGCCCTAATAGGAACAGTTTAAAAGATGTGTGGGATCTATTGTTTGTGAGTTTTTGTATGTGTTTTCCTAGTTGTATTTTATATTATTCCTGTGAGAGAGTAAAAATCAGGTTTATATACATATTAAATGAACTATTCAGAAAAAAATTAATTTTTATTGATATATTTACAGTTATAAAATTATGCCTTTAATGAGAAAATGCAGAGAGGACCTAAGAATAAAATAGTAACAAATAACTAAAATATTTAAGCCACAAATAGTAGTGATTAGCATATATGAAAAGTCTTTGGAAACTTTAAATCTCTACAACGCTGCATTTTGCGGTTTCTTATGAAATCACTAGAATAAGACAGCTTGACAAATACGGCATAATATTAGGACAGATAAGCATCTGGAGAGGATATTTAATTCTAGAGGAAGGCGATGTTGTGGGGGTTTTCTTTTTTTTTCTTTTTTATATATTTTTTATTGGTGCATTGTATTTATACATCATAATGGGGTAAAAAGATTTGTGTAGACTTAAATGCACACATCACCCAGCCAGCCCCCACCCAGTCCCCACCTTACTCCCACCCATGCTTGGTTTAGTGGTTGACTTCGATATGAATAAGTACATCATGCATTTTAAAGAGTTTCCTTCTCCCCCCACCTCTCAGCTTCACAGTTAGGTTGCCTTATTTGCTCCTCTATGGGATCTCCTTTTTCACCTGGAGCTTCTCCTATGACCCCTTTCACCCTAGCTTTCACATATTAGGGAAAGCATCCAATTCCTTACTTTTTGCAACTGACTAATCTCACTTAGCATAATGTCCTCAAGATCCATTCATTTCCCTGAAAATACCACAATTGTATTTTTTTTTAATGGCTGAGTAAAATTCCATTGTGTACATATCCCACAGTTTTGTAATCCATTCATCTGTTGATGGACATCTTGGCTGGTTCCATAGTTTGGCTATGGTGAATTGTGCAGCTATGAACATAGATACACATGCATTAGTTTGGTAGTTTGGTTTCTTTCCTTTTGGGTAGATACCCAGAAGTGGTAAGCTGGATCAAATGGTAAATTTGTTCCCATTCTTCTGAGAATCCTCCATACTATTTTCCAAGGTGGTTGCACTAACTTGCAATCCCACAAACAATGTCTTAGAGTTCCCACTTCTCCACATCCTTGCCAGAATTTGTTGTTGTTTGTGTTTTGAATGATGGCCATTCTAGTTGGGGTTAGGTGAAATCTCAGGGTAGTTTTGATTTGCATCTCTCTGATTGCCAATGATATTGAACATTTTTTCATGCATTTATTGGCCATTTGAATTTCTTCTTTTGTGAAGTGTCTGTTTAGTTCACTTGCCCATTTTTTGATTGGATGATTTTTTTTTTATTGTTGAGTTTCTTGAGTTCTCTGTATATTCTAGATATCAGTCCTCTATCAGAGGGGTAGGTGGCAAAGATCTTTTCCCATTTTGTTGGCTCTCAATTGAGGTTCTTGACCGTTTCCTTTGCTGAACAGAAGCTCTTCATTTTCATGCAATCCCATGTATTGATTCACCTTTTAGTTTGTTGTGCCTTTGGGGTCTTGTTGAGAATGTTTTTATCTGTGCCTATGTGTTGAAGTGTTAACCTATGTCCTCTTCAAGGAGCTTCAGGGTCTCTGGTCTAATTCCAAGTCTTTGATCCATCTTCAGTTGACTCTTGTGCAGGATGAGAAAGTGGGATTAATTTCCAATTTTCTGCATGTGGTTAATCAGTTTTGCCAACACCATTTGTTGAACAGGTTTTTTTTTTCCAGTGTATGTTCTTGGCCCCTTTGTCAAAAATCAATTAGCTGTAAGAGTGTGGACTTGTTTCTGGGTCGTCTTCTATTCTGCTCCATTAGTCTATGTATATATTTTGTGCCAGTACCATGCTATTTTTATTACAGTGGCTTTGTAATATAGTTTAAAGTCAGGTATTATGATTCCTCCTGCATGGTTTTTGTTGCTGAGAACTACTTTGGCTATTCTGGGCTTTTTGTTATTCCAAATAAATTTAAGGACTGATTTTTCTATGTCTGTGAGGAATTATCTTGGTAGTTTAATAGGCATTGCATTGAATCTGTAGATTACTTTGGGAAGGATGGCCATTTTAATAATATTTATTCTGCCTATGCATGAACATGGAAGAGCTTTCCATCTCCTAAGATCTTTGATTTCTTTTTTCAATGTTTTATAATTTTCTTTGCAGAGATCTTTTACCTCTTTGGTTAAGTTTATCCCTAAGTATTTTATTTTATTTTTTTTGTGTGTGGGAAATGCTGAGTGGAAGTGTTTTCTGAATTTCTTTTTCAGTAGATTTATGGTTGGTGTACAGAAAAGCTTCTGATTTTTTAAAGATTGATTTTGTATCCAGACACTTTGCTGAATTTGTTGATCAGTTCTATAAGCCTTTTGGTTGAGTTTGTTGGGTTTCTAAATATAGTATCAGGTCATCTGCAAATAGTGAACGTTTGAGTTCTTCTTTTCCTATTTGTCCTCCTTTGATTTCCTTTTCTTGCCTTATTGCTTTGGATAGAGTCTAAAGTAGTATATTAAAGAGAAGTGGTGATAGTGGACATCCTTGTCTTGTTCCCGTTTTTAGGTGGAATTCTTGAAGTTTTCCCCCACTTAGTATGATGTTGGCTGTGGGCTTATTGTAGATTGCCATTATGATGTTGAGATATGTTCCTTCTATTCCAATTCTCTGCAGTGTTTTTATTATAAATGGTTGTTGGATTTTTATCAAACCCTTTTTCAGCATCTATTGAAATGATCATGTGATTTTTGTCTTTGGTTCTGTTGATATGATGAATTACATGGATTGATTTTTGAATGTTGAACCAGCCTTGCATCCCTGGGATGAACCCTACCTGGTCATGACATATGATTTTCTTTATGTGGTTTTGAATGTGTGTTGCTAGTAATTTGTTTAGCAGTTTTGCATCCAAATTCATCAAAGATATAGGACTGTAGATCTCCTTCCTTGAACTGTCTTCGTTTGGTTTTGGTATTAATGTGATGTTGGCTTCATAGAATGTATTTGAGAGAGTTCAGCTAAAGGTTTTATAGAATTCACTTGGGAAACCATCTGGTCCTGGGCTTTTCTTTGATGGTAAGCTCTTCATTGCTGCTACAATCTCTTTGATTGTTAATGGTTGGTTTAAATGTTCTCTATCATCTTGAGGAAGGTTTTATTTATCGAGAAAGTTGTCAATTTCCTCCAGATTTTTTATTTTGTTGGAGTATAGTTTTTCAAAGTAGTTTCTAACAGTACTCTGGATTTCTACACTGTTAGTAGTAATATCTCCTTTTTCACCCCTTATCTTCATAATTTGGGTTGATCCTCTCTCTCTCTTTTTTTTTTAGTTAGGTTAGCTAATGGTTTGTCTATCCTGTAAATTTTTTTGACAAACCAGCTTTTGGTTTTGTTGATTTTCTGTATTTTTTTATTCTCTATTTTATTAATTTCTGTTCTTATTTTAATAATTTCCTGTCTTCTACTGGATTTGTGGTTAGATTGTTCTTGTTTTTCAAGGGCTTTAAGGTGTGTCATTAAGGTTATTTATTTGATGATTTTATGTTTTTCTTATGTGAGCACTTAGTGCTACACATTTTCTTCTTAATACTGCCTTCAAAGTGACTCAGAGGTTTTGATATGTTGTATCTTTGTTTTTGTTGGTTTCTAGAAATTTCTTGATTTCACCTCTTACATCTTCTATGACCCATTCTTCATTCAGAAGTGTGGTATTCAGCCTACACATGTTCATGTGGTTTCTTTGGGTCTTTTTATAGTTGATTTCTAACTTCATTCCATTATGGTCTGATAAAACACAGGGAAGTATGACACATTTTTGAGTTTGCTAGTGCTCACTTTGTGGCCTAAGATGTGATCGATTTTGGAGAAGGTTCCGTGAGCAGCTGAGAAAAATGTAAACTCCGCTGTAGTGGGAATATTTTATATGTGTCTAACAGGTCCATTTAATTAATGGTGTTCTTTAGTTCTGAGGCATCTTTACTAACCTTTTGTCTAGATGATAGGTCTAATGGTGTGAGAGGGGTGTTGAAGTCTCCCAGTATTATTGTGTTGGGATTTATGTGTGGTTTAATGTCACAGAGAGTTTGTTTTATAAAAGTACCTGCACTTATGTTTGGGGCATAAATGTTGATTATTGTTATTTCCTCTTGTTTTATTGTTCCTTTTACCAGTAAGAAATGACCTTCTTTGTCTCTTCCAATAAGTTTGGGCTTGAAGTCTAACTTGTCTGATATCATAGTTGCTACTCCTGCTTGTCTTCGTGTTCCATTGGCATGGATTACCTTGCTCCACCCTTTACCTTTATTTGTTTCTATCTTTTCTTGTAAGGTGTGTTTCTTGCAAGCAGCAGATAGATGGGTTCTGTTTTTTAATCCATTTTGCCACTTTGTGTATTTTTATTGGCGAGTTGACGCCATTTCCATTCAGTGTGATTATTGAGAGATAATTTTTAATTCCTAACATGTTGAGACTTTCTGTTTGAAGTACTGTTTGTTCTTTTTTGCTTAGTTGTCTGATGGATAGAAGTTCTTGTTTCTCTGTTTCTGGTGTATATTACTTATTTCGTCTTTGTAGTTAATATCTTTGAGTATTTTCTCTAGTGCTGGTTTTGAAGACATAAATTCCTTCAGTTTCTGTTTGTCATTGAAGCATCTTATTTCCCCCATCTAATTTGAAAGAATGTTTTTCTGGGTAGGAAAATTTTGGCTGGAAGTTGTTTTCTTTCAGAGTTGGAATGTGTTACTCCAAGCCCTTCTGGCTTTCATGACTTGGTTTGGGAAGTCTGGGTTGATACTAATTGGTTTGTCTCTGAATGTCACTTGGCCTTTTGTTTTTGTTGCCTTTAAGATTCTCTCTTTAGTTCTACATTGGTCATTTTGACTATTGTGTGGCACGGGGAACCTTTTCTTGGATCTTGTCTGAAGGGAGTTATATATGTTTCCTGAACCTCTTGCTCTATGTTTGGAAAATTTTCCACTATTACTTCTTTGAAGAGATTGTTGATCCCTTTGGTTTCACCTTCTTTTCCCTCCTCTATGCCAATAATTCTTAGGTTAGCTCTCTTAAGATAGGTCCATATTTCTTTAATGTCCAATTCCTGTTGATGAATTGTTTTTTTTTTTTTCTTTTTTCTTTTTTGGTGGTACTGGGGTTCCTGGAAGCCCTTCTACCTCCGGGATACACTCCCAGACCTATTTTATATTTTTGAAACAGGGTCTCTTACACCAGCGCAGCTGGCTTTGAACCTGCACGATCCTCCTGTCTCCGCCTCCCAAGCACGGGGATTACAAGCGTGTGCCACCATGCCCAGCTGAATTGTTTTTTCTGTTATGAACTATGCATTCATTTTTGGAGTGATCATCTTCTAGGAGCGAGATTCTATTCTCCATGTGGTCTAGTCTATTGTTTATAGTTTGAATTGATGCCTTTACTTCAATGATTGTATCCTTTATTTCTTTCAGACTCTCTAAATTCTTTTCTAAAATCCTGAATTATTTCTACAGTTACATTTCTGATTTGACCTTCTGGAAATCTCTGCATTTCTCTGCTATCAGTTTCTGTTATTGTGGAGTTGTGAGAGCTCATTGATCTGTTGTTGTTCCTCTTTCCCATGATTTCAGAAGCTTGTACCTGTTGCTTTTGGTAAATTTCTTTCAGTCTCTAGGTGTCATCTGGTATATTCAAGGGCAAGTTGTATTCAACAGTGAAGATTGAGTAAGGTGGGATGAGAAGGAGTAAATGGAAGAATAGGGTACGGTCAGAAACAGTCAAATAGTATGAGTGTATGAGTTTGTTAAGGTAGTATATACTAGAGATTAGAGATATTACCAATTTAGTAGAGTTCTAGTAACCAATGTATAGTTTCTGGTATAGTGTTATGAATTGGCTTCAATATAGGAGTAGGGAGCGATAAAAAGAAGAGAAAAAAAGAGGAAGGACAGAGAGGAGAGAGTATATTTATACAAGGGAAGAATCTTGGGAGAGGATTTGGTATGGGGGTTAAAAAAACAACAAAAAAAACCCAAAGGAAAATGAAAATCATAAAAACAAAACAAATCAATACAAAAAACCCACAAACCCCTTTCAAATAAAGAAAAAAAAAGCAAAAAAGCAATCAAATATACACACAAAAAAGAATGAAAAAACCTAAGCAATCCCAACAATGAATTGATTTGACTACAAATAAATTCAGCTGTGTCTTTCTGTGTAGATACTGATTGCTATGGGAACCTTTCCCTCTGTGAGTCTGGTTCTCTGAGTCTTCTCAGTCTATGCAGATGGTCTGTATCAATGGGGTTGGATTTAATACTGAGTGAAGTTCACCCTCCACACTTTCCACAGATTTGGAGTCTAGGTCTCTCCCTGCCTCTGTTGGCAGCATATGCCTCTGAGACCGAACTCAATGTAGGAGTCTCTGTTCTACACAGCTAGGACTGGGCTAGTCTGATTACTCCCTGTCCCCCCAAATTGAGATGTCTGTGGTGTTCCCCACAAACCTACTCATTGGGATTAGAGTTAAGCATAAAATTTCCCCCACACTTTCCACTGATCTGAGCCTGAGTCTAAGTTTCTGATATAATCAACAGCAGATCCCACTCCCACCTTCTCTGGGTTCTTCTCCAGTTCACCACGACTTCACTTATTGTGCTCTGGATCACTGGTGGGTGTGATAATCTCTGCTGCCACCGCTCCTTCCCTGAGTTGTATCTCAAAGACTCAGACCCAGGGAGTTTGTGGCAGCTGTGCCAGACTCTGAGGCTACCGGGCTGAGGGCTTTCCTTCCGAGAACTGTGACTATTAGGGTGTAGTAATTTCTGCCATCCCTACTCCTGCATTGCATTGAACTGCTATATCTCCATCCAGAGAGTTTATCAAAGCTGGTTGAGTCCCTGAGGGTGTAATGCTGGGATTTCTTCTGTAGGGGGTGCAATTACAATTGTAGTGGCGCTGGGGTGGGGCTTCTGCTGGAGCTTTCCTGGGGGTGTTGAACTCACTGCTGCTGATGGCAATATGGCGTCTCTGCCACGCCCTTGGCTGTGAGTCTGGTGTATCTCCCCTCTGGTTTGAGCTCTGCTCTGAATTCTTGGAGACCGTGATGGGCTTGGCCCCTGAAAATGGTGGCTCATCTTCGCGCTGAAAGAATTGCTGAATTAAATCCGACTGGGCAGCAATTGGTCACTTCAGCTCCTTCACTTCTCCGCTGGAGTTTAGGTCTGTGAGGCAAGGTGATGTAAGCACCACGGTCACCACGGTGGCAGGCAGGTTTATTTCCTGCTTCTCTGGTTATTCTGGTCTTTTTTTTTCTGTCTCTTGTCTTTATATTTCTCTAATGCTAGTATTTTCTGACCCTGTAAGGCATTATTTTTGCCACTATGGAGATCGAGTGTCAGCTGTACTCATAGAAGCTACTTTACTCGGTTGCCATCTTCCTTGTTGTAGGGATTTTCTTGGGTCACCGTGCAGGTGACTTTGCCCATGTCTGTGATTTTGGAGGGATCAAAAATGCTCGGGTCTCTTCTCTTCCTACATGTTGATGTTGATGGAGAGAATCGAATTAAAACGACTTGCCGTGAGGTGTTGGTGTGAGGAGAACTCGACCTTTGCATTCTTTTTCCTTTTAGATATTTCCCAGTATCTGCCTTACTATCATGAAGTCACCTGCGCGCTGGGTACCATTTCAGTTCTGAGACTGATTTTATGACTTTCTATTTTTTTAAATAAATACTTACACTAAATGATTTCAAAGTGATCTTTGACCCAGGAAAGACATCAGTGAGGGGCCTTGACTCCTCACCATCTTTATCAGCCCCCCAAATCCAACCCTAAAACTCATATGAGCTAAAGAAAAACAAGGTGCTTATGTTGCAAAAGTTGCCTCAAGACAAGGATCCTAATGCTCAGCAATCCAACTCAAATTTCCCCTCAAATTCTCTATATAGAAAATCACTTCTGCAGGGTGTAGTGGCACATGCTTGTAATCCCAGCATTTGGGTGGCTGAAACAGGAGGATCACGGTTTGAAAACAGCCTCAGTTCCTACTGAGTGAGGCTCTTTGCAACCCAGTGAGACCCTGTTTCAAAATAAAGAATAAAAAACAAAATAGGGCTGGGAGTGTAGCTCGGATGTAGGATGGCTCTAGTTTCCATCCCCAATACCTCAAAAGCAAACAAACAAACAAACAAACAAACAAACATCACTTCTATGCACCAGGAAGTGATACATACCTATAATTCCAGCTACTCTGAAGGCCGAGGCAGGAAGATCACAAGTTCATGACCAGCCTGGGCAATTTAGTAAGACCCTGTTCCAAAATAAAAACTAAAAAGGGTAGGGGATGTAGTTCAGTGATAGAACACCCCTGGGTTCAATCCCAAATACCATATAAGCAAATAAATATATAAAGACTTGTACGATATTTCTTTTTGTGTGTGTGTGGTACTGGGGATAGAACCCAGGGGCTTTCTACCTTCGAGCTGCACCCCTAGTTCTATTTTTTATTCTTTATTTTGAAACCGGGTCTCACTGAGTTGCAAAGGGTCTCACTAAGTAGCTGAGGCTGCAGGAGAACCGTGATCCTCCAGTCTCAGCCTCCCGAATGCTGGGATTACAAGCGTGTACCACCACACCCGGCTCATTGTACAATATTTCTATTTGACATACATATAACTCTAGAATTGTGTTGCCATATTTTCTTAATTTCTACCAAACTCCAGGATAAAAAAGCATATATTTTGATGAGATCAACACTAAAATGTTAGTCCAAAGAATCTTCTGAGTAGCATTAAAAAAGTCATATTTTTCTTATTTACTTCATCTTATTTTTTCTTATTTAATTCATCTTTTTTACTTCATCTTTATCTTTTTTCTTATTTACTTCATCTTATTCATTCAGCATGGTATAAATATGTACCTGTTAGAAAATATTAGTTTACAGGAGTAGAAAGCTCAATTCAAACTAGCTTACTGAATAAAATGATTTACTGGCTCATTTAACTGAAAAGGACAAAGGGCAGGCTTTAAGGTTGACTTTTTTCTTGAGTGGTTAAACAATATGCCCCTTTTCATAGAGGTATTGCTTTCATCCTTACACTGGCCATGTTTCTAGAGAACTTCCAGACTTAGGCCTTTGTCATGAGAGCTCGAATGGGCCATCATTCCCTTATCCTGGACCAGCTTAGGCCAAGGGTCCATGAATTGTGGCCCAAGAAATAGAAAGCACTGATTAGCTTCTGTGTGTGTGTGTGTGTGTGTGTGTGTGTGTGTGTGTGTGTGTGTGTTGGATATTCAGTTGAAAATCTAGTATTGTCAGGATGTGGGAAGGGGAAAGGTGTGCTGGGGTGGCACACAACAAATATTCACTGCAGAATGTGTGCTCCACTGGGTGGGAGATAGATAAACACATGAATCAGAGCATGGACTGGTCCAAGGCCTCAAAGAAAAATGGTGGAGATAACATCAATGTATCCAGGACTACCCAACTTTGATGTTGTAATCAAGGCCTCAGGAAAGAAAGTACTATTATAATTTTTTTGACTTCTAGGTACTGCAACCCTGGAATTATAACACTTAGATAATGGGGGGGGGGTTGTATCAAAAGCATCGGATAAGGAGGTATAGCCAGTCCTTTCACTTGATTATATTTGCGAGGTGTTCATTTGCAAAAGCTTCTCATCCTGCATGTGGAAAAAGACAACAAAACATATTCTTCCTTCCTAGAACACTCTTATTTCAAGCTATTGCCATGTATTTTAAAGGTTTGACTTGTCTTTTACTTGGAAGCTATCACTGTGGTAGGCTGAATAATGGCCCCCCAGAGACGTCCTCATCAGAACCCCTGGAACTGTGAATGTTACCTTATATGGCAGAGGAACTTTGCAGATATGGCTAAGTTAAGGATTGTGAGATGGGAGAGGACCTTGGATTAACCAACGGGGTCTGGTGTACTGCCAGGAGTACTCATAAGAGGAAGGCGGGAAGGTCCAAGGGGGAGATTGCATGATAGACACAGAGGTTGGAGTGATACTGTTTGAAGATGGAGGAGGTGACCAGGAGCCAAGCAATGCAGGTGGTCTCTAAAAACTGAAAGAGACAAGGAAACAGATTCTCCCTGGGGCGTCCACAAGTTACCACACCTGGAAATACCCTGTTTTTAACCCCTTAGGATTCATTGCCAGCCTCTGTCCTCCAATACTCTGAGAGAATAAATTTTTGCTGTGCTAAGCCACTGAGTCTGTGATGATTTAGTAGTGAAGGAAACTAATATACTCACAGTGCCATTTACAGACTCACCTTTGTTCTTCACACTGAAGCTGCCTTAGGGAAATCTGTCTGTAATGCAAGTCTGTTTGCTTAAAGCTTTTCACAGGCTTCTTTTGGTCCATGAGATAATGTCCAAATTCCTTCACAAACTGCCTTCACTTCCCTCCACAGTTCTGACCTCCGCCCCACCCTTGTCTTCCCTCTTCCCGGTCTCCTTCCTTTCATTGCTTCCCACTTGAGACCCTGGACATTTGAACCTGCTGGTAAATTCCCATTCTTTCAAAATCGGCTGGACTATTGAGGCTTTGGGAATGCCCTAGATAGGGCTGATTGTGTCCCTTTTATTGTTCTACACCATTCTCTCTGCACCTGGATGACATGCAGCAAGCACCGCTCTGTGCTCTCCTGGTGAATACTGAGGCTCCTCTGCAGGAACACCGGAAGAGTCCAGGGAGTATTTCTGAAGGTGTGAAGGGCTGCTCTGTGTCACCTCATTGTCTCTAGATTTCTAGTGAGTCGTACTCCATACTCTCTCCTCCCCTCCTCTAGCATAGTGTAGATGGGCTTTAAAAAGGTTTCTCAGGTTTACTTTTTACCAAACAGACCCTACATGTCAGTGTCCATTTCCAAGAGATGCCAAAGTGGGAGACCCAGGATATGGGATGCTCTTAGTTTGGGCAAAACATTGGTTTTTATGAACACAGATACAGCAACAGCAGAGCCAGTTGGGGAATATTTTTGGAAAGAAAGATATACAAAAATTTCAAATCATGGGAAGACAAAATTAATATTTATCCCTTAATGACTTCAAAGTGCTTTTAAAAAGAGACAAAAACAAGAGAGGATAAGATGCTTTGACTTATCAGAAGGACTGCCTACTGCTGACTCACTGTGATCCTCTTCTTCTTCAGTCTGGGGCACACAGGTAGACTTGCTTTGTCTCCATCGCCATGAAGCTACAGAAGATGCAGAAAGCACCTGTGAGAGAAAGACTGGGAAGGAACAGGCACACTAAAAGTCAAGACCAAACAATCAAAATAGAAAACCGATGAAGTCAAAGCCTGAATATTCTCACAATGGAATTCCAAACCTAGAGTCAGGCAAGTCTGGGTGCAAATCCAGGTTTTGTGAATCCTTGGGCCCTTTGTGAATGTTTTGGGCCCTCTTCAAGAAAAACAAAACCAAACCAAAAACAAACGACCAAGTGAACCCATTGGCCTAGGCAGTGGGTTCTCAAAGCTTAAGCCATATTTTGTGGGAGACTCTCCTCTGCAGCATCCCAGAAGTCAACAGATGGTACTTGTTAGATAGGCACATGCCTCCCTCCCGTGTCCCACTCCTGGACCCAGGGCAGGAACCTCCTGGCTCTTCTAGGTGATAATGTTCATGGTGCTTTTTGAATCATGAGTTGGCTGTTGGGGACCCTGCAAAGGCTCATGTTCTGCATAAGTTACATATTTGGTGGGATCTTAGGATTCTAAATAGGGTGGCTGTGACCACAGCATCAGTCTCATTTAAAGATGAGGGCTAGCTGGATGTAGTGGTACATGACTCTAATCTCAGTACTCTTTTGTTTAGGGGTCTGCTTTTGAGACAGGAGGACTGAAGGTTCAAGGCCAGCCTTGGCAATTTAGTGAGACCCTCAGCAACTTAGTGAGATGCCGTTGCAAGAAAAAAAAAGGCTAGGGGTGTAGCTCAGAGGTAGAATGCCACTGGGTTTCAAAAACACAGCTTTCATCCTCTTTGCAATTATGTATGTGTATTTAGATAAAGCTCTTGGGAAAGTTCCAGGGCTTCCCAGTGTCAAAACTACTGAGTTTTCCAGGATTGCACCTGTGGGCTTTAGGGGCTTGATCTTGTGCAAGCAGATGCAACCAAGAAGTGTGAGGACCCTCAACCACTGCAGGAAGGAGTGACAAATGCTCCTGCTTCCTTCCCTGCAGCGGCTTAACTCTAAAATGTCCACAACATTTGATAGAGAGCCCCAGCCGCCCAGGGTGGTGATCTCATTATGGCTTCCCCACCCCATCTCACTTGCCCTACTTCCTAGCTCTGCTTCCTAGGATTATCTCCAAAGCAAGGTTTTTGTCCAGGTTTTTGTCCAGGGGTGTGCTTTTGAGGAAACCCAGACGAAGGCATTGTTAGAAACACATGGCCATTCATTATGTACAATCAAGGCTTTCATGATTAATTATAAGCACACAGAGAAAAAAGTTTCTGCTCTTTCATTTTGAAGACTCACTGCCTGTCCTAATCAGCTGGTAAGTTAGAGGATACTCCTCTTTCCCCTGACTGGCAGGAACTTCCTTTCCAGGGACCACCCCTGTCTGTACTCTTACATTATAAGACCCCAAATTAAGCCAGCTGAGACACAATAGTAGTGCAGGACTGTGGAGAGCAACCAGGCCACAGAAAGAAAAGACTATTTTGTATCACTCTTGGACTTGACTTGTGAAGCTTTCAGAAAGAAAATCTTCATGAGAACAATTGCAATGAAAAGACTGGATGTGTTTTGGAGCAATGCTTATTTGTTCAAATTATCTTTATAGTTGAGCCCTACCATGCCAGAGGAATTTAGGGAAGATCTTAAATTTTATTTTCCAAAACTACAGTTTTCTTATTTGTATTACCTGAAAACAAAGTGACCCAGTTTGAGGATTCAGTTAGAATTTTGTATTCTTCACAGGATATTTTTTCTATTGAATATGCAAATTGATTCTTTTGTTTGAGGATTCCCAAAGCAGCTCCCGTTAACAACGGGATTTTCACAGGAGCGCAGACCACAGACCTCCAGTGGATTACCAACTGCATCAGCTTTAGGCTTTACTCAAACCCATCAGAGCTATTTGACTCTTCTGTTTAGTTTTATAACTTAATATCAGAGAAAATTCATCAACTTGATCCTCCTTTTAAATCAGACTCTCCAAGACCTCATTGGTTAGAATAAAGAGAATACATTTAAACTTGCCTTGTCAGCCAGCTGACTGTGATCTTTAAATGCTGGGAAGGCCCAATTTCTCTGAAAGATAGGATGTCTCCTCTCTCTCTCTCTCTCTCTCTCTCTCTCTCTCTCTCTCTCTCTCTCTTTCTCTCTCTCTCTCTCTGTGGTACTGGAAATTGCTTCCAAGCTTCATACCCAGCCCTTTCTATTTTTAGTATTAAAACATGGTCTTGCCAAGTTGCAGAGGGTCTTGCTAAGATGTTGAGGCTGGCCTTAAATTTGTGATCCTCTTGTCTCTCAAATACTGGAATTACAGGTGTGTGTCACCACACTTGGCTGAAAAATAATTTCCTGCTGGTCAGTTCTACCAATGTGTGGTGTTTTATGATGAGAGCCTGGTCTAACACAGTGTATAAACTCCACTAGTACCACTCAGGTATGCAGAGGCTTCAGACTTCTCATCACTTCTCCCTTGGAGATTTTTTACTTACAATTTTCCTGACAACCATAGTTAATGGTATTAAATACACATGACCATAGACCAGAATAGAGGAGTTTGGGTTGTTCTCCCATCTTTCATGATTGTTTGTAAATAGAAAATATATTGTTTTCAATCCACATACCACAAGAGGATGAATCTTACTGTACATAGTTTATACTTCAATAAATCTGGATAAAAGACAAAAGACCAATGCTTGGAAAATAGGTTTTTATGAGGAAAGCCTGGGTTTATTTAATTTAAAAGAGACAAATTCAAGACAAATTAAATTCACCTGCAATCCCAGTGCCTGGGAAGCTGTGACAAAAGGATCGAAGGTCCAAGGCCAATCTCAGCAACTCAGCTAGAATCTGTTTCAAAATAAAAAATAAAAAAGGCTGCAGGTATGCCTCAGAAGTAGAATGTTTCTAGGTTCAAGGCCTAGTACAAAAATAAATAAATAATTAAAAAACAAATTCAGGAGTAGCTTAATAATATTTTAAACCCAAATGTTAGTTTCTTGCTCTACCTTAAGGGTCACTTTGCACCATTATATTTGGTGAAAAGGAAAAAGACAAAAAATACCTGCCCTCAGGTAGCAGATGGTAGGATGGTGTGCACAGGCTCTGGTGTGTGCTCACAGGGTAGTCATTGGTCTGCCCCAGTCCAGTTCCTTTATCTTCTTTATTGTGAGTTTCTCAATATACTCTTCTAACTTGTTGATTTATCCCTTTGTTTTATACAATATTTCAATTGTCTCCACTTCTTATGTCACTCTTTATTTTATTTATTTTTTAAAAAAATTTTTATTGGTGCATTGTAGTCATACATCTCAACGGGATAAAAAGACTTGTGGAGATATACATGCACACATCACCCAATCAGCCCCTACCCAATCTCTAACCCCTTCCCTTCCCCTCCCTCATACCCATGCTTGGCTTCCTGATTTACTTTGATATGTTAAGCACATCATGTGCTTTAGAGAGTTTCCCTTATCCTCCCTCTAATCCCCTCAGATATGTCACCTTAATTGCTCCTCTTTAGGGTCCCTTCTTCATCAAGAGTTCCTCCTGTTAACCCATTTCTCCCTAATATTTTGCACATAAAGAAAAGCATCTGATTTCTTATTTTTTGTGACATTTCACCGTAAATGCCATAATTTTGTTCTCCTTTATGGCTGGGCAAAATTCCATTGTGTACATATCTCATAGTTTTGAAATACACTCATTCGTTGAAGGATATCTTGGCTGGTTCCACAGTTTGGCAATAATGAACTGTGCAGCTATGAGCATGGTTGTTCATGCATTAGTTTGGTATTTTGGGTTTCATTCTTTTTGGTAGACACCCAGAGGTGGTATTGCTGGATCATATTGTAAGTTCCTTTTCCTTCTTCTGAGGATCTTCTATACTGTCCTCCAAAGTGGTTGCACCAACTTGCAATCCCACCAACAACGTATTAGAGCTTCTATTTCTCCACACTTATTCCCACTTACTGAAAACCTGAAAGCCAGAAGGTGAGTAACTTTGCTAGGATGATCTACTCACAACCAATTTTTTAAAAATAGAGGTCACTTGGATCTGGAAATCTGCTAAGAGATTAGGTGAGGCAGCGGCAGCTTCTATTGCTTCCTGGCCCCACATTTGAAGAAACCTCCTGGCCCTTTGCTGTGAAGCAGGCCCCAGTTCCAGGCCTGCCATGCAACAGGCTCCAGACCCAGCCTCGCCGCGCAGCAGGCTCCGGGCCCGGCCTGCTGGCTCCAGACCTGGCCTTGCTGCCCGGCAGGCTTTGGTTCCTGTCACTGTGGGCATGACATTTATAGAGGTTCCCATTTTTTCCCTCCACATATATTTTAGTAAAAGAAAACAGCATGTGTCATTTGCAGAAGCTGAGAGCCCAATCCCTAGCAGCATGGATTTTATCTCCCCACTGAAAGCAGAGGCTCACAGCCTCACCATGGAGCTCCAAATGCAGCGCAGAGGAGCACAGCGGCCATGAGCTGAGTGAGGTCTCCTGGGATACCCAGTGCAGCGAATCAGCCCAGCAATATGATTGGGCTCTCTCCGACTTGCCCTGGACATTTTTCTTACATAGTGTTTGTCTAGAATTCCTGCACATGTGTGGCAAGAGCAGTCTACTTTTGGGGAGATATTTTCAAAAATTCAAGGTGGATTGGATTGGATCTCTCTGCCTCTCCCGAATACTGGCCACCGCTGCTACCACCATTTTGGTTCATCTCCACAAAACTTTTTCTTACATTGTATGTTGTTCAGAGTCCCTAAGCATGTGGGCCAGGAACAGTCAACTTTTGGAGAGATTTCTTCAAAAATTCAATGTGGAATGGGTTGGATCTGTCTGCCTCTTCTGAATACTGGCCACCGCTGCCACCTTCTTGGTCTCTCCTGGAGTATGTTGTTGTTAAGTATTCCTGTGCATGTATGGCAGGAGCAGTCTGCTTTCTGATCTCTTCTGGGATATCCCTCCAAAAATCACTTTTCGTGCAGTGGGGCGCTGCAATCTTGTCTCTAATTCTGACATTTTCCACTTTCTCTCCTATATTTCAGATAGGAAGTCATGACTGGAAATGTTTCTGTGTGTTGTCCCATTCAGCTATTAAATCAAAATCTGTTGTCCAGGGTTTCTCAGGGGAATACATATCCTATTCGGCCACTGCTAACCATCACTGCTGCGGCCGTAGTCACTGCTGCAGCTGCAACTGCAGCCGCCACCATCTTTCTCTCTCTTCAATATTTTTTAATAAAAGAAAACAGTACGTGTCTTTTGCGGGAGTTGGGGGTCCAAGTACTTAGTAGAAATGTGTTTTATCTCCTGCCAAGAACAGAGGCCCACAGCTTCACCACGGAGAGCGGGTTCTGCTGCTCCAAATGTACCCAGCCCCGGCTGCACAGAGGAGCATGGCAGCCAGGAGCATCCTTGGCGCCGGGACATGCAGCGCTGGCCTACCCAACTATACGGGGTTCCATCTGATGCGCCCCAAACATTTTTCTTACATAGTATGTTGTCCATTGTTCCTGAGCATGTGGGGGGGGGTGCAGTCTACTTTTGGGGAGATTTCCTCAGAAGTTCAGAGTGGATTAGAATGAATCTACTTGCCTTTCCCCGATACTGGCTATTGCCGCTGCTGCTCCCCTCTTGGCCCTCCTCCTGAGCATTTTTCTTCCATAGTATGTTGTCCAGAATTCCTGAGCATGTGGGGCAGAAGCAGTCTTTTTTGGGGGAGATTTTTCCAACAGTTCAAGGCGGGTTGGATTGGATTTATCTAGCTCTCCCGAATACTGGCCGCTGCTGCTGCCGCCATCTCTGCCATCTTGGTCTGTCTCTTCTTTTTTATATTTTAGTCAGAAAGTCATTGCTATAAATGTCTCTATATATTGTCCTGTTCAGATATTAAACCAAAATCTGACGTCTGGGGTTTCTCAGAGGAATACCTGTCCTATTTAGCTGCTGCCAGCTATTGTTGCTGTGGCCACCATCTTCTCCTTCTTATATATCACTCTTTAATTCAGGGTTCTAAAGTGGGGTCAGCAGACCAGCAGTCCAAGAATCTAACCTGGTAACTTTCTTATATAAGTGCAAACCCTTAGGATCCCAGCTAAGACCTACAGATCAGAAACTCTGAAGGCAGTCTCAGCAATTTGCTTGAACAAGTCTTCTAAGTGATTTCGATTCATGCTTATTAAGATAATTTTAAGCTCTTAGTTAATTTTATTTAATATTTTGCCCCATTTTGATATATGTATTATTTTCAGTTTGAAAATGCTTGTGTTTCTCCACTGTGCTATTGTTTTGGCCTGTAACTGTGATCACAACTGGAGTTATTGGCTGGGGCAATGAATTTCAGAGAGGCTCAGAATCCTTGATCTCAGGGTATGGGGTGTGGGTGGTAGAACACCAGGAGTCAGAAATCTTGTAGGCACTCCCCACCCTGCACCATAACTCCTCCAGATGTTACGCCCCAGGAAGAAACAGCCTGAGGAGGAAGAAACATAGTTTAGTTTAATTCTTGGCCAGGATGTTTAGAGGAGGGCTGGGGTAGCACAATTGAAGGTCTCTCCATCCTCACCTACATTTAAACCATTTTAAAACTGTGATTATAAACCAGCGTGGTGGCACATGCTTGCAATCCCCACACTTGAGAGGCAGAGACAGGAGGATCACACAGGTTCGAAGGCAGCCGCGCTGGCTTAAGAGATCCTATTTCCAAATAAAAAGTATAAAAATAGGCCTGGGAGTGTAGCCTGGATGTAGAAGGCATTCCAGAAACACAGTACTACCAAAAACAAACAAACAAACAAAAAAAACCTCTGATTTTTCTCTCGGGGACACCTGGACCTGAGGTCTGAAAATACTTCATGTCAAGGCAGGTCTACCCTTGTAGAAGCACAGTAGAGCCCCAAATCTCCCTCCTGTTTTCTTTCATCACTGAGCTGGGTTGCCTCCTTCCAGACCCACCCTTACCTCACCTTCTACCACCAAGTTATACATTCTCGCTGAGAATGTAAGTTCTTCCAAACACGTCCAACAAGGCCCCAAATGCCCTGATATAAAAGCCAGACAACAACAAAAAATAATGCACCAATATCCTTGATAAATAAATGCAAAAATCCTCAACAAAATACTAGCAAACCAAATCCCACAACTCATTAATAAAAAGATTATTCACTAAGATCAAGTAGGATTCATCTCAGTGATGCAGAGTTCAACATATACAAGTCAATAGACATGATATCCCATATCAAGAGAATGAAGGGGAAAAAAACACATATGATCATCTCACAGATGCAGAAAAAGCATTTGGTAAATTTCAACATCTTTTCATGATAGAAATACTGCACAAAAAATATTAGAACTAACAAGTGAATTTAACAAAGTCATAGGACACAATGTCAACACACAAACAGCAGTAGCATTGCTATATATCAATAGTAAATTAACTGAAATAGAAACCAAGAAAGCAATTTCATTTGCAATAGCTTTCAAAACAAAAACCTAGGAATGAATTTTTCACCAAAGAGGTGGAAAATCTGTACAATGAAAACTGTAAAAAAATTTATGAAACTTCAGGATTGCTTTGTTGTTCTAGTTCTATGAAGAACGCCATCGGTGTTTTGACAGGGAATGCACTGAAGTGGTACATTGCTTTGGGAAATGTGGTGGCCATTTGAACAATATTGATTCTTCCAAACCATAAACAGTCAGTGGTTGGGGAGAGCTGATCAGTAGGTAATATGCTATGACTCTAGGAAGGAGTGAGAAGTCCTGGTATGTTATTGCACAGCAGGCTGACCATAGATAACAATAACATACTACATATTTCAAGAATAGGTACTACATATTTCTAGAAGAAAGGGTCTTAGATGTTTTCATTATAAAGAAATGATAAATGTTCGAGGAGATATGTTTAATCTAATTTGAACATTTATACATTGTATATATATATATAATATCACATGGTACTTCACTAATATGTACAATTTTTATATATTTTGTATGTGTGCTAAAAATACATTTAATAAAAAAATTTTGATTTATGTGATGCTTGACATTTACTATTTGTAATGTCCCTAATGTCCCATGAGACTTTTTTTTTTCTTTTGTGGTACTGGGGATGGAACCCAGGGGCATTCTATCTCTGAGCTACACCTCCAGCCCTATTTTTGATTCTTTATTTTGAAATAGGGTCTCACTGAGTTGTAAAGGACCTCACTGAGTAGCTGAGGCTGTCTGGTCTCAGCCTCTTGAATGCTGGAATTACAAGCATGCGCCACCATGCCCGGCTTACAAGACTTCTTTTTGATGCATGACTTAAAAGTATCTTGTTGCGGGGCATGGTGGTGCACACTTGTAATTCCCGCACTTGGAAGGCGGAGACAGGAGGATCGCGCAGGTTTGATGCCAGCCACGCTGGCTTAGGAGACCCTGTTTCCAAATAAAAATATAAAAATGGGTCTGAGAGTATAGCCTGGAGGTAGAAGGGTTTCCAGGAACTCCTGTACCACACACACACACACACACACACACACACACACACACACACACACACACAAGTATCTTGTTGCCAGTGTGGTGGCACTTGCTTGCTGAGACAGGAGGATCACAGGTTTTCAGGCAGACTCAGCTACTTAGGCCTTCCACAACTTAGTGAGATCCTGTTTCAAAATAAAGAATAAAAAATAAGGCTAGGGGTGTACCTTGGAGGTAGAATACCCCTGGGTTTAATCCCCAGTTCTGAAAAAAAAGTATGTTATTTAACTTCTTAGTGTTTGGAGATCTTTCTGCTATCATTTTGTTAGTAATTTCCAGGATAATTTAATTCACATAAGAGAATATTTAGTAACATTTGTAAGTCATAATTCAGTAATAAAAAAATAGAGCCTTTAGGATATTAATTAAACACACATACATTTATATACTTATATCACTAGGTATAGTTCTGCTTTTCACACACATGTTTGTGTTTATATTTATGTGGATTTTGTTACGGTCTGAGAAGCTGATGTTACGGTTTAGGGAAACTGTCCTCGGGGACCCCTGTTCAGGTTCCAGACACAGTTTCTCTCAAACCACAACAAAACACTAAAACAGAAAAAAACTGCGGGTTCTTGTCCTAGGCTAAGGATAAGTATACAATAGCCTGGACTCTTGCTGAAGATTTAAAGAGGTTTATTACAAAGATAGAAATATAGAAGATAGTTACAGCCCCATGCCATTCTTGAATGTCATGGGGGGTGGTTTGAGTGCATGCCCCCCAAAGATACAACATGTGGACCAGACCTTTTATACTCACGACCTCCACCTTGTTTACGTAATTCTGATGTAGTAAATGTCCCTGTAAGGTTCCTTCCCCCGGCAAGGTGTCTCCTTTCATGAAAGTCAACCCCTCCTCTTATCCTAGCTAGACTATCCAATTATGTAAACCTGTCTTTAGAATGAGAATGAGGAAGTCCTAGTTCCCCTCTCCTATAGACTTGCTAATTACCTTTAGCTAGGTTAATTTAAGTTTCAATAGCTGTTTGCTTCCTGACTGAAACTGAAACCAAGTCTTTCTTTCCCCAGGTCTGCCGCCATTTTGACACAATTATTTTTGAAATATATCTATTAATAATCAGAGCTTTCTCAAATCTTCCTAGGCCATTCCCAATACTGGTACAGATTTGTTACTGGGAATTAGCCTTAATCAATTGTGGTACAATCTCTGTAATGCACTGAAAGATTTGGGGAAGTGAGCATGGGTGTGAGGTAGGATCCGGAGCACTCACTGGAGCCCATGGGGACAGACTAGAACTCATGTTGGCTTTTGTTGCCTCAACCCAGCATTGTGGGTGTCCTGCACAAGCTGGGACCCTTTGTCATGGGTTGGGAACACACCTAGCTCAGGTCCAGGAGTTGAAGGAGCTGAGGGGGAGTCCTCATCCACTGCAGTGGAGGTCCAGTCACTGCCTCACACCAAGGTGGCAGTGACAAGGGACCTTGGCTACAAAATCACTACTGCTCTGCTCCCTTCCTCACCAGAATTTCTTGTGTCCCACCCAATACAAAAGTGTGCAGGAAAAGGAATTCTCAGAAATACAGTTGGACCTAGGCATGTGGATAGATTACAAAGCCCCCACAGTCCTCTCAACAACTTGGAGCCTATACATATCTCTTTAAGTCACACTTAACCTCCAACAAGAGGCAATAGAAATTCATGCTTCCACCTAACATGTTGCTATGATTGAAATATAAAACATCCCTCATGAGGGTTCATGTGTCAGCAAAGCAAAAGGTGAAATAATTGAATCATGAGTTTAATTGTACAGTGGGTCAATCCATGGAAGGATTAATCATTTGAATGGATTTGTGGGTGATGACTTAGGCAGGTGGAGCATCACAGATGAGGTGGGTCACTGGGGGTGTGGCCTTGGGGACTACATCTGTCCCTGGTCACTTTCTGTCTCTCGCTTTGCTTCCTGTCTGCCATAAGCTGAGGGTGGCTTTTCCTCCTCAGTCATGTTCTACAGTCTTGCACCAAGTCATTCTACCACAGCAAGCTGCTGACCTCTGAAATCATGAACTCTAGATAAATCTTTCTTCCTCTAAGTTGTGCTTCTCATACATTTTGGTCACAGAGACAAAAAAAATAAAAAAAAACACAGACTAAAACACTTTAGTTGTTGTTGTTGTTGTTGTTGTTGTTGTTGTTATTAATCATTATAATTTTACTACTGGAGATTGAATCCAGTACTAAATTTTTTTTTGTTCCTGAGCTACACCCCAGTCCTTTTTGCTTTTTATTTTGAAATAGGGTCTTGCTAAGTTACCATGTGCTGGCCTTGAATCTGCAATCCTCTTGTCTCAGCCTAACATGTTTATATCTATACCACATACAACCCAAATCACATTATCCCTTTTTATGGAAGAAAATATAAAAGTTCCCCTGACTCCCTTTAAAATAATCCTTCGGTGGTGTTTATGTTTTAATGAAAATAATTTTATTGCATTTCAGCTGTGCTTTTTAAAAATTATTTTATTTTTATTTATTTTTCTATTGGTGCATTGCATTCATACATCATAATGGGGTAAAAGACTTGTGTGGATATACATGTACACATCACCCATTTAGCCCCTACTCAATTCCCACCCCATTCCCTCCCTGTCCCTCCTTCCCATGCTTCGCTTAGAGGTTGACTTTGATATGTTTTTTCTTTTTCTTTTTTGGTGGTACTGGGGTTCATGGAAGCCCTTCTACCTCTGGGCTACACTCCCAGACCTATTTTATATTTTTATTTGGAAACAGGGTCTCTTAAGCCAGCACAGCTGACTTCGAACCTGCGCGATCCTCCTGTCTCTGCCTCCCAAGCATGGGGATTACAAGCATGCGCCACCACGCCTGGCTGACTTCGATATGTTTAAGTACATTGTGTGCTTTAGAGAATTTCCGTCTTCCACCCTCTCATTCCCTCATTTAGGTTGTCTTGTTTGCTCCTCTATAGGATTTCCTTTTTCATCTAGAGTTCCTCCTATGACCCGTTTCTCCTTAGCTTTCACATATTAGGGAAAGATTCTGATTTTTTATTTTTTTGTGACTGACTAAGCTCATTTAGCATAATGTCCTCCAATTCCATCCATTTCCCTGAAAATGATGTAACTGTGTTTTTTTAATGGCTGAGTAAAATTCCATTGTGTACATAATTTTGTAATCCATTCATCTGTTGATGGACATCTTGGCTGGTTTCAGAGTTTGGCTGTGGTGAATTGTGCAGCTATGAACATAGATACACATGCATTATTTTGGTAGTTTGGTTTCCTTTCTTTTGGGTAGATACCCAGAAGTGGTATTGCTGGATCAAATGGTAAAGTTGTTCCCATTCTTAGAATCCTCCATACTGTTTTCCAGAGTGGTTGCACTATTTTGCAATCCCACCAACAATGTTTTAGAGTTCCCACTTCTCCACATCTTTGCCAGCATTTGTTGTTGTTTATGTTTTAAATGATTGCCATTCTAGTTGGGGTTAGGTGAAATCTCAGGGTAGTTTTGATTTGCATCTCTCTGATTGCCAATGATGTTGAACATTTTTTCATGCATTTATTGGCCATTTGAATTTCTTCTTTTGTGAAGTGTCTATTTAGTTCACTTGCCCATTTTTTGATTGGATGATTTTTTTTATTGTTGAGTTTCTTGAGTTCTCTGTATATTCTAGATATTAGTGCTCTGTCAGAGGAGTAGGTAGCAAAAATCTTCCCATTTTGTTGGCTCTCAATTGAGGTTCTTGACAGTTTCCTTTGCTGAACAGAAGCTCTTCATTTTCATGCAATCCCATGTATTGATTCACCTTTTAGTTTGTTGTGCCTTTGGGGTCTTGTTGAGAAAGTTTTTATATGTGCCTATGTGTTGCAGTGTTGGACCTATGCCCTCTTCAAGGAGCCTTAAGGTCTCAGGTCTAATTTCCAAGTCTTTGATCCATCTTGAATTGACTCCTGTGCAGGGTGAGAAAGTGGGATTAATTTCCAATTTTCTGCATGTTGTTAACCAGTTTTGCCAACACCATTTGTGGAACAGGCTATCTTTTTTTCCAGTGTATGTTCTTGGCCCCTTTGTCAAAAATCAATTAGCTGTAAGAGTGTGGATTTGTTTCTGGGTCTTCTATTCTGCTCCATTAGTCTATGTATCTGTTTTGTGCCAGTACCATGCTGTTTTTATTACAATGGCTTTGTAATATAGTTTAAAGTCAGGTATTATAATTCCTCCTGCATGGTTATTGTTGCTGAGAACTACTTTGGCTATTCTGGGCTTTTTGTTGTTTCAAATCAATTTAAGTACTGATTTTTCTATTTCTGTGAGGAATGGTCTTGGTAGTTGGATGGGCATTACGTTAAATCTGTAGATCACTTTGGGAAGAATGGCCATTTTAATGATATTTATTCTGCCTACACATGAACATGGAAGATCTTTCCATCTAAGATCTTCTTCAATTTCTTTTTTCAATATTTTATAATTTTCTTTGTAGAGATCTTTTACCTACTTGGTTAAGGTTATCCCCAAGTATTTTATTTTTTGTTGGAAATCCTGACTGGAGGTGTTTTCTGAATTTCTTTTTCAGTGGATTTATGGTTGTTGTACAGAAAAGCTTCTAATTTTTTGAGATTGATTTTGAATCCAGACACTTTGCTGAATTTGTTGATCAGTTTTATAAGCCTTTTGGTTGCATTTGTTGGGTTTTCTAAGTATAGTATCATGTCATCTGCAAATAGTGGTAGTTTGAGTTCTTCTTTTCCTATTTGTCCTCCTCTGATTTCCTTTTCTTGCCTTATTGCTCTGGCTAGAGTCTCTAGTACTATATTGAAGAGAAGTGGTAATAATGGACATCTTTTTCTTGTTCTTGTTTTTAGGGGGAATTCTCGAAGTTTTCCCCCATGTTGGCTGTAGGCTTATAATAGATTGCCTTTATGACGTTGAGATATGTTCCTTCTATTCCAATTCTCTACAGTGGTTTTTATCATAAATGGATGTTGAATTTTATCATATGTTTTCCCAGCATCTATTGAAATGATCATGTGGGGTTTTTTTGTATCTGTTTATATGATGAATTACATGGATTGATTTTTGAATGTTGAACCAGCCTTGCATCCCTGGGATGAACCCTACCTGGTCATGGTGTATGATTTTATGGTTTTTTTTTGTGTGTGTGGTACTGGGGTTCCTGGAAGCCCTTCTACCTCCAGCTACACTCCCAGACCTATTTTTATATATTTTTTAAATTTGGAAACAGGGTCTCTTAAACCAGGGCTGCTGACTTTGAACCTACGAGATCCTCCTGTCTCTGCCTCCCAAGCGCGGGGATTATAAGCGTCCACCACCACGCCTGGCTTTATGTGGTTTTGAATGTGTGTTGTTGGTATTTTGATTAGTAGTTTTACATCCAAGTTAATCAGAGATATATGCCTGTAGTTTTCCTTCTTTGAACTGTCTTTATTTGATTTTGGTATTAGTGTGATGTTGGCTTCATAGAATGTATTTGGGAGAGTCCCAGTTTTTTCTCTTTCACAAAATAGTTTGAAGAGTATTGGGGTTAGTTCTTCTATAAAGGTTTTATAGAATGTACTTGGAAAACCATCTGGTGCTGGGCTTTTCTTTGATGGTAAGCTCTTTATTGCTGTTTCAATCTCTTTGATTGCTCTTGGTTGGTTTACATTTTCTATATCTTTTTGACTCAGTTTAGGAAGGTTGAATTTATCTAGAAAGTTGTCAGTTTCCTCCAGATTTTCCATTTTGTTGGAGTATAGTTTTTCAAAGTAGTTTCTGATAACCCTCTGGATTTCTACACTGTCAGTAATGTCTCCTTTTTCATCTCTTATATTCATAATTTGGGTTAATTCTCCCTTTTTTTTAGTTAGGTTGGCTAGTGGTTTTTCTTATGTGAGCACTAAGTGCTATAAATTTTCCTCTTAATACTGCCTTCAAAGTGTCCCAGAGGTTTTGATATGTTGTGTCTCTATTTTCATTTGTTTCTAGAAATTTCTTGATTTCACCTCTTATGTCTTCTATGACCCATTCTTCATTCGGAACTGTGATGTTCAGTCTCCACATGTTTATGTTGTTTCTCTGGGTTTTCTTATTGTTGATTTCTAGTCTCATTCCATTATGGTCTGAAATGACACAGGGAAGTAGGTAACATTTTTTGAATTTGCTAATGCTCATTTTGTGGCCCAGGATGTTATCTATTTTGGAGAAGGTTCCATGAGCAGCTGAAAAAAATGTAAACTCTGCTGTAGTTGAGTGAAATATTCTATATATGTCCAACAGGTCCATTTGATTAGTGGTGTTTTTAGGTCTGAGGCATCTTCATTGACTTTTTGTCTGAAAATCAGTCTAATGGTATGAGAGGGGTGTTAAGTCTCCCAGTATTATTTTATTGGGATTTATGTGTGATTTAATGTCACAAAGAGTTTGTTTTATGAAAGTAGCTGCACCTATGCTCGGGGCATAGATGTTGATTATTGTTATTTCCTCTTGCTGTATATTTCCTTTTACAAGTAAAATATGACCTTCTTTGTCTCTTCTTATAAGTTTGGGTTTGAAGTCTAACTTGTCTGATATTATAGTTGCTACTCCTGATTGTCTTTGAGTTCTGTTAACATGGATTACCTTGCTCCATCCCTTTACCTTAAGTTTGTTACTATCTTTACTTGTAAGGTGTGTTTCTTGCATGCAACAGATAGATGGATTCTGGTTTTTAATCCATTTCACCACTTTATGTCTTTTTATTGGGGAGTTAAGGCCATTTATATTCAGTGTGATTATTGAGAGATGATTTTTAATTCCTAACATGTTAAGATTTTATTTCTGTTTGAAATACTGTTTATTCTTCATTTCTTAGTTGTCTGTTGGATGGAAATTCTTTTTTCTCTGGTTCTGGCATGTATTACCTATTACTTCTTTGTAGTTAATCTGAGTATTTTCTCTAGCACTATTTTAAAGACATAATTTTCTTCAGTTTCTGTTTGTCATGGAAGCTTCTTATTTCCCTATCTAATTTGAAAGGTAGTTTTGGTGGGTAGAAAATTTTGGCTGGAAGTGGGTTTTTTTTTTTTTTTGGTGGTACTGGGGTTCCTGGAAGCCCTTCTACCTCTGGACTACACTCCCAGACCTATTTTTATATTTTTATTTAGAAACAGGGTCTCCTAAGCCAGCACGCACGGCTGGCTTCGAACCTGCGCGATCCTCCTGTCTCCGCCTCCCAAGCGCGGGGATTACAAGCGTGCGCCACCACGCCCGGCTGGAAGTGGTTTTCTTTCAGAGTTTGGAATATGTTACTCCAAGCCCTTCTGGCTTTCATGACTTGGTTTGGGAAGTCTGGAGTGATTATAATTGGTTTGCCTCTGAATGTCACTTGACCTTCTGTTTTTGTTGCCTTTAGTATTCTCTCCTTGGCTTCTACATGGATCATTTTGACTATTATGTGGCATGGGGAACCTTTTCTCTGATCTTGTCTAAAGGGAGTTTTATAAGTTTCCAGAACCTGTGTATTGACCTCTTGCTTTATTTTTGGAAAATTTTCTGCTATTACTTCTTTGAAGACATTATTAATCTCTTTGGTTTAACCTTTTTTTTTCCTCCTCTATTCTGATTATTCTTAGGTTAGCTCTCTTAAAGTGGGCCCATATTTCTTCAGTGTCCAATTCCTGCTGTCGAATTGTTTTTTCTAAGTTACAAACTATGCATTCATTTTGGAGTGATCATATTCTAGGAGTGAGATTCTATTCTCCATGTGATCTAGTCAATTGTTTATAGTTTGAATCGATGCCTTTACTTCAATGATTGAATCCTTTATTTCTTTCAGATTCTCTCTAAATTATTTTCAAAGTCCTGTATTATTTCTACAGTTACATTCCTGACTTGATCTTCTGGAGATCTCTGCATTTCTGTGTTATTAGGTTCTGATATTGTGGGGTTGTGGGCATTCATTGCTCCATTTTTGTTCCACTTTCCCATGATTTCAGAAGTTTCTGCCTTCTCTAGGTTCTTCTCCAGGTCACCACAACTTCACTCATGGTGCTCTGAATATCTGGAGTTTGTGGTAATCTCAGCCACCACTACTCCTTTATTGGGTTATACCACAAAGTCTCAGACCCAGGGAGTTAGTTAAGGCTGCGTGAGACCCTGGGGGCCCTGGGCTGGGCATTTTCCCATGGGTAGCTGCAACTATGGTGTGGTTTCTCTGCCACCACTACTCCTTCACTGGGTTGAACTGTGAGATCTCAGACCAAGGGAGTTTATCAAATCTGTGCTAGTCCCTGGGGGTGCAGCACTGGATTTCTCCTGTAGGGGCCACAATTTCACTTATGTTTTAGTTGCGTGCTGGTCTGGAGCTCTCATGGGCATGGTGAACTCACCACAGCTGCTTGTAATATGGCGCCATTGCCATGTCCTCGGCCATGAGGCTGGTATATTTCTTTTCTGGTTTTGAGCTCTGCTCTGAATCCCTGGAGGGCATGATGAGCTTGGCCACTGGAAGTTTTAGACATTCTTTGCACTGAAAGAACTGCTGAATTACAATCAACTGATCCACAGCTGCTTGTTTCAGCTCCTTGTTTACCTTTTCCTCTCTGGAGCCTGGTGCTTTGAGGTAAGATGGTGACAATGTGGCACCCACCACCGCAAGGTGGGCAAGTGTCTTCTCTGTTCTCTGGTTGCTCTTCTAGTCTTCTTTTTCTCTGTCCCTTGTAGTTATAGTTTTTATTTCTCTACTAATAGTGTTTTCTGGCTATGTAAAGTGCTGATTTGTGGCAATAGAGATCGAGTGTGAGCAAACTCGTAAATGCTGATATTCTCAGTCACCATCTTCCTGGAAGTCAGCTGTCCTTTTTTTTTTTTTTTTTTATTTAAAGAAACTCCATTCTGAGCCAGGCATGGTGGCACATGCTTGTAATCCCTGTGCTTGGGAGGCGGAAACAGAAGGATCATGCAGTTTCAAAGCCAGCCTCACTGGCTTAAGAGACCCTGTTTCCAAATAAAATATAAAGTAGGTCTGGGAGTGTAGCCTGTATGTATAAGGGTTCCATCTCAAGTACCACTAAAAACAAAACAAAGCAAAAACAAAAACCACCACCACCACCACCAACAAAAAACTCCATTCTGTACTATAAACACTGTTTTCTCAAGATCAGCCATCTCAATGAGCTAAAGTAACTGTCCTTTGTCTGTTGATTCACTAGCATGAGGAGCCTTAAATAGCCAGGTAGCCATCTCAGTTTCTAGTTCAGTGGAATCGTTGTTGTTCTCTTTGGTACAAGGATTATTGGTTTGGAACCAAGACTTATAGTTTAGTGGAGACCAAAGTTTCTGGGATAGAATGCAAAAGTTTTTCTAGTGGATCATTGGGATCAATAGTGAAAGGAGCCACTTAATTTCTCTCCTTTGATACCCAGTTCTATGAATCCTGGCTATGGGAGAAATAGCACCATACACTGGTCACTGATTTAATCAGAAACAGCATCCTAGGGGAGAGTTCTCTAGCCTTGAAAGGTGTTGCCCTCTAGCTGACACTATAACTTAGTCATCAACAGTCCATTTCATTGTTCTTACAAGCCTGTTTTTCCTTCTTCCAGGAATATGGAGAACATAGGAAAATCAATAAATTATTTGTTTGATTGGTTGTGTTTTAGTACTGGAGGTTGAACCCAGAGGTCTTCTACCTCTGAGCTATATCCCCAGCCCTTTATTATTATTATATTATCTTTTTATAGTACTGGGGATTGAACCTAGGGCATTCTACCTCCAAGCCACACCTCCAGCCCTTTTTATTTATTTTGTTTGTTTTGTGTTTAAACCAGGTCTTATTAGGTTGCTGAGAGTCTTGCTATGTTGCTGAGGCTTAAACCTGTGATTCTTAAACCTGTGATCCTTCTGTCTGAGCCTCCTAAGTACTGGGATTACAAATGTACACCACCACATGTGGCTATTTTATTTTTGAAACAGAGTATCCCTAATTTGAGGGACCTTGCTAGTTATTGAGGCTGGCTTTGAACATGTGATTCTCCTGTCTCAGCCTCTCATGTACTGAAATTTACAGGTGTGTGCCAACATAACCAGCTTGGAAAACCCATGAGTTCTATGAGCAAGGGCCCTTTCCTACATTTCATTACTGTGAAAGGAATTCCTTGGTCAGAAATATTGTAGTGTGGGATACCATGACAATGGATATATTATTCTATAATCCACAAATGGTAATCTTGGCAGAAGCATTGCAGGTAGGAAAATAAAATTCACAGCCAGAGTGATTCTCTTCTCCAATAAAAACACAGCACTACTGATATGATTAAAACATTTCAACTGAATCAACCTGCTAGTAGGGGTCTGGCTGATTCCCTGCGCGAATGACGCCATACTTAAGTTCAGTGTTGTCTCTGCCATTAATGCAGCTAGCAGCAGTCTGTTAGCAGCTCTTGCCAGACTGTCTGCTGAGTAGAAGTTCACCTTGGTGAGTCCATGCCCAAGCTTCATGCCCATTCCCATGCCACTTTGTTACCCCCTGGGCAATGACAGGAAAGAGTGGGTGGTTTATTCTGAACATTATGGGGGAAATTTGGTGTTTCTAGAAAAGCAGTCTATACAATAGAAACTCTTCAGAAAAAGGAATTAAATAAAGAAGCAATTTGGGGAGCAAAAAGGAATTAATTGGAAATCTCAATATATCCTAGGTTAGGAATCTCAGAAATATCACAGGGCAATAGTAGAGAGATAGTGAAAAATAAAAGCAAATTCTTAGGTATTTGAAAGGGATGAGTAACTGGTTTTACTCTCAACTTCTCTTTTTAAATTCTTAGTCATACCCAAACCAGAAGCTCTGTGGGAGGCACATTGGGGAACTCCTCAGGGCATTCTGAAGGAACCTTTCTTGCTTTCTAAATCTGTATTTTCTGCTCCCACAATCCTATTTTCACTCCAAATCCTGTGCTGCTATTGCTATTTTCTTCTCCTCAGGGGATGGAAAATGAGTTCTGGATTTCTTTGTGATATAGCTATTTTTTTTCAGTTCACAGATGATATTGCATTTGATAATAAAAAAAAGTAACAAGAATGTCTAAGTCTGCAGTTGATGGCCAATGTTTCATTATGTTCAGGTTAATATTACCAGGTAGAATTATTTTGTATTTTTTTTTTTTTTACTATATCATGTAGGTGAATTTTCTAATTAACATTTCTGTGTCTGCCACTGATTGATACTGTTTTTGCCTTATGCTTGCTAGCTATTGAAAGCAACTCTACCAAAAGAATAGGATTTACAGAATTTCATTAGCAGATTTGACCATCCATGCTAGTTGTTTACTCTTTAATGCTTCTGATCCTGACATATTTGTTTATTTATTTATTTAATTTATTTTTATGGCACTGTTGATTGGAACCAGTGGTGATCTACCTATGAGCTATAGCTATGAGCTATTTATTTTTTATTTTGAAACATGGTCATTCTAAGTTGCTGAGGTCCTCACTAAGTTGATGAAGCTGGCTTCAAACCCATGGTCCTCCTGTTTTGGCCTCCCAAGTACTGGGATTATAGGTGTATACTACCATGCCTATTTTTTAAAAATTTTTATTGGTGCATTGTAATCATATATCACATTGGAATACAAGACTTGAGAGGATATACAAGCACACATCATCCAATTACTCCTCATCCAGTCCCAATCCCTTTCCCTCCCCCTCCCTCCATCCCATGCTTGTTTGGTGATTAACTTTGATACATTTGTTTATGTACCTCCTGCGTTTTAAAGAGGCTCCATCCTCCCCTATTCCATACCCTCTGATTGGTCACCTTAATTGCTTCACTATAGGGCCCTTTCTATAGCTCGACCACTTCCTGTTGCCCCTTTCCTCCTAGTTATTGCTGATTAGGGGAAGCATCTGGTTTTAATTTTCTGCGATATTTCTCTGTGCATGCCGCATTGCAAATACCGATCCCACTCTTGACGGCCCCAGTAGTGGCCTGGCTACCCGGTGGATCCAGAACTTGCTGGCTCAAGCAGTGGCCTTGCCTCATGGAAGGCCCCAATTCTGGTCTCGCTGGCCCCGACACTGGCCTAACCCCTCAGCTGGCTCCGATCCTGGCCTCGGAGGCCCCAGCACCGGCCTTCCTCACAGCAGGCTCTGATGCTAGCCGATGGCCCCGGCATTGGCCTAACCCCTTGGCAGGCTCCGATCCAGGCCTCGGAGGCCTCGGTAGTGGCCTTGCTTCACAGAAGGCTCCGATGCCGGCCGCTGGCCCCGGCACTGGCCTAACCCTCGGCAGGCTCCAATCCTGGCCTCCGAGACTCCGGCACCGGCCTTGCCTCACAGCAGGCTCTGATCCCAGCCTCGGAGGCCCCAGAACTGGCCTAACCCCTCAGCAGGCTCCGATCCCAGCCTCGGAGGCCTCAATAGCGACCTTGCCTCATGGAAGGCTCCGATGCTGGCCACTGGCCCCGGCACCAGCCTAACCCCTCAGCAGACTCTGATCCTGGCCTTGGAGGCCCCAGCACTAGCCTTGCCTCACGGCAGGCTCCGATCCCGGCCTCGGAGGCCTCAATAGTGGCCTTGCCTCATGGAAGGCTCCGATGCCAGCCGCTGGCCCTGGCACCGGCCTAACCCCTCAGCAGGCTCCGATCCCGGGCCTCAGAGGCCCCAGCACTAGCCTTGCCTCATGGCAGGCTCTGATCCCGGCCATGCTGGCCCTGGCACCGGCCTGACCCCTCATGCCTGGTTGATCCTGACCTTTTTTTTGTGTGGCACTGGGGTTCCTGGAAGCCCTTCTACCTCCGGGCTACACTCTCAGACCTATTTTTTTATATTTTTATTTGGAAACAGGGTCTCTTAAGCCAGCGAGGCTGGCTTCGAACCAGCCAATCCTCCTGTCTCTGCCTCCCAAGCGCAGGGATTATAGGCGTGGGCCACCATGCCCGGCTCTTGATCCTGACATTTTTAAAGGGTGTAGAGGTACTTTGGAGACTGAGACAGGAGGATCATAGGTTTTAAGGCCAGCCTCACAGCAACTCAGTGAGGCCCTCTACAACTTAGTGAAACTGTGTTTCTAGAGGAAAAATTAAAATAAAATAGGGCTGGGGGTGTATCTCAGAGGTAGAACACCCCTTTATTCAATCCTCAGAGCCATAATTAGATAGATGATAGGTGATAGATATATAGATGATAGATGATAGATAGATAGATGATAGATGACAGATAGATGATAGATGATAGATAGATAGATAGATAGATAGATAGATAGATGATAGACAGACAAATAGATGATGTACAGGAAAAAGCTCTGGCCAAGTCACAGTTACTGGGTTCCAGACCTGACTTTGCTTCTAAGGATGTGAGGCAGCTTATCCAGCCTCTTCACCATCTGTGGCCTCCTGTTGATCCATCTGTTAAACAAGGGGCTAAGCCAAGGGGAAAAACAATTTCAGTTGGAAGAAAAAAATGTAGAACAATTAAAAGCAAAGATAAAATTTATGTAGATATGGATATATGCATGTACATGACAATGACATTCCAGATTATGATCAACGAAGTCAAAGTAGTATTAAAACTTTTGTATTGACCAGTAAGAGAATAAAAATTCAAGTAAAGATTGGATTTCAGTGAGTCAAAGTTGTATGTGATCATTTCTAGGGTAACCTCTAAAATGATTAAATGTTATATGACTTCTAAGTTTGGGGTGGGGATCACAAGGAAGAGTAAAAATACTCAAATATCTTCCAAGGAATGCAAGAAAAGAGAAATTAAAAAAAAGAAACAGGTAGAACACATAGTCAGGAATAAAATTATAGCTGGGCACCAGGGTGCCTGTAATCCCGGTACTGGGAGGCTGAGACAGGAGAATTTTAAGTTTGGAGCCAGCTAACAGTAACTTAGTGAGACACTGTTTCAAAATAAAATATAGCCTGGCGTGGTGGCGCACACTTGTAATCCCAGCATTTGGGAGGCTGAGACTGGAGGATCGCGGTTCAAGGACAGCCTCAGCTATTTAGTGAGGCCCTTTGCAACTTAGCAAGACTCTGTTTCAAAAAATATAAAGACAAAAAAATGGGACTGGGGGTGTAGCTCAGAGGTAGAATAGGGGTGTAGCTAAGAGGTAGAATGCCCCTGGATTTAATTCCCAGTTCCACAAAAATAAAATATTTAAATCCACATGTATCAGAATGGCATTAAGTAGAAATCCTTAAAAGTCAAAGATTATCCAAATTAATAAAAAGTGCTGTTTATAGAAGGCACAGCTAATATTTCTGGATACAGAAAAGTTGAAAACAGGAGGAGAAAGAAAAACCCTTGCCCCAGAATATTTAATAATTATATATTTGTACATATGTAGTGATATACTCTGAATCATAATAAAACAAAAATTGACAGAACTACAGAGAAATTTAAAGAAAGCATGTGCACTGTGGGGGTTGATTTTCATACTCATCTTCTAGTAATGGACAGAACAAGCAGCTACCCATGCTAACAGAGGTGGAGTGCCATTCTGTGGGATGCAGGGTCTGCAGGGAGACAGCCTGAGCATCTTGACAAGATGTGCACACAGGGCTTGGTGCCCCATACCTGTAATCCCAGTACTTGGGAGGCTGAGGGAAGAGAATTGCAGGTTTGAGATCAACCTCATCTACTTAGCAAGACCCAGTCTCAAAATAAAAAATAAAAGAGGCCCTTTGCAATTCAGTGAGACCCTGTTTCAAAAAAAAATAAAAAGACTAAAAAAATAAGACTGGGAGTGTAACTTGGAGGTAGAATGCCCCTGAATGCCACCCCCAGTGCTGCAAAAATAAATAAATAAATAAATAAATAAATAAATAAATAAATACCGCTGGGAGTGTAGCTCAGTGGTAGAGCACCCTTGTGTTAAGTTACATTCACACACACACACAGAAGAGTGTGGATTTGAGCTGTGGAAGTAATGATTTTGCTCCCCAGAAAGCAGAGCATAGAGGCTTCTGCTCCTACTCCTCACCAGCCCCTGGAAACCAACCTCAGCTTTACCCAGCTGGGATCCAGAGACACAGGTATATTTTTAGAAGCAAAATATATTTAATAATGACAACTAACTTTTTAATCTCATTTTTATAATAAACCCAGAAATGAAGCTCATTACAATTAATTTTCTTCTCAACCTCCCTCTGAGTTATCAGGAAACAGGCTATAGAAAAGTTGCTGTCTCTTCTTTAGGGGATTAAAAAAAAAAACTCACAAAGATTATTATTAGGAAGGCAACAGAAGGATAATGGGAAAAATCAATTGTAAAATTCAGATTTCTTCCAGTTCAGCACATTGGCCTGATGGGACCATCACATAAGAAAGAAAGACACTCGTGATGTCTTGGGTTTCCTCCTCACTTCATTTTGCCAGTGTCTGGTGACTAGGGGTGTGTGTGCATGTGTGCACATGGTGTGTGCATGTGTGTGTGTATGCATGTGGAATTAACACGCACACTCACATATGTGATGGCATCAATGATGATGAAGTTGGTGAGAGGAAGATGATGGATCAAAAGATATTTTTTTTGGCCTGACAGATAAGTAACTTGATCAAGGTAACACAATCTGTGAGGAGATAGAGTTGAAGTCTCCTGACTCTGAAGGCCGTGCTTTGGCCTTCAGAAGAATCTTCCTGTGAATCTTCCTGGGTCTAGTCCTCATTTCCCTCTCATGGCATGGTGATTAACCAAGTTTTCCACCAGACGTTATTGTTCTTTCACTTTTAAAAAACATATAAATAATATTTAATATTAATCAGTACTTTGCATGCTTTAAAAAATGTTTTTTTACAGCAATGCAAAATATAGTCAGCCTCTGGTTTCCAAAAGCGTAAATGGAAACTCTGAAAAATAAACTGACTTGTGCCTCACCACAAAGCTAGGGAGCTGGGATTCAGAGTTAAATAAGAAGCAGCATTATTTAATTCTGAATCCCAGAAAAAGCTGGAGAGATCTTGAGGAGAGAAGAGATATCAGCAGGAGCTGTAGAAAGAAAAGGGTGAGTCTGGTCAAGGTAAGAGACAGAAGCCAAGGTTGGTGGTGCACTCTTTTAATCCCAGCACTTGGGAGGCTGAGACAGGAGGATCACGTAGGTTCAAAGCCAGCCTCAGCTACTTAGTGAGACTCACAGCAACTTAGTGAGACCCTGTTTTCAAATAAAATATAAAATTGGTCTGGTAGAAAGCCCCTGGGTTCCATGACCAGTACCACAACCACCAAAAAAAAAAAAAAAAAAAAAAAAAAAAAAAAGGCCTGGAGGTGTAGCTCAGAGTAAAACGTCTTGTTTGCACTTCCTTGTGAAATTAGACCGTGTGTGTGTGTGTGTGTGTGTATGAGTTCAGGTTAAAACATGCAGACCTTCTCAAAGACAAGAAGATCTGTCTATTTTCCCAGTAATGAGGAGACTCCTTGGGGCAAGCAGGGACAGTTCAGCCTGGGCCTATAGGAGGCAGGGACAGGATGGTGGCACTAGGATCAGGACCCAGGATCCCGCAACAGAAGGTGGCCAAGCAGGAAAGGCACATCAGATCTCGTCAGTAACCAACACTTGGTGTGTGTCTTAGGGAGTAAAGAAAGCAGCACTCTGACTGGGAGCCGCATTTGGATTGTGCTTGGCCAGTACACTGCGGATCAACTCCTAACATACACCTAAGATGCAAACCCTCTCAGGTAAAAAGTGGGGCTGCGAATTGCAGCAGGTGACTGCCAAGCCACGGGGCATGAGAGGAGGGGAGGGAAAGATGGGCCTCCAGGCAGGTGGCCAGACGTGTGCATCCCCAAGTGGCCGGGCTTCCCTGAACAACACACTGGCAATGATCCAGGGCTGTTCCTGCAGAACCTGTGAAGCAAATCTAAAAAGGACATTTCAGGAGACAAGTGCAATTGGAGACAGCAGTTCACATCATTGCAGCCAAGCAGGAAGGGACCAGACAGGCAGTTCCCAAGGCCCCTCCAGCGGCCTGCCTCCCCGGACACGCCCCACCTGCCCACGTTCTCACTTTTGTGTGTGTGTTTGTGGTACTGGGGTTCTTGGAAACCCTTCTCCCTTTGGGCTACACTCCCAAACCTATTTCTTTATATTTTTGTATTTGGAAACAGGCTCTCTTAAGCCAGCGAGGCTGGCTTCGAAACAACACAATCCTCTTGTCTCTGCCTCCCAAATGCGGGGATTACAAGCATGTGCCACCACGCCCGGTTCTCATTTACTTTTTAATATTTGCTATATATTAAATTAAGTTAATTAAATATATAAAATATTAAATTAATATTTGCAAATGCCGGGAGTGGTGGTGCACGCTTGTAATTCCAGCATTTGGGAGGCTGAGACAGGAGAATCGGGGTTCGCAGACAGCCTCAGCTACTTAGTGAGGCCCTCCGCAACTTAGTGAGACCCTGTTTCAAAATAAAGATGCTATATAGATTTTTCCCCCATACGACTGGTTTCACCACTCTAACCCTAACATTTTCTGCAAAAGAAGAGTAAACACTTTTCTGGTTATTTTTGTTTGTTATCTTTTATTTCAATTCATAAATATCCTTTTATACATTAAGTCATTATAGAATTTACACTTAAAGCTCTAAGTCTCCAAAGTTAAGGAATCTATTGTATGTGGCTTTCTGATTCCCAACACATGAGAAGTAAAGCTGCCAGGTTAATTTTGTATTTGCAAGCTTGAATTTAGTAGAATAAATTAAGTCACTTCAGAAATCTCAAGTGAGGAATTAACAGGCTAGCGGTTGAACCGAGTCATCACGACACAGTTTGGTGACCACTTGGTCATTCTTATTACTCATTCACCTTTTTTATTTGCAAGTCTGAACTGGATGGAGATTCTCTTTGGAGTTCCCTGGATGACACAGCCGTTCCTCTGCAACTTGGATGTCAGTTTTCATGTCTTGAGCCGTGCTGAGCAGTGTGTGCCTCTGTGCACATCCCACTTCTCTCTGCTGGGATTTTCTGTGGGGTCAGATGGGCCGTCTCTGAGCTGTTCCACGTGTGTCACCTGGAAGCCGGGCACACAGAATTTCAGTGGGTGTTCACCTCCACAGCCACCTGCCCGACACACAAGACAGAGCAGTGGGACTGGCCGTCTCTAATCCCCTTATTAACATCTTCAATCAGCATTTGAAATGTGACATCAACATAAAGCCTGGGACTCCAAGCCAGAATTTCATAAATGTGTGTCAACATCGCTAACTCCAGAGGAGGATTTCCTGAGGTGAACTTTTGTTTTCACAAGATTCTTTTCTGTGCTTGGTGAACTCACTTTTCAATCCATGGATTCCATCTGAGGCTTGGTAAACTAAGATAACTAGTTTGTGTTTTGTGAAGAGACAGGAACATTCCGGCTAGCAAATCATTTGCCCTCATTCAAACAGCCCAGTGTTTTTAATCACGAAAAGGACTTTGCTGACTGCACTGGACGTGCAGGGGGGCGCTGGGCACTGTGTGTTCTTTTATGCATCGAAGTCATAAGCAAACAATAAATTATGCAACGAAGCCTCTCAAGTTTTTTGCCTTTCTGTTCCCTGACCCAGGGTGCTCTTTCTCACACCCTGGGCAGCTCGGGAAGAGAATGGAAAGGCCCTCTACTGGAAGCACACCAAATGCAGAAACTAGGCCACTTAGTCCAAAGGATTTCCAGGACCCGCTGCCATCCGAAGCTTCCAATTCAGTTCATTTCAGAATCAAGCTCTGGCGCCTTGGAATCGCACTGCTGATGCCGCTGCCGAGGCTGAGGAGCAGTGTGTTAACCGGGGGCAGAGCCGTCACACAAGAAGGAGCAGGGGCTGGTTCTTACCCCCAGCTGGCTTCTTTGCAGGCCAGAACGGATGTACGTATGTATTGTTATGGCAATGATCCTATAAAAATAACTCTTTGACTTTGTCTCAAACGATGTGACATTGTCTTCAGAAATTTAATTGTGCGCCCAAATTGCAACAATAATTTGATCCTACCCTGGGCTGGTTCTGTTTTAATGGCCATGTTGCAGTTTTTTAATTTGCATTTTTCCCCTTATATTCTTAAAGCTTTAAATTTTTCCTTTGCAATGAATGTAGCCAATGCTTACCATTGTTCTAGATGGAGTATTCCCAGAGATTATACTTTCAGTTTTGGCTCCCAATGGCTTCTTCTAAAACTAAATCAAGAAAGATATGGAGGAGAATGAATAACACAAGAATATTTAAAAAACACTTTTCAGTGTCTATAGAAATATCCTTAATAAAGAGTAAGAGGTAAATGTAAAGTGTTGACAGAAGTGTCACTATTAAAACTGCTGGTTTAAAATTCTTATTGTAGTATTTATCAGTATCTTTTATAGGCAACTCAAGCCCATTTACCCATGCCTCATTCACTTTATTCTCAGGAGATTTCCTGGCCTGCTGCTAATGATGCTCAAGCTCTGAGCTGGCAACATCAGCGCAGCTCACCCCCAGCCTGCACCACTCCTTCCACCTGGAGCTCCGGGGCCAGAGGACATGCAGGCTCATGGGATGCTGGCCAGATGTGCACTCTCTGAGTGTAAAGAGTGACCTTATCGTAAACAACAGGGCAACTCTCAGGTTTCTAAGCATGAGTTATCTATTGTGTAGGCTGTTTTGGTTTCTGATTTTTCAGCCTTCTCCTAACTACAAAATGTGAGAAGTGAGGGAAGAAGTTGAATCTTAATATTAACCAAAGCAACCACAAAAATGAACTAACTTTTCAATAGTTCTTTAGAATATTCAATACGATTTTACAGTGCATATTAACTTTCTAATTCAATTTATGTTCATAACAGAAAAATAAATTAGACTAATTGCATAATATAAATAAAGTAAAGGTAAGTTCCCTTCGTAGGCTGTGATTCTGACTGGCAAGTCCTTCACTAAGTCAGTTCCAATAAAAAGGCCAACACCCTGGGGAAGACAAAAAACAAAGCTTGACACATTCTACTGAGCACTGCGTGTCACAGCAAGTTGACACTGTCCCCAAACTGAAGCGTAATTTAAAGCTAAATCAGGGCCAATGCCCCAATGATTAATTGGTGCATGCCTGTAATCCCAGTACTTAGGAGGTTGACATAGGAGGATGGCAGGTTTGAGATCAGCCTCAGCAACTTAGTAAGGACTGTTTCTAAATAAATAAATAAGAAGTGTTGCGGGTATAATTTGGAGGTAGAATGCCTCTGGGTTCAATTCCCAGTACCAAATCAAACAACTAAATTGGAATAAGACAAAATACAAATATTTTAAATATTATTTTGAAAAGAAAGATTAAAGCACAAAGTCAAGGAATCAGCATTTATTAAAAAATGGTTAGCTATAGCCTGCAATTTTTATTAAAATATTTTAATGGTACAAAGCTGAAATACTACACTTCAGTATTTGTGATACAAGGTACAATGCAGACACGCAGTTTTAAATATCCTAGCTGTCCCAAAGTAAAAACGAACCATAAAAATATGCCAGTGTGCTATTTCAGTAAAAACTTACATTTGGAGTTGCCTGAGTATAACTAAGAGCCCGTGTAGTTGTTTTTTTTTTTTTTTTTTTGTTTTTTTTTTTTGCTATCTGTTTCTAGTTTTAAATGGGAAGTCACACATTTATTTCTGCCCAGCCTCACTTCCATCAGCAATAGCAAGAGGCTCCTGGTTACATAAGACCCGACTGGGGGTCAGGTGGGGAGGAGGGAGAAGAAGGCAAGGAGACATCGTAAAGACCTGTGGACCAACCTGCTAAAATTCCATCCAGTTGGTCCACCATAAACCTGGCATCTTCTTCAGTGAAGCACAGAGGTGGCTTTATTTTAAGCACATTTCTGTGTGGTCCATCGGTGCTGAGAAGCACTCCCTTTTCTTTCATCCTAATTAGTGCAGGAAACACATGTGAATGCATACACACGATAACGAAGATTATATAAGAACCGTGGGAATATGACACAGTCAGATATTTTGCCTTTGAGGAGCCCACGTTTATAAACTGCATGTCTTAAATATTCCTCTTTTGAGGAGAGGAAGTTAAGGAAGCTTTGCTAAGTGGGAGTGGAGGAGCGTTTACTTGTAGATGACATGCTGAGCTTCGGCTGTGGCAGGAGTTCTTCTCTTGTGGTCCTTCACTAAGTCAATTCCAATAAAAAGGCCGACGCCCCTGGGGAAGACAGAAAACAAAACTTGACACACTCTACTGAACATGCATTGTCACTGGAAGTTGACACTGTCCCCAAACTGAAACTTAATTTAAAGCCAAATGTGATACTCTTTAAATGTAATTGTAATTGATTATTTTTTCCCCTTGGCACTAGGGATTAAACCCAGGGGTGCTCTGCCTTCAAACTATAACTCAAGCCTTTTTTATTTTTTATTTTGAAACAGGGTCTCCCAATTTGCTTAGGTTGGCCTTGAACCTATGATCCTCCTGTCTCAGCTCCCCAAGTACTGGGACTACAAGTATGTGTCCCCGACGCCTGACTTGTTGCTGATTTTTCACTAATACAAGATACCAATCCAATATCCACAGTTCTTTGTAGTTTTTGACATCAAGTTTTTTCTCACTTTATTATAAAAGAAAGGGGCTGCTGGGCGTGGTGGCGCACGCTTGTAATCCCAGCATTGGGGAGGCTGAGACAGGAGGATCACAGTTCGAGGACAGCCTCAGCTACTTAGTGAGGCCCTTTGCAGCTCACTGAGACCCTGTTTCAAAATAAAGAATAAGTAAATTGGGCTGAGAGTGTAGCTCAGAGATAGAAGGCCCCTGGGTTCCATTCCCAGTGCCACAAAAAAAAAAATGGGGTGTTTAAGAAAACCTTTTCATGCTCTTTAGTTTCTCAGACCATGTATGCTGATAAATGTTTTAATGTATCTATGAAAAGTATCCAACATTTTAGGGTAGTACTTTAAATAATTTTCTATAACTCACTTAGAGCTACTTTAAGTTTCTTCCTTCATCTTCTGGGTGCTGAAAATTTCCTAGCTTTGTGAAATATAAAAGTATGAAAGTCAGGAAAGATATACGCAAATGCTAACAGTGGTGATATCTGGTTTCTACATTAGGAATGATTTTTGTTTCTGTGTTTCTCAATGTTTTATAGATTTGGTCTTATATACTTTATTTTAAACTTATAAAATAAATTGTAAGTTTTTTTATTTTGAAAACATGAATAACTACATGACAACTTCATGATAAACATACCTAATGTCTCCTATCAAAGTATGTTTAGCCTTCTGTTTATTCAGTAACTCAATAAGGTAATTTCCTACTCTTGTAGCATTCCCCTGAAGGTCTTCATTTTCAATTATATCCAGGACAGCCAAACCAACAGCACAAGACACTGGGTTTCCTCCATACTGTAGGGAGAAAACATAACCATTGGATGAGTGATATCACTTCATCCATGAGAAACTTAGCTCCTACAAACATAAGTGAAAATACAATTTGAATATTTTTTCTCTTATTATATTAATTTATCTGATTTAGAATACAGCCTGGTTCTATGTATTTCGGATTTTGTAAAAACCTATTCTCCATGCTGCAGAGCTGGTACGGAGGACTGTCAGGGAACTTAGGTTCATCCAGATACCAACAAAAGGCATCATGGGAACTGAGGATTTTAAAATGCAGCCAATAATGGCATTGTGGTTCCTACCCTGAAGAAGCAAGTAAAAATGGTGAAGATATGACATGACCTTTGAATAATTTATATCCTTATATTTGAATCTTAATTTTAGCTGTAACAATGCTGTTATACATATTGTATAAACACAGTAATTTTTCCAAGCCTAAATCTTATAATGTTGAGGAATAAAGCCATGAAAATAGAAATTTCCAAACATAAAATTTTAGTATCTCTTATGATAGTTGTAAAACATTTATAGTATTGAATCACCTACCTACTTTGAAAGGGTTTAGGGGTTTACGTGTACTATAAAAACAAAGAAGATCACATGGTCTGTTAATGGAAATATTCAAATCTCCAAAGTTTAGCAGGAGAGCCATCTATCATTAGAAAAATTAATAGAGTGGCTTTAGGAAAAGGAAAGGTACATTAGGAAAAATACAAGAAACGCTGTGCCAGATAAAATCAGACTGGATCAAAGTTGGGCGAGGGCTCTACAGTGGTCATATAGCAACACTGAGCCTTATTCTTTACAACACTGTCAAAAAGTGTAAGAACAAGCTTTCTTTTTCCCTCTTAGAACTAGAGTTGTGAGTCGAAGTTTACCGTGTTGAAATACTCCATCCCAGAGCTAATGAAGGCTTCTGCGATCTCTTTGGTCGTGACTACACATGCCATGGGGTGGCCGTTGCCCATTGGTTTTCCCATAGTGACAATGTCTGGAACGAAGTCTTCGCCGTGCATCTGGAAGCTCCAGAAATATTTCCCAACTCGGCCAAAGCCTACCTGAACTTCATCAGCTATGAATACACCCTGTGCTCCGCGTACATATCTGAAAAGCAAAGATGTATTATCATGCCTTCTGATCGCCAATAGTTCCCAAGCCTACCTACAAAAATACAGATCATTAAAGACAAAAATATATTAACCTGGAGCCTTAATCTGTACCAAAATATCTTAGTATTCAGAACCCCATATAGGCTTACAATATAATCACATACTTTCTGGGTTAAATATTTTCCACACTGTGTTTGTGCTTAAAGTAACTATATTGCAGTATTTTAAATGGGAAGAGAAAGAATCAAATAAGTAGCTTTTAGCAGGGTCAATCTTAAAATTTCTATTAATTGGTAAGAATTAGGTACCAGCCAATCAGACATGCTGGTAAACTTTTTATTTGCTGGATCTTGGGGAAGGTCATGGGAGCATCCGAGAGTCCTGAGATGGTAGCCACTCAGGAATAGTTATCTGCCAGCTAGTCTGGAAGAATTTCAATATATTAGCAACAGTATGGCCCTACAGAATTGTCACAGCGCCCTCTGTCTGACCACGGATGCCCAAGTCAAGTACATACTCTGCCACTTTTTGGAAGTAGCCTGCTGGAGGAATTATTTGTCCGCCACAACTCTGCATGGATTCAGCAATAAAGGCAGCAATCTATACAAGAGAAGATGGGGTCAAAGTCCATTAGGTCTCTCCTATCCCCCGAATAAAGAGGATTGTTCAGAGAGCAGGTTATTGGAAACATAAGTAAGAATAAACCTGTTTTAAGTGGCAGACAGACCTTTTGATTAACATGAACAGTGAAGATGTTTATGCTGGAAAGACATCTGATCTAAAGCATTTGTCTTTGAAATTTTAGGGTGCCAATAAATCTTCTACATGATTTATTGAACATGGAGATGAGACGGCAACTTCCATTTCTCCATAATTCATTTAAGTACAGTGATTTTATTAGAATGAGCTAGATAAGCTGATGTCTTGGTCAGTCTTTGATGACAACATCCAAAAATTTACCCAAGTATCACCCAGGTGGCACCTGTTTCCAAGCTTGGTGAATCAAACTATGTGAGGCTGGAGTTGGCATCAAGGAAATGGGAAGGTGCTTTGTGGCCACATAGGATAGTTACTCTGCTATGTGTTTAAGTCTTGCCCTGAACCAGGCTTACCTTCGTGGTTAGGCAACTCACAATAGGAACTAAAGATGAAGTGTTCTAGAGGCTAAGGAAGGAGAGGTAGAAAGTAGAGAATGCTAAAGTAAGAAGAGAAAGTACAAGAAGAGCATGGGATAAGAAAACAAGAGGCCCAGGGTTTTAGTTCTGACTACCCCATCACAACTGCTTTAGCTCGGGTTAAATCCTTCATTCTCTAGTTATATCTTAGCCATAAAATAGAGGCGGTTGCTCTCCAGAAATTTCTAATTTAAAATTCCATGACTTTGCCAGCACATTTAGCATCCAGAAACACCCACCTTATATTTGCTTGTTAGTTTTAGCATTGCTAACATCATGTCACCAACCCCACACTATTGAATGCTAATAGTCTTTTTTTGTTGTTGTTGTTGTTTTTGGTGGTACTGGGATTCCTGAAAACCCTTCTACCTCCGGGTTACACTCCCAGACCTATTTTTTTTTATACTGTTTTATTTGGAAACAGGGTCTCTCAAGCCAGTGAGGCTGGCTTCGAACCTGCATGATCCTCCTGTCTCCACCTCCCAAGTGCGGGGATTACAAGCATGTGCCACCATGCCCAGCGAATGCTAATATTCTCAAAAAATTATTGTGACTCTTTTTCAGCAGCAAAAAATCCATATGTCTTGTAAAAGTATGCCTTTCCCTCCCTGAAAGTACTTTTTACCATTAAAGTAAAGAGGTATAGACTATATTTAAAGAGGAAGAGTATAAAGTTTCCTGCCACAGTTAGACTTTTGGGTCTATTGCACAGAAATATCACAGAAGACTGTATGGAATAGGTTGGAAAGAAAAAGAAGAAACAGTTCAGAAATGTGAATGGTTCTCCAGTCATAAAGACAAAAATATTTAAATTAATTGGAAGAACCTGATAATTTTCATTTGAACTAGAAGGATTTTTGAAAAATTGCCAAATATATGCCCTAAGTAAAATTAAAGGCAAAATATCATCAAGTTGAACTAAATAGCCACATCAGTAATCCTCAAATGGGCTGAGAATTGTATATTAAGCTAATGCAGTAGTGTAAAGACTGAAAAATAAAAACTCTTTTCTTTCTAGAACTTTGTTCTGTTTGAGAAGTCTAGGCTCAGCTGAAAGGACGTTTGCTGCCTTGGTTTACCCAGGTGCAGACCAGGGCCAGGCTCCAGGGTTTCGGGAAGGCTGAACTACTTCAAAGGAGCACCCCTTCCCTATGAACTGGAAGAGTGTGCTTGTGCTAAGGCTCCGGGGCCACTCTGCCTCGTCTCTTCCCTTTTACCATACAGCCACCCCCGGAGCTCCTCCCAGAGGGAAGAGTCTGCCCCTGAGTAGGACCTTTCTTAATTTTCTCTTTCCCACCTCTCTGCACCCGTCCTGTCTACTACAGAAGAGGTCAGGGTTAGGCCACCAGTTCTGCAAGGAGCATAGTGATTGCATTTCCAGGCTAAATATAAGGAGATGGTCTGAGAGGCATGACTGTAATAATGCACTTTTTGAAATATGAACCAAACGAAGATGTAACCAGAGAAGAACAGAAAGGGAATTTAGATCTAATCCTTTTTCTTCTCTACAGTTAATTACAATAGTTTCAATTTATTTTATAAAAGATGCTAACGTGTTTTCTCAAATGCCAACCTTCCTTCCATTCTTATGAGCTTCTTCAATAATTTTCTTCACTTCATCTGCATAAGCACCGGCTGGGTCTGTATGGTTTTCTCTATATTTTCCTCTGTAAGTGTCCGGAGCTGGTGCCTGAAAAAATCAAATGATACAGTTGCTTGTTATTTGGCTTTCAGACAAACTTAAAAAGAGGCATTTTCCCACAAAGGCATATTAGAAAGGTAATTGTGTCTATTTGAGTGATTCTTGGTTCATTTTTTTTTTTCTTTAACATTTCTGAATTCTGTGTAGAACTGAAATCTTTGAATTATGATCAGGAGCTTAGATTTGCTCTCAGGTTCTGATAAATCAAAAAGTTATCCCTATTCACATAAATAGCAAATTTGAATAAACAGCAGGATTATATTATACAAAAGTGCCAATAAACACAAACTGTATTAATTATCCTATACTTAAAATGAATAATTATCAACTATATCATAAGTAATAAACATTCAGAGAAGTAAAGAGCACCTTAGCACAGACTCCAGATCTTAAAAACTTAAAAGAAGGTATTGATGACTTCCTTAAGAAAGTCTGCCAATGCACAGCACAAACATACCAAATGAATTTCACTGTTTCAAGCAACTTAGTTGTTTTTCTTTATTTGACTTCATAAATCCGCATAATAATTTAACTTAGAGCAAATTTTATAATAGTCATACAAACTCTAACTCTGACTTTTGAGTTGGCATTAGTGATAGAAAAAGTAATGGAAGATCAAGGACCAAGAACAAAATGACAGTAGCTAATAGCATGTGCTACCACTAAACTCATTCGCCTACTGCAGTGCTCACCCAGGGACCTCATTTTGTCATCACGCAGTCCTTTAACCTCAGCAAGACAAATTACTGCTCTAGATCAGTCCCTTTTCCTTGGAACTAATCTGATAAAGGTATTGAGTTGGGTCACCAAAAGGCATGCTTCTAGCAGTAACATTTCGACTCAAGGATTCTCAGATACTTACTACATGTACAAATTCTTTTTTGACATCTTGGCCCTTCCGAAATTTATATGGACTGATCTCAATTAAAGATGTTAGGTGGCCATGGTAAGCACTGAAAAGAAAAAAGAACAGTAACCAAAATTGGCCCAAGAAGGATGCTTTTCTAATATATGAAAAGACAGTGTTGCTTATTTATTACCCATATGCATCCACGTAGGGAGAATTTCAATGTTGGTGGCAGATTTAACTGCATACAATTTTCATGGCAAGACTGCCCACTTAACGTATCCATCTCCCTCTGTACATGCAATAAAGCACACAGAAAGCCAAGGATGTATCTTTCCCGTTTTAACAGATACATGATTACTTTGGGTTATATTGCTAGGTTGTCTAAATACGAAAAAAGTTATTTTCTAAATCTTCATGCAAAATTTCACATGTATATATATTTAAAATGTATTTGATAGTTAAATTCTGGCAAATTTTGAAAAGATCTTCTTTATTTTCTGTAGTTCTTGGTATTGAGTGAAAGCCACTTTATATCAAAGAATAGGCACGTGTTTATGTTTGAGATGATTTCTAAAAGATGTCCAACTGTAAATACTAGGCACATTGTCTTTAGAAAGGAATGGGAGGGCTCTTCAAGAAAAACAGACTGAGAGGTGACCAAGTGGCTAAGAAAGTCCCTTCTCTCACTTTTCCTTTTTCTGTTTCTTACCCAAAAATATAATTGGAACATCTGGAAAGGAAATAATAGAAAGCCCATAAGCAGATAAACCAAAGAGGAAGAATTTGCCCTATCACAGAATAAGACATGCTGCAAAATCTTAGTAAGAAAATTAGTATGCTATTAGGATAAGAATGTAGAGATCACTGGAATAGAAACCTCAGAGACACAGCTCTACACAAGTGGTAAGGAAGTAGGGACCAGCCGGGCGTGGTGACGCATGCTTGTAATCCTAGCATTCAGGAGGCTGAGACCGGAGGATCACAGTTGAAGTAAAGTGTTGAAGCATAAAAAGTGGAAACAGAAAAAGCTGTAATTTTTTTGTAAAATGAAGTGATACACATAAAAGAATACACATTTTACACGAAGCAAAAATAAAAATATACTCATTGACTACATTAGTATAGTTGTCTGTAGGGGAGGGAGGATGGGAATAAGAGAGAAATGGGCGCCCAAAGAGGCTCGTGTCGTAATACTCAAAAGCTGAGATTGCCTTATGTTTGCTAGCAAGGGGACTTTGCAGATGTGATTAATTTAAGGATGTCGCGATGGGAAGATTATCCAGGGTTATCTGGGTGGGTGCAACATGATCATAAAGGTACCGTAAGTAGAAGGAGGAGGAAGAGGGCTCAGAGGCAAAGATGGAGATGTGAGGATGGATGCAGAGGCTGGAGGGACTCTGAACGTGAAGGAAGGAATCCAGAGCTGAGGGAACAGCAAGGAACCCCCACCCCCCGCACCTGCAGAGAGGGCGCGGCCTGCTGATACCTTGATGTTAGCCTAGGGAGACCTATTTTGGATTTCTGACCCTCAGAAATGTAAGATAATAAGCCTGTATTGCCTAAATCCCTAAGTTTGTGGTATCAAATATAGTAATAATAAAAACTACTATGTCAAGCATTGCATCACATGAACCAAGCCTATAGAAAAGTATGAAATGAGGCGCATATTTAGTTCCACCCTCTGCAACTGAGGTTTGTGAGATGGGGGAATAAAAAAAAATTAAACAAGCAAAAATATCCGCTGGTAAAATAAAAGCTGTCAGGTTTCTTGTTTAAAATATAATAATAAAGCCAGGCATGATGGCGCATGCTGGTAATCCCAGCATTCAGGAGGCCGAGACTGGAGGATCACGCCTCAGCTAATTAGTGAGGCCCTCTGCAGCTTCGTGAGACCCTGTTTCAAAATAAAAATACAAAATAGGGCAGGGGTGTGGCTTGGAGGTCGTAAATGTTCCTGGGTTACATCCTCAGACCCCCCCCACACACAAAAAAAATGTAATAATAAGCTAGGTGTGGTGGCATATGCTTGTAATCCCAGTACCTGGGAGGCTGTAACAGGAGGATTGTGGTTCAAGGCCAGCCTCAGCTAGTGAGGCCCTTCACAACTTAGTGAGACCCTGTTTCAAAATAAAGAATAAAGCCAGGCATGGTGGTGCACACTTGTAATCCCAGCGCTTGGGAGGCTGAGACAGGAGGATCACACAGATTTGCAGCCAGCCTCAGCTACTTAGTGAGGCTCTCAGCAACTTAGTGAAACCCTGTTTCCAAATAAAGTACACATATATAGTACATATATAAATAAAGTACATATATATATATAAATAAAGTATATATATATATACTTTAAGTATATATATACATATATATGTATATATATACTTATATATAAGTATATATACTTATATATACATATATACATATATATGTGTGTATATATATATATATATATATATATATATATATATATATATATGTCTGCAAGTATAGCCTGGTGGTAGAAAAGCCCATGGGTTCAACCCCCAGTACCACACACACACACACACACACACACAAAAATAAAGAATAAAAAATAGGGCTGGGGGGGTAGCTCAGAATTCCATCCCTAATACCTCAAAAAATATAAAAATAAACTGTGTGCATGAATATTTGTATCACTTTGAATCTCACTATGATTTATAAAATGTAATAAATTCATGTTTGAAAGGTAAGACTGAAAGTGACTGTTAATAGTCACACACTAACGAGAAAATATTAAATCTTACTTAACTGTTGGTTTTTGTTTTAAATTGTCTTTAAAATTAATTACAGTGAGCCGGGCGTGGTGGCGCATGCTTGTAATCCCAGCATTCGGGAGGCTGAGACCTGGAGGATCGCGGTTCACGGACAGCGTCAGCTACTTAGGTCCTCTGCAACCCAGTGAGACCCAGTTTCAAAATAAAGAATAAAAAGTAGGGCAGGGGGTGTAGCTTGGAGGTTGAATGCCCCTGGGCTTCATCCCCAGACCCGCCAAAAAAAAAAAATTAATTACAGTGGATAATCACATTAGTGAAATGAATGCTTGAAGCTTTAAGAAATGGCCGGGCGTGGTGGCGCACGCTTGTAATCCCCGCGCTAGGGAGGCAGAGACAGGAGGATCGCACAGGTTCGAAGCCTTTCTCTACATGCACTTATGGTATTAGCATGGATAGGATCAGTACAGTGGTGTCTCTGATGGGGCTTCTTGCTTAGAAATCTCGTGTTCAAGACTTACTGGTCAAGAGTGATCACATCTTGATGGCCTCGGAACTGCCGGGCCAGGCGTAAGGCTAAGTCATTGGCTTCAGATCTGTTAACATAGTAGAGAGAAGGAACAGTGTAACCATCTCTTTTTAAAATATTTTCCAATGTTAATTACAAAAATCATAAAGTCATATTTACTCACAGACTTATAAAGTCTTCCCTTTCAATCTTGCCCACCCCACACTCACTTCACTTTCTAATATGAGCTCCCCAGATGTTTCCAGTGAAGAATGGGGCGTACAGAAAAGCCCAGGAAATATTACAGATGCGTTGCCCGTTTCAAATGATAGTCCAGTTCAGCCACACCTTAGTCAGCTATCCTGAGATACTAAGAAGCCTGCATGAGTAAGACTGACCTCCAGAGAAGGGGAGGCTGAGAGCCCTGTAGCTGGCTGCCAAACTGTATTGTTTTCATTTAAAAATTGATTAATTCCCGTATTTATAAAATGAAATTCATATGTTTTCTATCTGACTCAGAGACTCTAAATATACTATCCAGACATGGAGGAAAAAAATTATTTGTGGGATCTTTGCTATCTACTGATATCACATTGAGTGTTTACTTTTGTTTATTCTCATAACAACTCTACAAGAAAAGTCTTGCCATCCCCTTTTATGGTTGTAAAATAACCTCAAAAAGACTTAGCAACCAGAAGGTTTTATAGCTGATAAGAGGTTAAAGCCAGGATTCAGACTGAGGCTGTATAACTAGAAGGTTTTTTGTTTTTGTTTTTTTTTTTTTTTGTATTAGGGATTGAACTCAGAAGCATTCTCTATCTGAGCTACACTCCCAACACTTTTTAATCTTTGTATTTTTGTTTTTTTAATTTTTTGGTGGTACTGGGGTTCCTGGAAACCCTTCTACCTCTGGGCTACACTCCAGACCCATTTTTATATTTTTTAAAATTTGGAAACGGGGTCTCTTAAGCCAGAAAGACTGGCTTTGAACCTGCATGATCCTCCTATATTTGCCTCCCAAGCACAGGGATTACAAGTGTGTGCCACCACACCGGGCTTTATTTTTTATTTTGAAACAGGGTCTTGCTAATTACTGAAGGTCTCAGTTGCTGAGGCTGGCCTTGAACCTGCAATCCTCCTGTCTTGGTCTCCCAAGTACTGGGATGACAGGTGTAGTCACAGCACTTGGCATCAAAACTATTACTCTTTGCACCAGATGTACTTTGTCGTATTCAGTCTTTTGGGAAAGTGCTGTTTTTGAGTAATCCCTCTTTGACAGCATGATTTTTTTAGAAATGAAAGTCAAATACTGTGTTGCATTTATTAAAGGCAGAAACCTGTTATAATGACACATTAGATCCTAAAATACCTTCTCAATTCTTTACAAAGAAAAGACATTCTGGTTATAAGTTTGGCTTCAAAATATTTCAGAAAAAATGAATCACTGGAAATCATATAAGCAAACATTTACACAATTTCGAGAAATTAATTTATATCTATTATCTATCAATCATCTATCTATCTATATATGGGAGTTTCAGCTTTCCTAACATAACAATGCATTTTAAGCTTTACATATCATTAGACATGTATTTTCAAAAACATACTTTTAGTATCTGTATAATATTTAATAGGATAAATATGTAATCATTTGGATTTATAGAATTTAAAACTTAGAATGTATCTATTGAATTTTCTTTTAACTTTTTTTTTCTTTTTGCAGTACAAAGGATGGAATCCAGGGACATTCTCCCTCTGAGCTACACCCCCAGCCCTATTTTTAATTTTTTATTTTGAAACGGTCTCACTGAGTTGCAGAGGGCCTCACTAAGTAGCTGAGGCTGTCCGCGAACCGTGATCCTCTGGTCTCAGCCTCTCATTTCTTTCCTTTCTTATGTTTGTGTTGGGGCAAGACACTCAATTTTCATGGAAAAACAAATCAACCAAACATTTTACAAAAGTTATGGCTTGTTTAGTAGGAATATTTCTTGAATAAAATTCCTCATTAATGTTTTGAAAGATCTTGGTCTATTGCTTCTTTGGCTACTTACTCTTCTGCCTGAAGAGGTGAGCATCATATGACCAGGTAGGCGCAGAATCAGGAAATAAACAGAAGAAACAGAAAGGCCAGGCTCCGAATGTACATCACTTGGAGACTGGTAAGAATTCCACCGAATTCTTTTAGACATCTATGCTCTCCCACAAATTAAAAGGGGAGATGTACACAAGAGGGTAGACAGAGTTTGATGGCATTGAGGTTGGGTGAAAAACCTGGAAACATACCCCGAATTTGTAAAGTAGCAAACAGAGAGTTTCTCCGGCAGGGTTGCTGAAAGGCGCCTGGCATACTCCACAAGGTTGTCATGGAGGAATCGAGAATTTGTATTTAGCAGTTCCATCTGTTTTAGAGAGGCTTTGACCACTTCCGGGTGACAGTGTCCCACTAAAATTTAGACAAAAGCCCAAGGAATATGATACAGTTGTTATTACAGTGAGGCACACTTCCACTGAGCTTAGACTCACACCTTTAAAATTTTTCTATTTTGAAACAAGTTCTTTCCAACTTGTGGAGGCTGGCCTCGAACCTTCGATTCTCCTGTCTTAGTCCTCCCAAGTACTGGGATTATGGGTTTGCACCAGCCATCTAATTACTAAGTGGATGGCTACTAAGTGCAATTCTAAGTGCCTGGAAAATGAGAGGGATTCTTAGGGAAAAAAAAACAGTTGATTTCTTTTCTCTTCCACATTTTGCTGCAACTTTTCCCTCCCCGGGCTGCTCACACACTCAGCACCGCAGCCACCACAATTCCTGAGACAAATCCTGCTTCAGAAACATTGCCTTCAGAGTACTAAGGAGACAGGAGCTTACCATGGGCAACGTTGTTGATGCAGTCCAAGTACCGTTCCCCTTTCTCATCAAACATGTACTGCCTCTGGGCTCGCACTATTTTGATGGGATCCTCAGCAAAAAACACTTTGCACGAGGGCCTAGAAATAATCAAAGGAAATACTTCGGTCTGAAAGGACTCAGTACTTTTCCTCCTAAGCTGAGTTCACTACCAGTGGAAAGTTACGATTACATAAACAGAAGAGACAACACCTTGGATGGCATGTATTTTTTTTTCCATTTCATATCGGCTTGAAACCTTTAATCCCACATTTATACCACTGCTCACATTTCTGATGCTGATTATATGAAATGTCCCACAATTTGACAACTCGATTTAGAGGCGTATGAGTCAGCGGGCTGATCACACAAACCAGTAACTGATTTTCTTTTTAGAAATTTTATTTTACCCAAAAAATAACCATTTATTTTCCTTCGAGGCTTCCTATGTGTTGGAACTGTTGCATATTTTACAAATATTATCTCATTTAATCCAACAATTCTATAAAATAGGGTCTGTTTTTATTCTCATTTTAGTGGGTGAGGAGACTGAGACATAGAAAAATTAAGAAACTATCAGGCTTAGCTAGCCAGTAAGTGAGAAAACCATAATTTGAAAGTAGGCTCTGTTTGCTGTATTCCAGATGAGTTATTTGTCTTTCTGTCTTTGTCTCCTTCCTGTTTACTTTATAACAAATGAATAGCACTAAAAGATAAATAAAAAGAGCAGATTAAATACTACTTAAAGAGGTTTCAGCCAGGCATGGTGGCGCACGCTTGTAATCCCAGCATTCGGGAGGCTGAGACCGGAGGATCGCGGTTCGCAGACAGCCTCAGCTACTTAGTAAGGCCTCTGCAACTCAGTGAGACCCGGTTTCAAAATAAAGAATAAAAAATAAGGCAGGGATTGTAGCTCGGAGGTCGAATGCCCCTGGGTTCCATCCCCAAACCCGCAAAAAAAAAAAAAAAAAAAAAAAGGTTTCATAGGAGATCATTTTCATTTCCATGTATTTCAAGTGGTATTTGTTCTCTATCAAATAAATATTTTTCTTTTCTTTTCTTTTTCTTTTTGTACTAGAGATGAAAGATTAGAACCCAGAGGCATTCCACCTGATGCCTACACTTCCTTTTATTTTTTTGTTTTGAAACTAGTTTGCTGAGAGTCGATTAGTAGCTGAGGCTGTCCTTGAACCTATGATCCTCCTGTCTCAGGCTCCCATGTACTGGGCTTACAGGTGTGTAACACCACTCCTAGTGGATTTTCTGCTTTTAACAGTGAAACTGGAGGTGGGTAAAGTTGGTGTGTAGATTGATGTTGGTTTTTTCTTTTTTTTTGGTTGTGCTGATATTGAACACAGGGCCCTGAACACGCATGGCAGTGCTTGCCCCTGAGGTACGTCCCCAGTTCCTCACTGAAGTAGGTTTTTGTTTTTGTTTTGTGGTACTAGGATTGACCCCATGGTTGCTCATCCACTGAGCTACATCCTCAGCCCTTTTAATTTTTATTTTATTTTTATACTGACACCAGGTCTTGCTAAGTTGCTCAGCTGATCTTGAACGTGGGATTTTTCCTGCCTCAGTCTCCCGGAGTCGCTGGAATTAACGGTGTGCACCACCATGCCTTGTTTTGTTAAGATAATTTTTAAACAGTAGCTACAATGAAGGTAATATTTAATGAGAATTTCTTGTTGGTTTAGACTCAACTGTTAATTTATACCTGTAAGTTAAGATCCATAGAGAACTTTTTTTCTGTGGCTGGGAGCTGAAAACTAAGGCTTCACCGGGACTTTTTGACATCTTTCCACCTTACCCATCAGACGGCTGGTCCATCCACAGCTACATTCCTCCTCTCAGAATTGTTCTGTTCAAGTCAGAAGCTATTAGGTTGTTGTGGGATCTGATTACAGAGGATTCATAACTAACAGAGTGATTAGAAACAGTGGTCAGTATCAGCCAATGGGGGAGGAATCTGGCCATTTTGACATCTAGAACCCTCCCTGGTTGAGGCCAGGAGCTTCAGTATGAAAAACCCAGCAGCAGCCCGGTGTGGAGGTGCACACCTGTTATCCCAGTAGCTGGAAGGCCGAGACAGGAGTGTCGCAGGTTCCAGGCCGGCCTCAGAAACTTAGCCAGGCCCTGTTTCAGAATAAAAAGTAAGAAAGGAAAGGGGGTGTGGCTCAGAAGTAAAAGGCCCCCAGTTCAATGCCCAGTACCATAAACAACAACACCATAACTCAGTAGCATTTCTCCAAAGAGCACACTGGTCCTTTTCTTCTCTGTGTCTCTGGTCCTCTCTTGCCCACCAGCCCACTCCCTGTGGTCCTTGATTACATGTTGCAGATAGTTAATATCACACTTTTAGTGTTGGCTAAATGCCACACTCATAATTCATAGTTACCTGTATCTTCCAAGAAACCAGACAAATTCTAACACATTCGTTATTCTCATTTGCTTGCTCCTATAAAGTAGGATGCCCCTCCTGCTTTCACAAAAGAGGAGGTGAGCTTGGCGTCACCAGGGGCAGGGGCTGAGCTCAGTCTCCCGCACTCCCCAGTGCATTCCCGGGTCCTTCATAACTTGGACCAAAGAAAAGCCGAGTGGAGGGTTCACTGAAAACAGCATTTTAAAACAAAGTGCACACAGCTTGGGAGAGCAAGGTGCTAACTGCAGCCCCCGATTTTCTAACACAAAGCGGTTTTAAGTTTTTCCACTGGTTAGATTAACCCTTTATAGCTAACTCACACATACAAGGGGGGGGGGGCGTCCATTTTAAACAAGAGGTGTCAGAATTCGTTTGTTTTTCATAGCCATCATCTACAATACTTCTGAGTTCACAGATGAAGCTCCCGAGGGTGGTGGGGTGGCGGCGCCACCTCCTCCCTCCCGGCACCCGGGGAAGGCGGGGCGCCCATAGCTGTGGCCCCGGCTCGCCGGGCTCCGCGCTCCCGCACCGTCTTACCCGATGTGCTTCCCCCGCAGCGCCAGGGTGCTCGGCTTGCTGTACAGCTCGCACATGGCGCCGGTGCTGGGCGCCCGGGGGACTGTCCCCGCGGCCCGGTCTCCCTCGGGTACCCTCGAGGGCCCCCTTCCCTGGGGCGCCGGGGTCACTGCGGGACCCACCGCCTAGGGTCATCCCTTTTAAACCCTGCCGGCCTCGCCCTCCGCCAAGTCCCTCCCGCCGCAGCCTCCCGCCCGGCCCTGCTGGCCAGTCACCCGCCCCGGCCAGCTGGCTTGGCCCTGCCCTGCTGATGCCACCTCCCCGTCCCGGGTTTCTGTCACTCCGTTTAACTCGTCTTTTAGTTCCCAACTTTGCATTGTCTACTTCCTCTGCCTGCGAATTCCCCCTTCCCGCTTTCTCCTCTCTTTTTTTGTGAATTTCTTCATTTTCTTTTTAAAGTTTCAAAGACGCTTCATGGAGATACCAAGACACTATGTAATAGTTATCTCAATTCTCACATAACATAACCAGCCATTTACTCCACGAAAGCAGAAAGCCCTATGTTCTAGAGATAAATAACGCGGACTTAGACTGTTACCTTGGTTGGAAGTGATGGGTATGGTATTTCAGATATCTACTTTGTCTAATTTCTAACACATTCACCTGACCTACTAAGTTCTGTATTCAAAACAGTCTTGAGCCAGGTCTGTGAGCATTACGCTGGTCAACAAATGGAGAAAGTTCCACCATTTCCTGTCTCCCTGAAGTCAATTAAGGGCTCACACCTGGATTTCTGAATTTCCTTTAAAATGAGCTTCTCATACTTCTCAAATTTGAAGTTAAATATGTGACAGATACAACTTTAACTTTGTTTCACAAATTATTTTAAGAACTGGGGTTCATCTGGTATAACCCTGTTTTCTGTTGATAAAAATAGTGAGGCCCAGGAAAGGCACAGACTTACCCTTGATCACATAGCTTTTTAGCTAGAGTGAAACCTAGATAGTTTCATTTGCTCCGTGTTTGGGAAGGGCATCTATCTGAGAAAGCCTAATTTGCCTGAACCAACAGATTCGACAAATATTTGTAAATGACCTTTCTCTTGAAGAAAGTGGTTATTTTTTTTTTAATTTTATTTTTTATTGGTGCACTGAATTCATACATCATAGTGGGATACAAACTTTTGTAGACATACATGCACACATCGCCCAGTCAGCCCCCACCCGATTCCCACCCCATTCTCTCCCCATCCCTCCCTCCCATGCTTGGCTTAGTGGTTGACATCTAGTATTATAGCAATTTATCCAAAATTAAAAATGATAATCTCACATAACAGTTTCATTTGTCTGATACCAAGCTTTTGATGACTTAAAGATAACATTTCAATATTTCTTTTTACTTTCTTACCAGAGAATATTTTTTTTCTATTTTTTAGGTGAAACTATCATATATTTATATATTTATTTTTCAGGAAAAAAAATCTATCCTAATATGGAATATGGACTCTAGATACCCAAAACGATCTTGAAAAAGAACAAAGCTAGAAGACATATATTTTCTGATTTCAAACCATATAAAGCTACAATAATTGAAACAGTGTAGTACTGTTCTAAAGGCAGATATATAAACCATTGGAGTTAAATACAAGCCTAGAGCTAAATTCTTCCCTATATTGTCAAGTTATTTTTGACAAGGTTTCCACGAACATTTGGTGGTGGAAATAATAATGTTTTAACTAAATATTGTTGAAAAATAATAATTACATGGAAAAGAATAAAATTGGACCCTTACCTAATCCCATATACAAATATTAACTCAAAATAGATAAAAGACCTAAATATAAATCTTAAGACTATAAACTTTTAGGAGAAAATCTGGGTCATAAAACCTCACAACATTGAAATTGGCAGTAATTTCTTGGATATGATTTCAATGGCACAGACAACAGAAGAGTATACAAACTCCCTAAAAAATATATATATTGAATATCCAAAGACAATGTAAACAGAGTTAACAGTTACTAATAGAATGGGATAAAATATTTCCAAATGCTATATCTGAGGGTATATTAATATTCCAACTAGAAATCCTAAAAATTAACAACAATAAAGGCAAACAATACCATTTAGAGATAGGTAAAAGACTAACATAAATAATGAATCTCCACAGATAACCAATCTTAGTTGTCTGTTGGATGGAAACTCTTGTTTCTCTGGTTCTGGTGTGTGTTACCTATTTCTTCTTTGTAGTTAAATCGCTTTGAGTATTTTCTCTAGTGCTGGTTTTGAAGACATAAATTCCTTCAGTTTCTGTTTGTCATGGAAGCTTCTTATTTCTCCATCTAATTTGATAGAAAGTTTTGCTGGGTAGGAAATTTTGGGCTGGAAGTTGTTTTCTTTCAGAGTTTGGAATATGTTACTCCAAGCCCTTCTGGCTCTCATGACTTGGTTTGGGAAGTCTGGAGTGATTCTAATTGGTTTGCCTCTGAATGTCACTTGGCCCTTTGTTTTTGTTGCCTTTAAGATTCTCTGCTTGGCTTCCACATTGGTCATTTTGACAATTATGTGGCGTGGGGATCCTCTTCTCTGATCCTGTCTAAAGGGAGTTCTATAAGTTTCTTGGACCTGTGTATCGACCTCTTGCTCTATCTTGGAAATTTTTCTGCTATTACTTCCTTGAAGAGATTGTTGATCCCTTTGGTTTCACCTTCTTTTCCCTCCTCTATTCCAATTATTCTTAGGTTAGCTCTCTTAAAATGGGCCCATATTTCTTCAATATCAGATTCCTACTGTCGAATATTTTTTCCTAGATTAGAAACTATGCGTTCATTTTTGGAATGCTCATCTTCTAAGAGCGAGATTCTGTTCTCCATGTGGTCTAATCGGTTGTTTGTACTTTGAATTGAGGCCTTTACTTCATTAATTGCATCCTTTATCTCTTTTTGGCTCTCTCTGAGTTCTTTTTGAAGCACCTCTATTATTTCTACAGTTATTTTCCTGATTTGATCTTCTAGAAATCTCTGATTTTCTGTTTTATCGGGTTCTGATGTTGTGGGGTTGCGGGCATTCATTGCTCCAGTATTATTCCTCTTTCCCATGATTTCGGAAGTTTGTGCCTTCTCTGGGTTCTTCCCTTGGGTCACTATGACTTCACTTAAGGTGTTCTGGATCTCGAGTCAGTAGTATCTCAGACCCCACTACTCCTTTACTGGGTTGTATCACAGAGTCACCGACCCAGAGAGTCGATAGAGGCTGCTTTAGACTGTGGGGGGTGCCAGGTTGCACATTCTCCTATGGTGTGATATCTCTGCCACCGCCCCTCCCCCACTGGGTCAAGTCCCAGGGAGTACAGTACTGGGATTTCTCCTCTGTGGCCCGCAATTTGACTCACTGTTCTTGAGTACGCAGATGTAGCTGTACTGGATTCGGTGAATTCTCTGCTGCTGCCACCGGTGGCAATATGGCGCCACAGCTATGCCCTCGGCCGTGAGGCTGGCGTATTTCTTCTTGGTTTTGAGTTCCACTCTGAATCCCTGCAGCTTGTGCTGAGCTCAGCCACTGGGAGCTTTAGATTTTACCTGCGGCGAGAAATCCCACCTGGCTGTTCTGTAGCGGCTCACCTCGGTTTGCTGTAGCCATCCGGGGAAGTTGCCGCTGCCACTGGCAGTATGGCGCTGCTGCCACTTCCTTGGGCGTGAGTTCGGTGTATCTCCTCTGTGGCTCTGAGCTTTGTTCTCAGTCCGCTTTCTCTCTGGAGCCTGGTGATTTTTTTGTTTCTCTGGTGATGGTGTTTTCTGGTATGAAAGGCGCTGATTTTGTGGTAATGGAGATTGGTTGTTAGCGGGGCTCTTAAGCCCCGCTTTTCTCAGTCGCCATCTTCCTGGAAGTCCTGAAAGTGGTTATTTATACCAATGCTGGATTAGAATTTCATTTTCTTTTTTTCTTTTTTCTTTTTGGTGGTACTGGGGTTCCTGGAAGCTCTTCTACCTCCGGGCTACACTCCCAGACCTATTTTTATATATTCTTTTTTTTATTTGGAAACAGGGTCTCCTAAGCCAGCGCTGCTGGCTTTGAACCTGCGCTATCATCCTGTCTCTGCCTCCCAAGCGCGGGGATTACAAGCGTGCACCACCACACCCGGCCTAGAATTTCATTTTCTAAGATGGGTGGAGAAACAGTTCTATGAGGAACAGCTTGTTGAAAATTCTAGATGTTACACATCAAAGGCAGAAGCACTTTAGAAGCTTACTAGAAATCCTAAATGTAATCTTGGTCCACTTCCAAACTTGAAAGATGCTGCCTGCAGTTCATGGCTTCTTTCTCAAACCACCTAGACCTGGGGGATTCATGGGTGGGTCAGGCTTCCTCCATGATCATCCACAGCCCCTTGTTAGTTCCCATGCCTTAAACTATTTTCTTGAAATAATCCTTTACTGAGTTAGGGGTTCTAGATCTGGTTCTTCCATAACCCAGCCGGGCTTCTTCGCTGTTCTAGGCCAGGTTTCTTTGTATTGAATATCTCTCTCTCTGTGACTCAAGCCTTACATGTAGGACTTAAATCACAACTTGGCATCTCTTAGTGAGAGTTTTGAGTCCTTTTCTTTTCTATGTACTCTTTCTCAAGGTTATTCAGTGTTTCCCTTGAATTTAGAACCTAGTAGTGTGCCACATTTATATCTCCTCTTAGACCTGTCTTCTAGGCCTCAAACTCTCACATTTTCTTCCTTTCTTGACCTGGTCACTTAGATAGCTCATACACACCTCAGTCTAAATTAGTCCAAAATGGAAGCTTTGAGCCTCACCTCCCAAACTGATGTTCCAACAATCCCCCATCACCAGGCACTCACCTAAATAACATGACTGCTCACTGTATGCCATGAATATTTTAGTTGCTCAGATAAAAGGATGGACCACAGTGAGCATCCCTCTCCTCTCTCCCCTGTCTCATACTACAGATCTGCACCGTCCAGTGTAAATCCCTGGCCACAGGTGATTATGAAGGACTTGAAATATGGTGAATCTGGATTGAGATGTGTTGTCAGCATGAACTTTACATTGGATTTTTGAAGATTTCATCCAAAAAATGAAAAGTATTTCATTAACCTTATTATTTGTTGGAATGATATTTTGGATCTACTATATTAGATTTAGTATTAGGATCATTAAATTAATTTAACCTAGTAAATTTAAAATGTAGCTACTAGTAAATTTAAATTATACACATTGGTTTCAATTGTTTTTCTATTGGACAGCACTATTGCAAATGAATAGTGTAAACAAGTTAATGAAATAATAACTTAAATGGCCTCAATTGTAACAAGTGCCTCAAAGGAAATAAACTAAAAGGAATGATCTTAAACCAGAAATGTAAGATTCTCGGGGGAATTCATTTCTTTTTTTCTCAACCTCATTCCTATGTAAAAGTGTTTTCAAACTCTGTTGAGTCCACTTTAGAATACATCTTAAATCTACGTGCTGCCTGGATCTCTAACTTACTCAATTCCTCTTCCCTCCCTCTGCAGCTTGGTGACACCTTTCCCTTCTCAGAACCCCTCAGCAACTACCTGCTGCTCACAGGCTCCCCTGTCCTTAACCTCTTCTGGTTTTACATTTGCCCAGGATTTTAATTAATTAATTAATTAAAAATTTTTTCCTGTGGTACTGGGGATGGACCCCAGGACATTCTACTTCCTAGCTACACCCCCAGCCCTATTATTTTATTCTTTATTTTGAAACAGGGTCTCATTGAGTTGCAAAGGGTCACTAAGTAGTAGCTGAGGCTGTCCATGAACCCGTATGCTTCTGTGTCAGCCTCCCAAATGCTGGGTTTACAGGCTCTGGATTTTAATTTAAATATCCCAGGCAACCTTGGCGAGGTCATTCTTGGCCTCTATCACAAACAGCTCTCTGTTAATTAAAAACAAAACAAAATGAAAACAGAATCCCTCTTCTGTTTCTCTTCTCTTAATCCCCTATGTTTCCTTCTCATCTGTCTTGCTAATGTACCTCAGCTGCACAGTGCTTGGGACACGGTAGGCTTTGATAAATATAGGTTGAAGAATTGACTGAGGGTCGACTGGATTGGAAACACATCTCAAGACTTAATACCTTGCTTTAAAAATAAAAGTTTTTTTTTAAGAGAATGCAATGCAACTTCACATCATAGTGAGACGCAAAGCGATACATTGATATGTGTGCAGAACATCTCTTGGTGTGTTGCCCTCTACACCCCACCCTGCTGTCCCCCTCCCGCTCCCTGTGCATGCTAGTGAGATTGGTGGTGACGCCTCCCTATGGGAGCATCACCTTATCTGGTATATTTCCTTCTCAAGCCCCTTTTTTGTCCCATCCTCTCCTCCCTCTCCCCATCCCTTTCCACCATCCTTCTGATCCCTCTCATTCATCTGAATTCCTTTTTGTTTCCTATTGTCTCTCAAGCTTCCACATATGAGAGAAAACACAATCCTGACTTTTTGAGACAGGCTGATCTCAGCCTAATATTCTCCAGTTCCATCCATTTCCCAGCATGATGTAATTTTGTTCTTCTTCATGGATAAGTAAAACTCTGTTGTGTGTCTATAACTACATTTTCTTTATCTTTAAAGATAATTAAGAGCTATGTAGCCCTGGAGACATTTCTGTCTACTCCTGTGTGACTAACTTGTATTTTAACCACTTCTTGATACTTAGATTCAGTATCTTTCATGGGAAAGTAACTCTTGCTTTAACAACAGATCATTTCCCCATTGTTTAACTTATTTCACAATGTGGAATATATAATATTAACTAAGTACAAAGTGCAGTCTTTATTAAGAACTGACACTTAATGGGACCAAAATAAAGATGGGCGAAAGTCAACAGATATTTTTCCTATACAAGGCTTTGTCAAAAATAAAATTCTAAGGAATTTTGGCATATTTTTCTCATGAACTTGTTCAGTGTATTAGGCAGTCGTATATGTGATAGTGCTTTTCCCCTCAAAGTCGATGTTTACTCACTTTCGGTCCTGACCCTATTGATTGGCTCAGCCTACTGAGTGAGTCCTGACCCGAAGGTTACAGATTTCTCAACAGTCTGGGCTTGGCCACATAAACCATATGTGCGCATGACTGACAGGTCTTAATATTTTTGTTGGTTAAAAAAAAGCATGCAAAGGTGGGTGAACTGTATATTCCAAACAACAGATTCTCCCACTCATTATATAATGCTCAAGATGGAATGTTGGCTTTCAAGTGGCTCCTCACTATTTCCCTACCTGCCCTGCCTGAACCGCCCTACTCTTCACAAGGACTTGTCAGTTCTAAAAACACACATCATCTGGGACAGATGCTGGATGTGCGGCTGTTCTGGCAGATGGAGCTTGCATGAGTAACGCAGGTCTAGGCTTGAAGTTCACTTGGGAGTGTACACGGATGTCACTGCATGTATTCATGGTGCAGACAGCCCTGTGTTCAGATTTGGGGGAGCCTGACAGGCCAAAATGAGCTGTTCTAACCCTGGGCGGTCAAAGCCACTTTGAAGGAGGCATCCGACCACATGCCTGTGTGTATCTGTGTCTCTTTTAGGTACATCAGAGCCATATAAACCTATTTTTCTCCTCCCTCCATTCTGAAGTTCCCCCCACTCCCTTATACTAAGCCCACAAGGAGTCTCCCAGACTTGCTTATTATGTTTCCTTTCACAGTGGGGGAGACTCTGAGGGAAGCATAGTAAGGTTATATTTTAAATATCTATGGTGCATCTTGGTTCTTGCGGGAACCCGTAGCCAGGCTGGAGATTGGCTCAAGAACTCAAGAGGCTGATTATTGATATTTAGGATGCTGCAGATGAGGAGAGGGGTCTAGAATATGGTTTTAGTTCATCTCTAGTGTTAAAGGAGTACAGAATATGCCATGGTTAGTCAGGTGCAGAGGCACAGACCTGTAATTCCAATACTTGGGAGGCCGAGACAGGAGGAGAACAGATTTGCGGCCAGTCTCAGCAACTTAGTATGACTTGCTTCAAAATAAAAAGTAAAAAGGACTAAATGTGTAGCTCAGAGGTAGAATGACTCTGGGTTCAATCCTTAGTACAAAAAAACAAAACAAACAAAACCAACAAACAAAAAAACGCACCATTGTAGCATAAACCTTAGTTTGAGCTTTTGAAAATCAACAGGTGGCAGAGGAGGCTTTTATCCTGAGCTCCCATAGCTGCCTAAAAGCAAAGCAGCCCAAAAGAACACTACATTTGAATCTCTCTCCAGGAGTGTCCCAAGCAGCAAAGGTTGACTTGTCACCTGAGCCCAGAAGTCAGCCTCAAGTGTCACAGAGCAGCATCACTCCCATCTAGTCTCCTAAGGGCATCTATCTTTCCTAAAATTATTTGTTTACTCGTGTCTTTTCTCTTTCTTTCTTTCCTCTCCTAAGATGCATATTAGTCCCAAATTCTAACCTCCCCTTAAATACATTTTTCCCCTGTGTGCTCTCCTGTACATCCAGAACAAACATTTGTCCTTTTGCCTGTAAATTTGTCTTTTGTCAGCTTAGTTCACTAAATCTAAATGGGTAAAGGATGTTTTTCTTCCCTGAAAGTATGAACTTTCTAGAACAAAGGTTGGCAAACTAAGATCTATTTTTGTATGGCTCATGAGCTAAAAATGGTTTTTTATATTTTTAAATGGTTAAAACAAATTGAAAGAAGAATAAAATTGTTAAATTCAAATATCCATAAATAAAATGGTATAGAATTCAAGTTGTATTGGAACATAGCCGTGTTTGCCTATATACTGTTCCTCACAGCTTTTGCTCTATAAAGTGGCACAGTTAGTTATAGCCTGCAAAGCTAAAAATATTGGCTATTTTTACTTTTACAGAAAAGTATGTTCAGCCCCACTTTATCCCATGTCTGTGTCTTACTCGAGTACCACTTTTCATAGTTTCTGGTTTAGTTTGGTTGTTTTGTCTGCCCCCTCCCACATGACAAACTTCTCAAGGGCAGAGATGTACACTCTTTCTTTACTGCATCTCACACTATAACCATCCTTCCTTGCATAATGGTTGCTCATAGGAATGAGTAGATAACAAGAGATATTTGCCAAGTACTTCCTATATGTCAGGTATGTGTATCAGATCTTCTAGTGCTAGCAATAACCATGTAGGACGAGAACCATTTGTCACAGGTCTAATTGTGCTGCCCACAATTCATATGTTGAAGTCCTAAACCCCCTAAGTCAGAATGTGACTGTAAATGAGCTCGTTGACCTATGATGAAGTTCTATCCCAATAAATCCATCCCAAGTTGAAACATGTAAGTTACAAACACATTTAATACATCCAACCTTTGAACACCATGTATCTTAGCAACAGCATCGACCATGCAGCGGTGGCTGAGTGGGAGCAGAGGCTTGTTGATGCTTCTGCAGTACAAGAGTCTTATTCTGCATATAACTAGCCTGGGAAAAGATCAGAACTGGAAGTGTGGTTCCTACTGAGTGCTTATTACTAGCACACTATTGTGGAGTTGAAAAAGTTTACGTTAAGCCATGGTTAAGTCAGGGACTATCTGTATTTGGAGTCATTAAAGGTAAAATGATCAATTTGGAATGGCTCTAATCCAGTCTGACTGGAGTCCTTATGAGAAGAGGATACGGAGACACAGATACACACAGAGGGAAAACTGTGTGAATGCACATGAAGAAGACGGCCAAATGCAGGCCCAGGAGAGACGTCTTAGAAGAAACCAACCCAGCCGGGCGTGGTGGCGCACGCTTGTAATCCCTGCACTTGGGAGGCTGAGACCGGAGGATCGCGCAAGTTCGAAGCCAGCCTCAGCTGGCTTAAGAGACCCTGTTTCCAAATAAAATATAAAATAGGTCTGAAAGTGTAGCTTGGAGGCAGAAGGCCCCTGGGTTCCATCCCCAGTACCACCAAAAAAAAAAAAAAAAAAAAAAGAAAAGAAAAAAGTAACCAACCCTGCCAACACCTTGACCCTGGGCTTCCAGGTTCCAGAAATGTGGGAAAACAAATTTCCATTGCTTAATATTCATTAAGCTGTTGTACTTTGTTATGGTACCCCCATCGAATTGATGCACCATTATTATTTTCTTTTTCAGATGACAAAGCTGAAGATCATGGAGATTAAATACATTCTTCAGTCAATGTGACAGGATTTAAACACTGGCAATCTGATTCTTAGAACTGGTTTCTTAGCCACCATGCTCTGTGGCTTCTCTGAGAATGAGTACATAGAAACATAGAAAGGATAACTGAAGTCAGGCATGGTGGTGCACACCTGTGATCCCAGGATTTGGGAGGCTAAGACAAGAGGATCAGTAGCCTCAGCTATTTTGTGAGGCCTTCTGCAACTTGGTGAGACTTTGTTTCAAAATAAAAAATAAAATATGGCTGAGGGTATAGCTCAGAGACAGAATCCCCCTAGGTTCAATCCCTAGTAAACCCCTGCCCCTAAGTAGCTTGATAATATACTGCAAACAATAAAAATAACATCAACAACTTTCCTTCCTACTCTAACTGGAAAATACGTAAGAATTTTCCAAGGACACAATCTATGAAAGGTCTCAATATTTATATCTGGAGGAACTATTGGAGTTTGGGCCAACTAACAAAGTCCCAAGTTCGACAACCAATGAACTGCAGAGATGCCACTCGCCTCTGCCAGAACTTTTCAGGATGCAGGACTAGACTGATGCTCTACTCTACCGATGTCCCTTCCGGCTGCCAAGCCAAGTCTTGGGAGAACCTGCTTCATTCCACTTTCAACAGCTGCACACCTATCATCTCTGAAACATCTGTATTTCAAGGAACATCCTCTAAGAGACACATATTTAGATGGTCTGACTCTGGGAAACATTGTGAGTGCTTTCATTTCTAAACTAAGTGTTTGCACTTGCCTTGGCTCATTGGGGTCATAAGCATGGGTTTATTTCACAAGGGAAAGGAAGTTATATTTCTCAGTGTGCTCTGCAAGTTAGAGCTGGACAAACCTGCCTGATAAGACTCACCTGCGAAGCTTGTTTAAAGTTTAGACCGCCACTCCCACCCTAGATGCACTGAAATGGAATCTCCAGACTGGAGGCCTAGGGACCTGTATTTTCAACAAGCGTCAGAGATGCTTAGCCTCAGGCAGGTGTGAAAGGCAGGAGGAACCACATGGCAATTTCAACACAGTCTTGTTATTGCTAGTCTCCTAGACCACTGTATCATATACCACTGTATCTTGCCTGAATTGTGACATCATGACTCCACGTTTCCTCTTGGATCCTCCTGCAGTATCTTATGTTTAAAGCAGCAAGAGTGACACATTAATTTTTTGTTTTTGTTTTTTGTTTTGGTGGTACTGGGGTTCCTGGAAGCCCGTCTACCTCCGGGCTACACTCCCGGACACCTATTTTCTTATATTTTTATTTGGAAACAGGGTCTCTTAAGCCAGCAAGGCTGGCTTCAAACCTGTGCGATCCTCCTGTCTCTGCCTCACAAGCGCGGGGATTACAAGCCTGTGGCACCATGCCCCATGAGTGACACATTACTTTAAAGTTTGTTTTGAAACAGGGTCGCACTGAGTTGCAGAGGGCCTCACTAAGTAGCTGATGCTGTCCTCAAAACTGCGATCCTCCTGTCTCAGCCTCCCGAATGCTGGGATTACAAGTGTGTACCACCATGCCCACTGGAGAGAGACACATTTTTTAAATCTTTAAATTTATTTTTAGTACTGGGGATTAAACCCAAAGACATTCTACCTTTTAGGCACACACCTCCAGTCCTTTTTTTTGTCTTTTCTTTTCATTTTGAAACGGGTCTTGTCAAGTTTCTGAGGATCTTGCTAAATTGCTGAGGCTGGCCTTGAACCTGCGAGCCACCTGTTTCAGCCTCCCAATACTGGGATTACAGGCATGCACCACCACACCCAGCAAGAGTGACATGTTTAAAATCCCACTCCTTCATGCTTCTTAACACTGTCTCCTCCCCCGCACTAATCAAACCATGCTCCTGAAGGAAGCTGCAAACCTGGTGTTCTGGCCTCACCTCGACTCTCTCCCTTTGGCGTGTCCAGTCCAGCCCCACTCAGCTGACAGTTATCAAGTGTCTTGGCCCTGCCTCACCCCATTTAACTGCACAGCGCAGGCCTCAGCCGCACCTGGGCTGTTCCTGTTGGCTCTCCACCCATTGCTCTCCTCACCCCTTAGAGAGGTCAGCCCTAGCTGACTTCTGAGTAGTGTTTTTGAAGCAGCCCATATTTTCCCTTTGCAGCACTTCTCATGATTGAAGTTAGATAACAAATTAGCTGACTTGGAGTTGGGGTATGGCTCAGGGGCAGAGTTTGCCTGGTATGTGCAAGGCTTCGGGTTCCACCCCCAGCATCACACACAGATACAAAAAGTAGTTGTGTCATTAGATGTTAGCATCTATCTTTGCTCTTTAGAATCAAAGTTCAGTGAGACTGAGGGTGACTTTTTTCACTCTATCATTAGTGTCTAGTCCAGGGCCTAGCACATAGTAGGTGCTTCCTAAGTATTTTAAAAATAAATATTGAATTTAGTAATCAGTATACTAGCAGCCATAGCTATCAGTCATCGCCCCTGCCCAGCACGGAGTGGGCATCTCTCTCCATTATTCCTACCAGCAAGGTCGGTGCTATTACCTCCATTTTCAGAGAAAGAAACTGATACTGAGAAGTTTGTATGATTTGTCTGGGGCTGTGAGCCTGCTTTGAAGCAGAGACAGGACAAGGTCCCAGATTACTTTAACTCTAAAACCCATGCCCTTCATTCTGCCTGACTGCTTCAGGGCTACTCAGTAACCATCACTAACTACTCTCTTCACAATACTTCTTCCCCCTCCCTCAAAAAAAAAAATCAATGTTATGTTTGTGTTCCTCCTCCTTTTCACACAGCCGAGCTAGTCTCTGCTCAGAGTTAGGACAAAGCTCCTTGCAGATTTGGCTGAAGCTGATAGAACATCTGCTGCTTTTCCTGAAGATAGTCTGTGTTTGAGGAACAGTCAAACTTGGTACTAAAACCTTTTATTCTTCTATTTTTTTAACTTAAAAATCTATGCAGCAGCATTTGGTTGATACATTAGCTCCCTTAGTCCAGTAAGCCTCTTCAATTAGCCAAATGCAGAAGTAACGGGCAATCTGCAAGTGCAGACCCTGGACACCTGAGTGCCAGCACTCTGCGGGAAGTGGCTTCATGGGGGCTGGCACACCCAAGGGATACAGAGGCGGGCCAGGAACAGCAAAAGTTCCAGTTTTAAAAACAGAAGTAAAGCCTTCCGTGAGGCAAGGCTGCTACTGAGTCCTTCGAGGCCAGGATCGGAGCCTGCCGAGGTGTTAGGCCGATGCTGGGGCCAGCGAGGCTGGGATGGGAGCCTGCCATGAGGCAAGGCTGGAGCTGGGGCCTCCGAGGCCGGATCAGAGCCTGCCAAGGGGTTAGGCCAGTGCTGGGTCCAGCAGCCGACATCGGAGCCTTCCGTGATGCAAGGCCACTACTGAGGCCTCCGAGGCCAGGATCGGAGCCTGCCTTGAGGCTAGGCCGGTGCTGGGGCCAGCGAGACCAGAATTGGGGCCTCCCATGAGGCAAGGCCGCTGCTTGAGCCAGCGAGGTCTGGATCAGTCCACCCGGTAGCCAGGCCACTACCGGGGCCGTCAAGAGTGGGATCAGTACTTGCAACGCGGTATGCACAGAGAAATATCGCAGAAAATAAAAATCAGATGCTTCCCCTAATCAGCAAAAACTAGGAGGAAAGGGGCAACAGGAAGAGGTTGAGCTATAGAAAGGACCCTATAGTGAAGCAACTAAGGTGACCAATCAGAGGGTATGGAATAGGGGAGGATGGAGCCTCTTTAAAACGCAGGAGGTACATAAACAAATGTGTCAAAGTTAATCACCAAACAAGCATGGGATCAAGGGAGGGAGAGGGAATGGGATGGGGGCTGGATGAGGGGTAATTGAATGATGTGTGCTTGTATATCCTCTCAAGTCTTGTATTCCACTGTGATATATGATTACAATGTACCAATAAAAAAATAAAAGTAAATTAAGAAAATAAAAATAAAAACAGAAGTAAAGGGTGTCTAATTTGACATTATATGTGGTATTATAAGCTTGAAAAAAAGAATAAAGTATACTGAGGTTTTCAAGGCGTTCACCCTTTAGAGCCTTACACCCTGAAATTGCCCATTGGCTCTCACTTAGTTATCCTGATTAAAAACGATCTTTGGTGTGCTTTGCATCAGGGGAAACAACTGCTGTAAACACCAGAGCCATCTGCCTCTGGAAAGGAGAGCTACTGACCAGAGAAAGCAAAGGTCTCGAGAAGGCTTCTGGACAGAGGTTGCAGCCTCAGGAGGTAGGGGGTGAGAAGCTGTATTTCCCACCTGCGAAGGGGGAATCCACTCTTACCCTTACACTGGAGGTGCAGGAGAAGGAAGGTGGGAAAGAAGAGAGAGATAAACTTCTTAAGAAAGCTGAGGTCTGCATGGGAGGAAAGGCCAAGAAATCTTTAAACTTCTTTTGTTTGTTGTTTAAGAATAGGGTTGGCCAGATGTGATGGCGCACACCTGTAATCCCAGTATGTGGGAGGCTGAGACAGAAGAATTGCAGGTTTGAGGCCAGTCTCAGCAACTTAGCCAGACTCTGTTTCAAAAATAAAATTAATTAGTTACATGAAAGGGCTTAAGGTGTAGCTCAGAGGTAAAATGCCCCTGGGTTCAATCCCCAATATCGAGAAAATAAATTAACAGGGCTCTCTAGGATTTCGTTTTCCTTTTTCTTTTAATTATTTTTATTTTTATCATATTGAAAATGGCATACATTCAGATAGTGGTTGGTGCAGGAATAAATAAAGTTCATCTATCGAGAAGGCAGCTTCTTGACAAAAAAACAAAGCTCACGAACCAAAACAGAAATAGGATTCCATTTTCTGGTGCTTGCTCTAAGGCAGCCTTGGGACCCCACGGTCACTAAGGCTTAGGTGGTGCATTGTGCACACACTGTTTACCCTGAGATGGCTTCATGGAAGTCATGGAAACAGGGCTGAGCTGCACAGCCGGGGCCACGGTGAGAGTGGGCACTGGGCTTCAGCAGAGGTGGGAAGGGAGGCAGAGTCGGTTAGGGAGAAAGCCACGCCCGGCCACCACTTGGGCTTGAGATCTTCAGCACCATGAGCTGGGCTTCTCCCCGACTGCAGCAGGGGACTTGTGGGCACGATTTCTTAGATTCTGAGTTGCAGGGAAAACCCCAGTGGACTCCTGGGGTGGACGTGGGAGAGTTTGCTTCCCAGGCCTCTGTCATGTCTTTATTTTTAGCACCTCTTTTCTTTGTAGGGAAGCTATGGCAGAGGGAACAGGGGTTTTGGAGACAGACTGACCTGGATTTGGAACTGAACTCTGTTTCAATTGCTTAATCCATCTGAGCCACAATTTTGTCAGCCATCAGAAAGATCTTACAGGACTTAGGTTTAGGTTTATTTTGTTATTACTATTATTTTTTATTTTTTTGTGGTACCAGGGATGGAACCCAGAGGCACTGTACCTCTTAAGCTACACCCCAAACCTAATTTTTAGTCTTTTAAATTTTTATTTATTTATTTATTTTTGGTGGTACTGGAGTTCCTGGAAGCCCTTTTACCTCCAGGCTATACTCCCACACCTATTTCTTTTTAAATATTTTTATTTGGAAACAGGGTCTCTTAGCCAGTGCGGCTGACTTCGAATCTGTGCAATCCTCCTGTCTATGCCTTCCAACCATGGGGATTACAAGTGTGCGCCACCATGCCTGGCAGTCTTTTTTTATTTTTGAAATAGGGTCTCACTGAGTCGTGAAGGGCCTCTCTAAGTAGCTGAGGCTGTCTGCAAACTGTGATCCTGCAGTCTCCACCTCCCAAATGCTGGGATTACAGGTCTGTGCCACCACGCCCCGCAAGAAGTTTAATTTAAATGACAGATCATTTCTGGTGCAGTGACTCATATCTGTAATCCCATTATTTAGGACGCTGAGGTGTGAGAATCACAGGTTTGGGGCCAGCCTCAGCAACTTAAATGACATATCATATATGGGTTCAGAGCTCAGGTCCTGAGGTCAGACTGGTTGTTTCCAACCAATCTCTTGGCTGTGTAATTTTGGTAAGTTATTCAATTTTCTCTTATTAAAAATGGGCAAATAAACTGGTGTGGTGGCACCTGCTGGTAATTCCAGTACTTGGGAGGCTGAGACAGGAGGTATCTTTCCAAAGGCGTTGAAATCAGACAACTACAGTAACATATGCATAGCCATGTTCATAGCCAAATACAGAACCAACCTAGGTGTCCATCAACAAATGACCGGATTACACAATTATGGGAAATACACACAATGGAATTCTACTCAGCAATAAAGAAGAACAAAATTATGTCATTCATAAGAAGATGGAAAGACCTGGAGAACATAATGTTAAGTGAACTTAGTCAAGCACAGAGAGAGAAGGGACATATGTTTTCTCTAATATGCTCAAGGTTGGGAGTATTAGGGATACCAGAGGGACTCCAGATGATGGAGGAGATCCTCATTGGAGCCAGAGAAAAAGGGTAGGGAAGGAAAAAGGCTGAGGTTCATTCATGGAAATGCTACCTGCAACTATGTGTACACATGGGAATATACTATTATTAACCTGGATACTAGGTATTGGAAGGGAGGGATGAGGAGGGGAAGGGCACAAAGTACTGTATGCATGTATGCTATTGTCAACATGATCTACATTATGATATGCGACTATAATGCACCAGTAGAAAAATGGACATATAAGCCTGGTACAGGCTTGTACTCTCAGTACTCGGGAGGCTGAGAGAGGAAGTTTGCAGGTTTGCAGCCAGCCTAAGCTACTTAGTGAGGCCCTCTGCAACTTAGTGATACTCTGTTTTAAAATTAAGAATAAAAATAGGGCTGGGGGTGTAGATTCATGGTAGAATGCCCCTGGGTTCAACCTCCAGTAATGCAAAAGAAAAAAAGAAAAAGGGAACTTGGTTTGGTGATGCACGATTTTACACTTGTAATCCCAATACTTGGGAGGCTGAGACAGGAGGATGAGAGGTTCTTGGCCAGCCTCAGCTACTTAGTGAGGCCCTATTTCAAAATAAAGACTAAAAAATAGGACTGGGGGTATGGCTTGGAGGTAGAATGCCCCTGGGTTCAATCCCCAGTACCACAAAAATAATGCTAACTACATCCTACATTTTGGGGACTATCAAATGAGGTAATACAGCAAAGCATTTGAAGTACTGTCTGGTATTACCATATGTGCTTAACATTAGTTAGATCAATTATTGATGTTATTGCACATGTAAAATGCAATATACCAGCCAGGCATGGTGGTGCACACTTGTAATCCCAGCATTTGGGAGGCTGAGACAGAAGGATCGTGGTTTGCCAGCAGCCTCAGTTACTTAGTGAGGCCCTGTTTCTGTTTCAAAATAAAGAATTAAAAAATAGGTCTGGGGGTGTAGCTCAGAGGTAAAATGCCCCTGGGTTCCAGCCCCAGCACCCCCCCCCCAAAAAAAGCAATAAATCAATCAATGTCTTGGTAGTATAGACACACTTGGGTTGTCCTTTGATAGAAAAAGCCTACACCTTCCTGGGCATAAAGCCCTTGCGCTCTGTTAATCATTTAGGCTAGCAGAACAAGGTTGATTTACAGAAAACTTCCCTGATCTTTCTTTTCTTCCTCCTTCAAGACTGATGGAAATCAGCAGATTACCAGGTTTCTCAATCATCTCCTCCTAAGAGAAAAGGAAATTCTTGTTGGGGAGGTCTTTCAGAATGTTCATCTGCCATTCTTGGTCTTGCTGGCTTTCTCTTGCCCCAACAACTTGTCCTCACTCTGGTTCTTTGTCCCCCAACTTGGTACTGAGGATTGAACCCAGGGACATTCTACCACTGAGCTACATCCTCAGCCCTACTTTATTCCTTATTTTGCAGTAGGGTCTACTAAATTGCTGAGGGCCTCATTAAGTTTATGAGGCTGGCCTCGAACCTACAATCTTCCTGTCTCTGCCTTCCAAGTACTGGGATGATAAGCACGGGCCACTACGTTGGGCTTCACTGGGTTCTTCTAAGTGGAGAGCAAATCCACTTGGGCTTAGTAAATTTTGGCCAGCTAGTCAGGAGGCTTTTTGCTCACAGCCAGCTGTCCAAGTCTGAGGGTTCTCGGGTTGAGCCCGAGTGTTGGAACCAGTGCTCTGGCGGGTGGGCTCCCCTCGGAGTCTTTGCCCTTGGAGTCCCTGGCTGGTACACCATCTTCGCCCCTGTGCTGAAGCAAGGAGATTGATGATGGGCAGGTGTATGGCTTCGGTATTTTGAGTACAATAAGTCACGGGTGTGTACAAACAGAACCCCCTTTCCCCTCTGGGTTATCTTTGTGAATGAAAATCGCCATTTTGAACTGTCTCTAACGTACCTTGTTTGGAGAGGAGAATAGTTGGGTTTTTCATAATTGAGAACTGGTTTATTTGTGTTTTCAGTGGTGTGAATTCACTTTCTTTTCAGAATAGGAGGCCCGTCATTAATCTTCTTGGAATACGCACTGTGGTAGATCTTGAGTAATTGGTCTAAGGATAGTTCTGAGACCATGAAGAGGAAAAGGTGTTTTTCCTTTGTAATACTCTCTGGCCCCCAAATTCTCTGGAGTCAGGAAATAAATGGCTTAAAAATGGGCCCTGGAGACAGCATTGGGCAGATTTTTTTTTTTCTTTTTTGCAGGTCTGGGGATAGAACTCAGGGACATTTGACCTCCGAGCTCTACCCCCTGATCTATTCCTATATTTTTTCTTTATTTTGAAACAGGGTCTCACTAAATTGAGGAGGGCCTCACTAAGTAGCTGATGCTGTCCATGAACCGTGATCCTCCGGTCTCAACTTCCCGAATGCTGGGATTACAAGCGTGCGCCACCACACCCAGCACATTGGGCAGAATTTAATTCAAGCCCTTAAGAAAGGGCTAAGGGCTGGTGGTTGGCTGCATGGTTCCTGGCCCTGAAAGCACCCCAGCCTGAACTCGGCTGTGGTCATGAATTTAAACGGTTCCCAACTTCCCGATAATAAAGCTGTGTCTCACAGTTATTTGACAGCCTGGGCTCTCCAGAGAGATCTCATGAGATGTATGTAACCCTTCTTCCTGGAGCTGGAGCTGAGGCTGGAGTCCAGTCGGCTTCCTTATGTTCTGTGGGGACGTTGCAGCAAGGCAGCAAGGCTCACTTTCTCGAGCCTTCTTTATGGGTTGTGTAAGATTAAGATAATATAATAAGTGTGAAATGACTGTTAGGTTGGGAAATGTTAGAATGTGATTGTCTAGTATGTTTTTATAATAATGGCAACAGTAGTAGATCCCCTTGTTGTGCTTGTCTTGTGGGCTTACCTAGAGCTTGTTTTTTTATCATAATGTGGAGGATATTAGGCATCTGGTTGTTTTCCATGTCAGTGATGGTAGCATTTGGGCAAGGAACTTATAGGAATTTGTCTGTTTTCTGTTATTATAACTACATACCCAAAGCTGAATCTTTTATAAAGAAAGAGGTGTATTTTGGCTCACGGTTTTGGAGGTCCACGGTGTAGGTGCAGTAGTCACTCACGGGAGCGCCACCCTGTTGACCCTGTCTCATCCTGATCGCCTGCCAAAGGCTCCACCTCTAAACACTGAAGTCCTATTGTTTCTACTCTCTTAATACATCACTCACAGTGGAGATCAAATTTCAACACGTGAAGCCTCGCCGGAGACACTTAAACTATATCAAAGCATAGCATACTACATACAAGAAAGGTTGTAAGTCAGGCATGGTGGCCCTCGCCTGAAATCTTAGTACTAGAGAGGCTGAGATAGGACTGTAGGTTCAAGGCCAGCCTCAGAAACTTAGACTCTGTTTCAAAATAAAATTTAAAAAAGGCTGGAGATGTAGCTTGGAGATAGAGCACCTTTGGGTTCAACCCTCAGTGCTATATATGAAAGAAAGGAAGGAAGAAAGAAAAGAAAAAGGTTTTAAAATGCATATTTGGCAAAGGTTGCCTGCAAAGGAAAATAGAGTTTTCTAGGTGATTATGTGGATTCCAGCTATCCAAGTTCTTTCAATTTGGCTAACTTTGGAAAGTATAGAAGGGGGTTTATTTTAAGCCAATAAATAATAGATTCTTAAAGCCTAGAAATGAAAAAAATACATCTTCATTTATTCCCAAATGTTGACTCTTTTTGAAATGATCAAACTACTTATTTATATACATCAGAAAACATCTAGGAAACAATGGAATTCTACTCAGCAATAGCAAAAAATAAAATTGCATCATTTGCAAGAAAATTGAAGGACATGGAGAACATTATGTCGAGATTAGCCAAACACAGAGAGTGAAGGGTCATATGTCTTCTGTAATATCTGCAGGATAGGGAGTAATTCAGATATAAGAGGGACTCCAGATGATGAGGAGAAACCTCAAGGGAGCCAGGGAAGAGATATAAGGGTAGAGGTGGAGACAAACTTAGGTTCATTGATAGAAATACTACCATAGACTATGTATATACATGTGAATATGCACCAACATCAATCTGGGTACTCTGTATTGGGAGGGAGGAAATGGGGATGGGGCACCAAGAGTGTGTGCATATATGTCATTGTCAACATGATTTACATTATGATGTGAAACTATAATGCACCAATAAAAGTGCATGTGCATACACACACACACACACACACACACACACACACACACACACACAGAAAACATCTAGTATCTAGATTGCAGGGGAAAGTACAAGCTGTTTTCCATAGTCCAGTTACATCTTTCACTACGCGCTCATACGTCCTGGTGGACCAGCAGCTGCTCCACTGGGTGTGAACCCTCCTGGCATCCTTCCGTTTGAGCCCCTCTCTCCTGAGGGCCATCCTGCACCAGCCACCTCTTGTTTCACAGGTGACCTTAGGCTTCTACACAGTTCACTGCTCTGCCTGCCCAGAGTTAATGTATTTTACTCCTTTATTAGTCTATAAAATGTTTTTGTACACAAACAGTCCATTTTCAGGAGCAAATTCATTTGCAAGTATACCAGAATCTCTGTTAAACTCTAGTAACAATGCATTTACGTGCTAACAAACTCTGATTCAGAGCTTAAAAGCCGTGAAGATAATATGAAAGCTCTTTTCAGTTTAAGGATCATTAGTTCAGGAGCTATTTAATATTCCCTTTGGGTTTCCCCTGTTACATTTTCTCTGTGTCACTTACATAGGATTCATTTTATGCTGCCTGGACATTGTAAAGGGTTGATTTTCTGTCTATACACATTATAAAAATCTTAATCATATCCTGCTCATTAATCTTACCCTGAATCTCTGAATATGTTCTGTGCTGGAGTGTTTTTAATTAAAGTGTGGAGGTTGGGAAGTTAGGATGAGAAAGATAGGGAAAATAGTGAACAAAGTTCATCATATAAACATAGTGAAATAATTTTTAAAAATCATACTATTTTTATTTATTTGCTTTTATTGGTGCATTACAGTCTCACATCATAATGTAAATCATGTTGACAGTGGCATACATGCACACAGCACTTGGTCCCCACAACTCCCCATTTCCCTCCCTCCCAATGCCAGGCACCCAGATTGACGTTGGTATGCGCACATGCATACACACAGCTGATGGTAGTATTTCCATTAATGAATCTCAGTCTTCCTCCTCCCCTCCCCTTTCTCCCTGGTTTTCTCTAATATGCACGAGCTAGGGAGTATTTGGGATACCAGAGGCACTCCAGGTAATGGAGGTGAAATAATTTTATCTTAATTGAATTTTCAGAATTTGTCATCAATTTGATAGAGGTGACTTTGCAATATGTAATTTTACTATTTAAAAAGCACCTGCATATTTATTTTTAAAAACATTTTATTTGAAAATATTTCATTGAGCTGGGTGTGGTGGCACACACTTGTAATCCCAGTGCTTGGGAGGCTGAGACATGAGAATTGCACAGGTCCGAAGCCAGCCTCAGCTACTTAGTGAGGCTCTCAGCAACTTAGTGAGACCCTGTTTCCAAATAAAGTATAAAATAGGTCTGGGAATATAGTCCGGAGGTAGAAAAGTCCCTGGGTTCCACCCCCAGTACCACACACAAAAAAAGCACCTGCATTTTTTTTTTTCGGGTCTGGGGATGGAACCCAGGGGCATTCGACCTCCAAGCTACACCCCCTGCCCTATTTTTTATTCTTTATTTTGAAAACGGGTCTCACTGAGTTGCAGAGGGCTCACTAAGTAGCTGAGGCTGTCCGTGAATGGTGATCCTCTCTCTGGTCTCAGCCTCCCGAACGCTGTGAATATTTATTTTTAAAAACATTTTATTTAAAATATTTAATTGAAAAATAAACATTATTATCAGGCATAGTGCCACATATCTGTAATCTCAACTCTATGAGAAACTGAGGCAGGAGAATCACAAGTTTAAGGCTAGTCTTGGCAACTTAGTGAGACCTTGTCTCTAAATAAAAAATGAAAAGGACTGGGGGGGTCTGTAGTTCAGTGGTAAAGCACCCCTGTGTTCGATTCCTGGTACTGTAAAAAATATGTGTATATATTCAGGTGTGTAACATGATGAGTTCATATATGTATACATTGTAGGCTAATTTGGTTATTACTATTACAATTATTGCTATTATTACTAGTACTAGGGATTAAACCTAGTAATTTGGTTATTACTATTACAATTATTGCTATTATTACTAGTACTAGGGATTAAATACAGGGGCATTTGACCTCTGAGCTATACCTCAAAACTTTTTTTTTTATTTTTAAAACGGGCTCAGTGAGTTGCTGAGGCTGGCTTCAACCTGCAATCTTCCTGTCTCAGCCTACCAAGTATTGGAATTACAGGCATGTACCACTACACCCAGCAGTCACTGAATTTTTTTAACATCAAAGATTCATTAATACTCAAGTGAGTTCTTTCTGCCACTTTTCCTGGTATTTATTCATTATAAATATATTTAAATATAAATATATTTATAAGTATATTTATTCATTATAAATATAAATATAAATGTCTATGTTAATTATGCACCCCTATAAATATTTATAAATATATATATGTTAATTAGCATCCCAATTTCTGGGAAAAACTCCTAGTTGTATATATATTGTTTTAATTCTTGTTTTATTTGGACATGGACTTATAAAAACATTTTGCTTATTGGTTGTTTTTTGATATACTTTCTTAAAAACGCTATTTGAAAGATAAGGTATATATGTAGAGAAAAAACATTTCTAGGAAGTGAATTAGATTTAAGGTTACTAACATAAGAAAAGGAACAGTATAATTCTTTATGTGTTGCTCATAAGAAAAGTGGGCTCATAGACATCTAAGGGTGCCTAACTCTCCCAGGCTTTCAGGGTCTGCCCTCTGTTGGTGAGATGTACACAACAGTACATCCATTCCTTCAGAATTCTGCATTAGTCTGAAATAAATTTCACTGGTTAGGCATAGTGTTTATGGGAAGTCCTCTATGAAAAAGAAAGAATACCCTTTAAAAACTCAAAATCAGCCAGGCGTGGTGGCTCATGCTTGTAATCCCCGCGCTTGGGAGGCAGAGACATGAGGATCACACAGGTTCGAAGCCAGCCTCACTGGTTTAAGAGACCTGTTTCCAAATAAAAAAAAGTATAAAATAGGTCTGGGGTATAGTCCGGAGGTAGAAGGGCTTCCAGGAACCCCAGTACCACCACCACAAAAAAACCTCACGATTAGATTATGATTTTTCTTAGTATGGAATTTGTAGTTAATGCAGGGAGTAGGTTTGGGGAATGCTAAGGAAAAGTAGAAAACTATGGGCAGTCTTCCGTTTCACATTTAGAAGAATATGTACTTCAGCCAGGCATGGTGGTGAACACCTGTCATCTCAGTACTTGGGAGGCTGAGACAGGATCACAGGTTTAAGGACAGTGTCAGCAACATAGCAGAGACTCTCAAGCAATCGTGTGAGATCCTGATAGATAATAAACTTATTGTTCTTTTCAGTTATCAGTGAGACTTTAAATATGTTGTGAGAAGCCTGGCGTGGTGGCGCACACTTGTTATCCCAGCATTTGGGAGGCTGAGACCCGAGGATCGCGCCTCAGCTACTTATTGAGGCCCTCTGCAATACAGTGAGACCCTGTTTCAAAATGAAGAATACAAAATTGGGCAGGGGGTGTAGCTTGGAGGTCAAATGCTTCTGGGTTCCATCCCCAGAACTGCAAAACAAACAAACAAACAAACAAATATGTTGTGAGTTTTTTGAGGTGATGGGAAGGATGTTGGGGCCCTAACCTAACCCAGAGCCTCGCACATGCTCCACTACTAAGCTATATCGTCTTCCCAAGACTTTAAATATGCTGAGATATAAACTATCTTAAGCTCATTGTAGAATAGCACAAATTTTTAATGGTTCCTAATTTATCATGAAATTAAAACTTTATGGAATGAAGCTATAGCATAACTTCATTTAAAAATTAGTTTAGTGGCACATTAAACAAAACGAATGTAAACTCTGTTTACATTGTCTTTGGATATACAATATTTTTTTATTTTTTAGGGAGTTTGTATACTCTTCTGTTGCCTGTGCCATTGAAATCATATCCAAGAAATCACTGCCAATTTCAATGTTGTGAGGTTTTATGACCCAGATTTTCTCCTAAAAGTTTATAGTCTTAAGATTTATATTTAGGTCTTTTATCTATTTTGAGTTAATATTTGTATATGGGATTAGGTAAGGGTCCAATTTTATTCTTTTCCATGTAATTATTATTTTTCAACAATATTTAGTTAAAAGATTATTATTTCCACCACCAAATGTTTGTGGAAACCTTGTCAAAAATAACTTGACAATATAGGGAAGAATTTAGCTCTAGGCTTGTATTTAACTCCAATGGTTTATATATCTGCCTTTAGAACAGTACTACACTGTTTCAATTATTGTAGCTTTATATGGTTTGAAATCAGAAAATATATGTCTTCTAGCTTTGTTCTTTTTCAAGATCGTTTTGGGTATCTAGAACCCATATTCCATATTAGGATAGATTTTTTTCTGAAAAAAAAAATATATATATATATATATATATATATATATATATATATATATATATATATGATAGTTTCACCTAAAAATAGAAAAAAATTCTCTGGTAAGAAAGAAAGTAAAAAGAAATATTGAAATGTTATCTTTAAGTCATCAAAAGCTTGGTATCAGACAAATGAAACTGTTATGTGAGATTATCATTGTTAATTTTGGATAAATTGCTATAATACTAGATGTCAACCACTAAGCCAAGCATGGGAAGGAGGGATGGGGAGAGAATGGGATGGGGATCGGGTGGGGGCTGACTGGGTAATGTGTGCATGTATGTCTACAAAAGTTTGTATCCCACTATGATGTATGAATACAGTGCACCAATAAAAAAATAAAAAAAAACATTTTAAATCGTGTACTGTGTGTGTGTGTGTGTGTGTGTGTGTGTGTGTGTGTGTGTGTGATACTGGAGATTGAGCTATACCATCAATCCTATTTAATTTTTTTTATTTTGAAACAGGGTCTTGCGAGGTTGCTGAGAGTCCCACTACATTGATGAAGCTTGACCCTGCAATCCTCTTGTCTCATCCTTCTAAGTACTGGGATTATAGGCATGCCCTATCATGCCTGACTCTTATATGATTTTATCATTCAAAAATTTAATATATGTGAGAAGTCTTAGGGAAGAAAAATGGCTGTTACTCCCCATGGTCTAAATGCTGTACAAGTGGGCTCTGGAAACTAACTGGGTTTGCACATTGACATTTTCATAATTTAAAAACTATCTTTGGTGATTAGAACTTAAAGTTGTGAATTCTCTACTTATTTGTCCCAGTTGTTTGGCTTGTTGACTTTGGTTTTGTCTGAAGTATAAGTAAATTCATATATTAGCTACTTAAAAATTGTTATTAATGAACTTGAAAAAATACTAAAACCAAAGTTTTTTTTTTTAATTATGAAACCTCCTCTTTAAAAAAAAAAAAACATTTTGCAAGCTGGTGTGGTGGTGCACACTTGTGATCCCAGCATTTGGGAGGCTGAGACAGGAGGTTCATGGTTCAGCGACTTAGTGAGGCCCTTTGCAACTCTGTGAGACCCTGTTTCAAAATAAGGAATAAAAAATAGGGCTGGGGTGTAGCTCAGAGGTAGAATGCCCCTGGGTTCCAGTCCCAGTACTGAAAAAAAAAAAAAAAAAACCATTTTGCAGAGACAATGTCTATCCTGAAGCCCTTGGTTTTCCTATTATGAGTTTGTGTACCCCCAAAAGATGTGGAGCCCTATATCCCAGTACTTGGGCATTGCTGCCTTACTTATGAAATCGTCTTTGCAGATGATGATGAGGTCACTAGGACTAGTCTTATGCTAAGATAATTAAGTCTTTATTAAAAGAAGAAATTGGAGCCTGGTGTGGTGGTGCACGCTTGTAATCCCAGCGATCGGGAGGCTGAGACTGGAAGATTGGGTTCATGGCCAGCCTCAGCTACATAGTGAGGCCCTCCACAACTTAGTGAGACTCTGTTTCCAAATAAAGCATAAAAAACAGGGCTGGGGGTGTAGCTTGAAGGTAGAATGCTCCTAGGTTCCATCCCAGTACGGAAAAAAAAAAAAAAAGAAAGAAAGAAAGAAAGAAAAAGAGAAACTGACACAGAGTAGAAGCCCTGTGAGAGGAACAAGGAGAAGGCCGCCCACCAGGTCAGCAGAGCCACCAGGGCCTGGGGACGGTCGACATCATCCAGTTAATACTTCTCTGCCTGTACGTTCACTTTTTGGTGTCCCGCACGTATCCCAACACCCTTCACATCTTTTACCTCCCCAGACATGTCCCACTTTGTAAGTTAGGCTTTGGTTTTCTGGAAATCTGAATGTCACAACCCCCGGTGTCCTGGAGACAGTGGCGTGGCAGCGTCGCTGTGTCGCCTGCTTGTGTCTTAGTGACACCGAGTCACTGCTGGGTTTCTGAAGTGCTTGTCCCCGCTTACCTTTCACCTGCGCTGGGTTGCTCTCGCCTGGCCCTAGCTTCTAATAACCTAAATGTTATGTGTGAAGGTGCCCCACATTCAGAAGACACATGAAATATCATCTCAAAATATAATTATTCTCGGAAGATATTACACAAGAAATTACTGTGAACCATGGAATCTATTAAATGGAAAGTTTTTGTTTTTGTTTTTGTTTTTTACAAGGTGTGATACACATTTATTCTTGGAATATTCCCAATGACGATTTCACTAGGTGGTCTACTTTTCCCTGTTTAAAAATAGAGCCAGCATCTCATTTGTTTGCTTTGTTATATTGCTTTTAGTTGATTTCTTCCTGCTAGCTGTTTAAAAAACCTTTCCCATAATTGTTGGTCTTTTCTTTTTAATTATTTTTTTATTGGTACATTATATTCATACAACTTATTGGGGTAAAAAACTTGTGTGTACAAACATGTACTCATCGCTGATTTAACCCCTACCCAAATCCCACCCCATTCCCTCCCCGTTCCTCCCTCCCTTGCTTGGCTTAGTGATTAACTTCGATATGTTTAAGTACATTGTGAGCTTTAGAGATTTTCTTCTTCCCCCCTCATTTCTCCTCCTTTAGGTTGTCTTGTTTGCTCCTCTTTTCTCCCTAATTCTCACATATTAGGGAAAGCATCTGATTTCTAATTTTTGTGCCTGACTAATCTCACTTAGCATAATGTCCTCCAGTTCCATCCATTTCCCTGAAAATGATGTAATTGAGTTTTTTTTGATGGCTGAGTAAAATTCCATTGTGGGGAAAGTTTTATTATAATCATCATTATTATACAACACACTCCAGTTCTATTCCTTTCTCCTTCTTTGGATGAAAAGGCTGATCAATTGAGGAGAATCTTACCGTCATTACACCAGCTCCGAGTATTTTCAGCATTAAATTTATTGCAATTATCTTTTTCTTACACATTTCTTTTCATTATCTGATTTAATTTTCTCATTAGTAATGGTAGTCTTAATGGGCAACTATTCCGGGATTAATAGTATTTTTATCCTGTGTATTCTGGAATATGGATCAGCTGCTTCTATACAATAGGAAAATACAATACAATTGGTTCTTGCAGTTCTAATAAACCAAAGTGTGTGTGTATACATGTTTAATGTGTTTATATGTATATAATATTTAAACAGATGTACACTTTTAATGTCTGAGTCCAGACTTAAACCTGAAGTTATTGTTAAGTTGTTAAGTTGACTATAATTGGTCTCTTCCTTCTATCAGATTTACTGTAACAAATATTATATTGTACAGAAGGAGGGATATAATGGGCCATAGGTAGTTTTTGGAAATGGGGAATGTTTTCTCCTGATCAAAACAGGACACCACAGTGCAGGCCTGTTTCTGGAGGGTGAGGAGCTTGTGTTTTGAGCCTCCTCTGTTCAGAACAGGCCCTCCCACACCTTACCCAAGGGGCAGGCCTTACCAACAACATTCCATTTGCTGAAATAATTACCAATAGAACATTATAAATCTTTTCGGCCTGGCATTTTTAACGAACATGACCTGACATCATCCACGTTGACCTAACCACAGTGCACATGGTGCTGGTGGACCTGGTTCCTGGATCCTTTTTACAAACAAACAAACAAACAAACAAACAAACGCACGCACGCAACCAATGTCAGGTCCTGTCCACCTCGTGCAGAGCCGGGTCTGTGTTTTCCGGGTCCCATGAAGAAGGGACCCCCTAACTCTCAAGAAGCAGGCACCTCCCCTCACAGACATTGCCCCCCAAAAAAAGTAGTTTTTCTCTGGGTAGGAGACTGCATGTGCAGTGTGGCAGCTCCACCCTGCCCCCCTTTTTCTTTTAACTGCAGATTTAACCCAGAAGCATTCTACTTGAGCTGCACCCCCAGCCTCAATATATATATATATATATATATATATATATATATATATATATATATATATATATATATTTAGCTAAATATATATATGTGTGTGTGTGTGTGTGTGTGTGTATATATATATATATATATATATATATATATATATATATATATATATATATATATATTAGTGGTACTGGGGATGGAACCCAGGGGCATTCTACCTCTGAGCTACACCCCCAGCCCTATCTTTAATTCTTTATTTTGAAACAGGGTCTCACTGTGTTACAAAGAGCCTCACTAAGTAGCTGAGGCTGTCCACAAACCATGATCCTCCCATCTCAGCCTTCCGAATGCTGGGATCACAAGCATATATGCCACCACTCCCGGCTTATATTTTCTTTTCTTTTTTGGAGTGGGGGGTGTCTTGGGATGGAACTCAGGGGCATTCGACCTTTGAGCTACACCCCCTGCCCTATTTTTAATTCTTTATTTTGAAACAGGATCTCACTATGTTGCAGAGGGCCTCACTAAGTAGCTGAAGCTGTCTGTGAACCACAATCCTCCAGTCTCTGCCTCCCGAATGTTGGGATTACAAGTGTGCGCCACCACACCCGGCTTTATATTTTATTTTGAAACAGGGTCTCACTAGGTTTCGGAGGGCCTTGCTAAATTGCTGAGGCTGGTCTCCAATTTGCAATCCACATGTTTCAGCCTCCCAAGTACTGGGATTACAAGCATGTGCTACTACTCAGCTTCCCCTTGGGTTTTTTTTTTTTTTTTGAGACACTGGGGATTGAACCCAGAGGCATTCTACCTCCAAGCTACACCCCCATCCCTATTTTTTATTCCTTATTTTGAAACAGAGTCTCATTAAGTTGCGGAGGGCCTCACTAAGTAGTTGAGGCTGGCTGTGAACCTGAGATCCTCCTGTCTCAGCCTCCCAAGTACTAGGATTTCAAGTGTGCACCTCCATGCCCAGCTTCCCCTTGTTTTTTAAATCTCCTTTGTTCAAAACAGACTCTTCTCCATGCCTTTTCCCCACTCCACTGAAGGTAGGATTCCTGCCTATGGCATTATCCTTGCCAAAAATTATAATTATAAATAAAACATAGTAAATCTCTGCCTATGTCTAGGTTGGGGGAGGGCTGGTGTTTTATTTTATTTACTTATTTCTTTGGTGGTATTGAGGGTGGGACCCAGAGCCTCTTCTACCTCTGGGCTATACTCCCAGACCTAATATATATATATATATATATGTGTGTGTGTGTGTGTGTGTGTGTGTGTGTGTGTGTGTGTGTGTGTGTATGTTGGTGGTACTGGGGTTCTTGGAAGCCCTTCTACCTCCGGGCTATACTCCCAGACCTATTTTATACTTTATATTTGGAAACAGGGTCTCTTAAGCCAGCGCGGATGGCTTCAAACCTTCGCGATCCTCCTGTCTCTGCCTCCCAAGAGCGGGGATTACAAGCGTGCGCCACCACGCCCCGCAGGGCTGGTGTTTCAAACTGTCTCCAGTTAGCATCATCCATGATGACCTGACCATTGTGTCCATGGGGCTGGCAGACCTGTTTCTAGACCTTTTTTTCTCAACATGGAAAAAAAGAAAAAGAAAAAAAGGCAGGCAGGCAGGCAGGCCTTGAGAACTGGACCCCTTCCTCACAGACACTGCAGTCCTGAAATTTGAATTTTTTTTTCTCTGGACCAGAAATGGCAGGCAAGGTGTGGTCCAGCCCCCTGTGGGATGGTGAGCCATATCTTTAAGTCTCTTCTGTTGAAAATAGAGCCCAGATGTCCTTCAGCACCCCATCAAGGCAGCAGGCCACGCCAACTGCATTATGTCTCTCTAAATAATTAAAATAAAGTATACCAAACTCTTGCCATGCTTCCAAGTTAAGGCAGTTTCAACTTTCTCAGCGACCCTGTTTGTGGTGACAGGACCACAGCGTGCACTGGCTGGCGGACCTGCTTTCTGGATCTTTTTTCTCCAAAAGGAAAACAACAGAAACAGAAGGTTATCTGGCCCCACCCACCACGTGTGAGGCCTTCCCTGCACTTTTAAGGTTTCCCAAATCTGGATCCCCCCCAAAGAAACTCGAGAACTAGGCCCCTCCCCAGTTTATTGTGGGATTTGATGTGTCTGATGGAGGGATAGAAAGAGATAGAAAACATCTTTAGTAAGTATCATGATTCCTTATTTCAATAGGATTTTACATTGGAGGAAGGCGTTCACCCTCCTGTTCCCTATGGGCCAGTTCCAAATGTTAGGAACAGACACTAGAGAGATGGTTATGGTCTGGGGTTGTTGACTATTCAGCCTCATATCATGAATTCAATCACATTTGTGTGTGTGGTGTGGTGGTGGTGGTGGTGATGGTGGTGGTGGTGGTGGTGGTGGTAGTGGTGGTGGTGGTGGTGGTGGTGGTGGTGTGTGTGTGCGTGTGCGTGTGTGGTTGGTTCTGGGGATGGAACGCGGGGGCATTGTACCTCCGAGCTACACCCCCAGCCCTATGTTTTATTCTTTATTTTGAAACAGAGTCTCACTGAGTTGCAAAGGGCCTCACTAAATAGCTGAGCCTGCCCGCAAACCGGGATCCTCTGGTCACTTTCCAAGACCAGCTAATTTCACTTAGCATAGTATTCTCCAGTTCCACACATTCTCCTGAAAATGATATCATCTTGTTCTTCTTTATGGCTGAGTAAAATTCTACTGCGTGTTATACCACAGTTTTGTAACTCATTCATCTTTTGACAAATACCTAGGCTGTTTCCGTAGTTTGACTACTGTCAATTATGCTGCTATAACATGGATGTGCATGTATCACTATAATATTCAGGCTTCATTTTCTTTGGAAAGATACCCAGGAATGGTATAGCTGGGTCATCTGGAGGTTCCCTCCCCAGTCTTCTGAGGAACCTTCGCAGTAATCTCCACAGTGGCTGTACTAATTTGCAATCCCACCAATAGTGCCTAAGAGTTGCTATTTTTCCGTATCATCACTAGCATTTATTATTGTTTTTATTCTTTTTTGTTGTTGTCCTGGGGATTTAACTCAGGGGCTTTGGCCTCTGAGCTACACCTCCAGCCCTATTCTATTTTTTTTTTTTTTTGGTGGTACTGGGGTTCCTGGAAGCCCTTCTACCTCCAGGCTACACTCCCAGACCTATTTTTACATTTTTATTTGGAAACAGGGTCTCTTAAGCCAGCGCTTATGGCTGGCTTCGAACCTGTGTGATCCTCCTGTCTCTGCCTCCCAAGCGCGGGGATTACAAGCGTGTGCCACCACGCCCAGCCTACCTATTCTATTTTTTATTTTGAAATAGGGTCTCACCAAGTTGTGGAGGGCCTTGTGAAGTTGCTGAGGCTGGCTGTGAACCCGCGATCCTCTTGTTTCAGCCTTCCAACTTACAGTTTGTATTCTTGATGGTTGCCTTCTAACTGGAGTCAGATGGAACCTTAGTGTAGTTTGCTTTGCATTTCCCTTATTGCTAGTGGAATACAGTTTAGTTGGTCGAATGACCCTTTGTACCACTCTGTACCACAAACATATCTCCAACTTCTCATTGGCTGGAAGGCTCAGGGTAAGCATATGGTGCTTGGCTTCAGATTCTGGCCTTGCTACTTTGAACTGTGTGGGCTGGGATAAATTACTCAACATTTCTGAGTTTCAGATTGCTAAGGTATAAAATAAGAATGATAAAGTACCTACCTCATATGTGACTGTGAGGACTAAGTGGCTTAGCATGTGGGTATGATAAGCATGCATTAGACGTCCACTCTTGCTTGTGTAGCTCATGAATTCCTTTGTATCTCATTTGCACAGAGTTTGGGGGGCAGCTCTAAGTGTTGAACAGAGCAGATTAACCAGGTTTTGGTCACATTATGCCCACACTGTGCCAAGTAACAAATTAGGTTTGGATGTTTTGATGGGTCACAAATTTATGCCACTGGCTGTAAAGGACCTTGGACAGGAATGTTTTTGGTTCACTGCAAACCTATCACTGGTATTTGAAAAACAACTTAGGCCCATGTGAGTCGCAGGTTCTTCTGTAGAGGAAGCATCAAGGAGTTAAGTACTTCTTTAGTGCTCTATCTTATATAATGAATTTACCCCATGTTTTGGTCAAAATGCAAATATTTTTAGTGATAACTCAACCATACACTAAAGTGCTAAAAAGTTATGAATGAGTCTCACTGTGACATTTTTAAAAGTTAACCTTTTGTGCATGTTGATAAAATTCTGTCCTACTAAAGTTGATCAGGAAGAGATTAGTTCAAGAAAAGCCCACTACTCCAAGCCAGGTGTTAATAATCTCTGTGTTTGTTAGTATTACAATATACAGCATAGTACTAGACCTGGAACACAAACTTCAGGGTTATGTAAGTGTCCTGGCATGAGTAATTATTGAGCAAAACATTTGGAATTCTATCGTGGTTGGCTAGGCGGTGCAAGCAATATGGGTGGAAATGTAACAAAAAGCCTCTACTAGAACCCTTCTTGCTACAACCATCTTCTGATGGTTTTCTCTCTCATTGTTCATTTCTGAGAATCCTGTGTCTTTCTCCTTTCAGTAGTTTACTATTTGTGGTGTGTGTGTGTGTGTGTGTGTGTGTGTGTGTGTGTGTGTGTGTTACTGGGGACTGAATCCAGGAACATTCTACCTTTGAGTTACACCCCCCAGTCCTATTTATTTTTTATTTTTTAAAATTTTAATTAATCAATTTATTTTCTTGCGGGTCTGGGGATGGAACCCAGGGGCATTAGACCTCCAAGCTATATCCCCTGCCCTATGTTTTATTCTTTAATTTTAAACAAGTTCTCACTAAGTTGTGGAGGGCCTCAACTAAATAGCTAAGGCTGTTCGCAAACCATGATCCTCCCGTCTCAGCCTCCCGAATGCTGGGATTACAATCATGTGCCACCAAGCCAGCTAGTTTACATGAGGAAACTTGCCAAATGTCTCAGCAGGCAGTAAAATTCACTTTTTGAGATCAAGTTATCAAAAGAAAAGTACTTTTCATTCTCATTAGATTTTATATTAGAATTGATGCTTAAACCTTTATACATAGCCGGGCGTGGTGGCGCACACTTGTAATCCCCACACTTGGGATGCGGAGACAGAAGGATCGCGCAGGGTTGAAGCCAGCCTCGCTGACTTAGGAGACCTTGTTTCCAAATAAAAAATATAAAAAAATGGGTCTGGGAGTGTAACCCGGAGGTAGAAACGTTTCCAGGAACACCAGCATCTCTCTCTCTCTCTCTCACACACACACACACACACACACACACACACACACACACACACACACACACCTTTATACATAATGTATTCAGATACTTTGGGGGCAGTAAAATAGTCAATAAAATGCAAGAAAATACATTTAGCTTTTAAAAACAATAACTTCCTTTATATATATATAAGGTCATAGATGTGCAGGGTTTTGTTACAAAGGAAATACTGACTATTTATTGAGTACTGACTCTGGCTAGGCTCTGACGTAGGCACAGACATGTATTAAATCACTCGTGTTTGCCTTCACTCACCACATGAGACAAGTAATTTTATCATTCCCACTTTACAAATTAGGAAATTGAAGCCCCTAAGATCAGATAACTTGCCTTAGTATGTGGTTAAACAGGGATTCAAATTTAGTTCCTTTGGTTCCAGCAACTGAATTTTTGGATGGCAAGAAACTTAGCAAATATCAGTTGAGAACATTCCAAAGATAACTTATTGTTTATTAATTTAATATTAAAAGGGAGGAGAGTTTAACTTGGAAGAAAATGATGAGAGTCTAGAAGAGACTTTCCCTTGCCTAAAAACACCTCATGAAAAATACATGTAAAGAAGATTCTCCTGCTCCACATCTGCTCGAAGGAAGAGGTTCTGGAGGAATGGGATGTTCTGGAAGCAGGCTCTGCTGTTAAGAGCACCGTGCCACCTTAGCTAAGTCACACATCGTCTTCAGACTCTTTCGTCAAATGAAATTGCTAACCTGTCATTAATTTTAGAGAATCTGATAGAATAGACAGATGTGTGTGTGTGTGTGTGTGTGTGTGTGTGTGTGTGTGCGCGCGCGCACGTGCGCATGTGTGCATGCTACTGGGGATTAAGTCTAGAGACATTCTACCCCTAAGCTACACCCCCAGCTCTCACAATTGCGGTGGCTAGTTGTGAATCTGCAATCCTCCTGTCTCAGCCTCTGTGAACCACTGTGGCTGGCTGACAAAATTATTATTATTATTTATTTTTTTTGTGGTACTGGGGTTCCTGGAAGCCCTTCTACCTCCGGGCTACACTCCCAGACCTATTTTTACATTTTTATTTGGAAACAGGGTCTCCTAAGCCAGCGCTCACGGCTGGCTTCGAACCTGCGTGATCCTCCTGTCTCTGCCTCCCAAGCGCGGGGATTACAAGCGTGCGCCACCACGCCCGGCACAAAATTATTTTTAAAAATTACAAAGTATTATGAAAATAATGTAGTGTTGCTATTTTTGCTATTTTCTCTCCTTCCTTTGTTCCTTTTTTTGTTCCTTTTTTCCTTCTGTACTGAAGATTGAACCCATGGGCATACCCTCTGTGCTAGATCCTTAGCCCTATTTTATGTTTTATTTTGAAACAGGGTCTCACTAAGTTGCCTAGGGCCTCAGCTAAGCTTCTGAGGTTGACCTCCAAATTGTGATCCTCCTGTCTCGGCCTCCCAACACCAGTGTGTTGCTTTTTTTTTTTATTGTCACTAGCCATATCTGGAATCATGCCATCTCAGAGCTGGAGACATATTTAGAGGCACCAAGTCCCTCTCTGAGGACAGAATGGTATAGAAGGAGGTATAACATATGTCATGCATAAAATCTTCTCTCAGCCACTTCTTAACTGGATAACCTTGGGTCAGGACTCAACTTCTTTGAGTTTCAGCTTTCTTGATAAAATGAGAAGAAGAATATCTACTCTTCAGCATACAATTCTGAGAGTTCAGGGTGGCGCTTTGTAATAGTAGTGCCCTGTCACATGGTCTCAGGAAATCCTCCAACAGCTCGAAATAAAACTAAGCAAAGCAATGAAATGGCCTACTAATTGAAAACAATAATAAAATATTTTGAAGATAAATAGAAGACAATAAATATTTTTAAGTATTACCATAATCAGAGTTTCAAGTATTCTACTAGTACTTCCTACTAGTAGAGCTTGTGAGCGGTACAAGATGCTAATCTTATACAAAATTGTAATGCTATGCCATTTATGATTTTTAAAGACATCAATACTATAGAATCTAATAATTTTTAGTTTTTTGGATTATTTATATACACAGTGAAACAATCTGTGTGTGCATAACAACAGTTTGGTAGGCAGAAAAATGATATCCCAAAGGTGTTCATGCCCAAATCCCTGGAAAATGGGAAAGAGGAGTTAGGGTCGCAGGTAGAATTAGGATCACTGATCAGCTGACCTCAAAACGCGGAGATTGTACTGGGTTATCCAGGTGAGCCCAGTATAATCACAAAGGTCCTAAAAAGAGGGCAAGAGGGAGTCAGAGGAGGAGAAGCAGAAATCCAGTATCAGAGGGACTGGCTTAGCATTACTGTCCTTGAAGGCAAAGAAGGGGCCGTGGGCCAAGAAGGCAGACACAGGGGAAGCTGGAAAGGCAGGAAAGGACTCTCCCCCCACCGCCTTGCAGGTGCAGAGCCGCCTGTACCTTGATCTTAGCACAGTGGGGTCCATTTTGGTTGTCTGAACTATGGAACCATAGATAATATTGGTGTGTTGTTTAAGTCACTAGATTTTGTTAACTTATTCCAACAGCCATAAAAAATGAATCCAGGCAGCTTTCTTTCGTTTTGAACCTTTCGCCTTATTTTTCATTTCTAATTGCATTGTCTAGGACCTTTGTTCCTTTATTTAATAGGGGCAGTGATATTGAAGGTCCTCAACTTGTTTATGGTTTTAGAACGAATGTTTCTAACATTCTGCTATTAAGAAATATGTTTTCTGTGGGTTTTTAATATGTCCATCTCTATATCAGGTTAAGAAAACTCCTTCCATTTAATTTTTTTTAATTGGGACTATCCATTGAATTTTATCAACTCTAGATCTTAATTTTCCCTTGTGTTATGTATCTCTCCTCTTCTTGAATAAAATATAAAATGTAATTGGGGGTTTTCTCCTTTAATTTTTGAGGAAGGCAGTGAGTCATGGAGGAAAGCGCTCTTTTGAAATTGATGAGTTCTTTAGCTCTACAAGTAGAAATGATGCCTTTACTTCAGTGGGGTTCTCAGAGCAGCACCAATATTAGATGAATTTAAAAAGAGAATGAAGATGCCGACTTGGTGGCGCACGCTTGTAATCCCCGCGCTTGGGAGGCAGAGACAGGAGGATCGCGCAGGTTCGAAGCCAGCCGCGCGCGCTGGCTTAGGAGACCCTGTTTCCAAATAAAAAATGTAAAAATAGGTCTGGGAGTGTAGCCCGGAGGTAGAAGGACTTCCAGGAACCCCAGTACCACCAAACAAACAAACAAACAAAAAAAGAAAATGAAGCTAATTATGGTCATAAGTAATGAACTGTGGGTTATGGGCAGTAAGTTTAAAACAGCAAATAGTGCAAAATATGTGGCTAAAACTACCTAGGAATATATTCTCTTGTCAGACATTTTTCACCAATTTTTTCCATTATCTGCTTTATTTAGTCATTCATTTATTATTATTTTTTGCAATGGGAATTGAACCCAGAGGTCCATTAACAATGAGCTACACCCTTAGTCCTTAATCTTTCTGTTTTTTTAAATTTTTGAGACAGAGTCTTGCTAGGTTGCCCAGGCTGGCCTTGAACCTGCAGTCCTTCTGCCTTAGCTGAGATTACAGACATAGACTACCACACTCGGCTATCTTTTGCTTTTATGCTAGATTTTGTTATTGGAATTCAGCCAGACCACTATAGAAAACTCCATATTTATTCAACATCAAAATGGCTTAGATACTTCATACTTTGTCCATCTTCTGCACTTTAGCCTCACAGGGAGGCAACCACTCTCTCTTCCAGTTGACATTTCCGTGGCCCCATCTCCTCAGCCAGTGACTCAATATATCTGTCCAATAAAATGTGGCTCACTTTTTTCCCCTATTCCCATATTCCAACCTTCCTTTTAATTTATAAATACAAACTAATAATTTAGAAAGAAAAGCTTATATTTAGTTGACTGCCTATTATGTGTGTTGCTGAAAGGTTTTTCCTAAATGGGACTTTGTTACAGTTAGATCTTGTAATTGGCTTTGTTAATCGACTTGAGTAGATGCTGAAGTCAGGCTCAACTCACGCTGAGCCAGAGTCCTAGTTCATTTTAGGGGAGAGATAGGAGAGTATTGAATTGAGGGTGGCAGTGGAGGGAAATGTGGAGTGAAAAGGAGGGTGAGAGTGAGGAGGAGTTACCAATGAAGGCAGCTCAGAGGTGAGTGAGGCCTCCTGTGACAGGGGCCAGCTGAGCTTCGAGACCCAGTGACTGCGCACACCAGTGACGCAGAGCACAGGACACACAGAGCAGCATTTTCTAAACAGTGTTCTATAAAAACTATATCCTCTGTCCCTTTCAAAGATGTTCCAATGCAATATTTTTTTTTGTGGCACTGAGTATTAAACCACACAGGGCTGTGTGCTTGCCAGGCAAGTGTTCTACCACTGAGCTCCATCCCCAGCCCCCAATTCATTCTTATCTTTAATGGTATTATGTCAATTACTATTTCGACAAAACTTGTTTCTGGACAACACAGCTTGGTTCAGGAGAATTGGTCCTCATCCTCAGGTTTTTTTTTTTTTTTTTTTTTTTTTTTTGCTATCACTATTTGCTGTTGATGATACTACAATTTGTAAGAGAATACAAAGAAAAATACATGTGAAATTAAGGGGCTCCTTTGTGTTACTAGGGATTGAACCTAACGGCATTTCACCTCATAGCCAGTGTTGTGCTAAGTTGCTGAGACTAGCTTTCAACCTGAGGTCTTCCTCTCTCAGCCTCCTAAGTATTGGGATTACAGGTGTGTGCCACCATGCCTGTTTTCAACACTCTTTGTAATTAATTATGGGTGAGTGGAAACATTGTGCAAATTTTAACAGGCACTATATGCTCAGGGTTGCATTGCATATTTACACATCCAGTTGTTTATATTACACCTGGATGGCTTGTTCCATATCCCCCTTGGTGATTTATATATTTCTTCAACATATGTATATTGAGTACAAACTATGTGCTGGTCATTAAGGACATAGAAGTAACAACACAAACATCTCTTTTTATCTATGAAGTCATCCCATGTAAAAGTATTAATGATAAACGAAGTTCAGAGAGGTTTCCCTTGAGGTATCCATGGCTGAGACTTTAAGGCTAGGACAGAATTAAGAGGTAAACTGAGCTTTAGGTTAAAGGGGATGAAAAGATAGCAGAGAGCAAATCTGGACATGGTAGAGAAAAGTCTAGTTGAAGAACTGAAAAATACAGGTTGTCTAGATACAGTGCATAAGGGAGACATGAGAGTGGTGAGGCTAGAGACATAGATGTGGTAAAGGGCAAAGGACTTGAGAGTTACCCAGACAGATTCAAGTGAAAGAGTGTTAAGCAGGGAATGCTCTTCTGGCTACCATGTAGGGCAGGACCAACTACTATGAGACTTGCCATTGCAGTAATCCAGTAAGGGACACCTGGCCTCAGGCTGCAGCCAGGGGCTGCTGTGAGGGTGGCCATTCCAGGACCTAGCAAGCCTGTAGGATCTGCAGGCCTTGAAATGTGGCTGGAGAAGATGATAAGGATATGGAAGGACCATGTTGGAAGGACCATGTGTGAGTAGGGTGGGCATCCCTGGATAGGGGCCAGAGGAGGGGGAATGTAGCAGAGGAGCCAAGGACAAGTTCAGTTCTGCATATCTGTAAGTATGCGACCACAGCCAAACCTGGGGTTTGAAGAAAGGGAAAGGGGCATATTGATGGTAATTTAGGAGTAGTATGGTTGCTGGGTCAGGGGCAGAGGTTAGTAGAGGACTGAGGAGGGAATGGGAGGTGAAGAAAGGGGTACAGCGAGTATATAATTAGTATCCCTGAAGTTATCTTCAAGGGTTTGTAGGCAAGAGAGAGGGCAATGTCTAGAGGGATACATAGGTTAAGAAAAGGCTTTTTATAGCTGGGCACATGGCTACAATCCAGTATTTGGGAGACATAAAAAGTGAAAAGGGCTGGGGGTATAGCTCAGAGGTAGACTGCTCCTGGGTTCAGTCCCTAGTATCAGTACTACTGCAAAAGAAAAAAAGGTTTTTCTAGAAATGGAAGGTATCTGAATATATTTAAATGTGTTTAGGGCAGAATCAGAAAAGTTGACATAATAGAACAGGGTCTCTGGCGGTTGTGGGGAGAAGTCAGCCTTAAGCAGGAAGAGTGTCATCATTCTCTGTTATAGATAGGAAAGCAAAAAACAAGGGTGCAGACGTGGGCATATTTTAAATCTGCTGGGGGGTTCAAGGAAGTCTCTTCTGTGGATTTCTTTTCTTCTGGGAATGGAAGATCATCTACTGAGAATGAGAGGGTTGAATTAAAGGAGAGTAGAGAAAACTGTATTATCACTATGACTAGGGGAATCCAGAGAGGTTGTTGGTTGTTGGTAGTTCTTGAACGCACCCGTGGGCTTGAAGACTTTGATTTCATGGTGGGACCAATCCAGACCACTGGGTGGTTTTTCTCCTATGACACTGAGTGAACTAGGATAAGAGAGCAAGCAAGAGAAGATGGGAAAGGGAGATGGCATTAGTGTGGATGAAGATTTGATCTGTGTAACTTAAGTTGGAGGAGAGGGAGTTATGAGGGCCTGGGGTGGGGGAAAGCTGAGAGACAAAGGGAATAGACGTGTCATAAAGTATAAGGCAGGTAGAGATGGAGCTACTGGGTGGAACAGTCTAGCAGGTAGAAGGGAGTGCGCAGAGTGAGGTGTTTCAATTCATTATTGCAGAGTTAGAGCAGCTCTGGGATCCGTGATAAAATCAATATATGAGGGATGTGGGTGGTAGAATTGGAGGGTGCAAAAAACCACTAGGAATGAGGTCTGAGAAGATGACGGGTTGTGGTGTTGGGTCTACTGCTCACGCTGATCTTTAAGTCGCCTGTAATGATGGCAGCAGAACCTGCCGGTCTTCAGCAAATGAAGTGGACTGCTGAGAGGCCAGCAAGTGGCTGCAGCAAGGAAAGCAGAAGGTGCTCCCAACCAATCACAATGAACTATGAAAAGAATCACCTGGAATTGGCAATAGGGAGCCGCATGGAGAGTCAACTGTCCATTCTTCAGGAGGGAGGGCCATGGGAGAATCATCAGCTTCCATTAGAGGGAGATGCAAGAGAGAGAGAGACTCAGAGTTTTGGATAAAGCACAAGTTAGTTGGCAGTAAAAGGAAATTTGCCACTCAAAAATAGAATGGACGAGCAGATGTTCCCAAAGTGTGGACCTTGGACCAAGCACATTACCACTATGTAGGAGTTTGTTTGAAGTAGAAATTCTCAAGTCCCATTCCAGAGCAACTGAGCTGCCTGAAGCTTAGGACATGGGGCCCATATTCTGATGAATTCCCATTTTTGAAGTCTGAGAAGTTCTGGACATACACACACATTTATTCATTCTCTCTCTCTCTCATGAACAATGAAGTCTGAGCATTCCTGAACATACATACACATACACATACACTCCCTCTCTTGCTCTCCTCTCTCTCTTTTACTGGGATTGAACCCAGGGGCATTCTATCTCAAAGCTACACCTTCAGCTACTTTTAAGTTCTGAAACAAGGTATCACTAAGTTGGTGAGGTTCTTGCTTTGTTGCTGGGGATGACCTTGAACCTGCGATCCTCCTGTCTCAGACTCCCAAGTACTGGGATTACAGGCATGTGCCACCACATCTGGCTTGGTCTAGCTTCCTAACGTGGAAGGACAATGATGAGCCAACAAACACAAGTGGGGGGGGAGGTGACTTAGAAGTTTTAATATTTGAGGCAGGGCGTGGTGGCGCACGCTTGTAATCCCCACACTTGGGAGGTGGAGACAGGAGGATCGCGCAGGTAAGAGACCCTGTTTCCAAATTAAAAAATATAAAAATAGGTCTGGGAGTGTAGCCTGAAGATAGAAGGGCTTCCAGGAACCCCAGAACCACCAAAAAAAAAAAAACCCACAAAAAACAAACAAAAAATAAGTTTTAATATTTGATGTTTAAATGGATGGCAACACTGTGCATACTGCCCAAAAGTACAGATTTGTTTCAGAAAAAAATTGTGGTCCTCAGCTGGCCTGCTCTAAACTGCCTGACAACCACTGCATACTTCTGCTCACTCCTCCTGTTCTCCATGGGAGCATCCCACCCTATCCACTTTAAACTGTAATCCTCACCAGCCACGGAGTAGGTGATATTACACCTACACTAAGTAAGTGATATCTCTTCCTACTTCATATAAAACAGCCTTAACTTAGCCTTGGAAAAAGTTGTAACACATCTTCCTTTAGCTTGAGAACTACCTGGCATGTTCCAAATTATCAGTGTGGATTATTTTACCTGTTATGCACATTCATAAAATTCATGGCAAATTGCAGCTTTTATTTGTTAAAATATTTATTGAGCTGGGCGTGGTGGCACATGCCTATAATCCCTGTACTTGGGAAGCTTAGATGGGAGGATCGCAGGTTCAAGGACAGCCTCAGCAACATAGTGAGACTCTCAACAACTTGGTGAGACCCTGTTTCAAAACAAGAAATAAAAAGGACTGGGAGTGTAGTCAGAGGTAGATTGTTCCTGGGTTCAATGTCCAGTAACACACACACACACACACACACACACACACACACACACACACACACTAATGCAGAGCGTGGTGGCACATGCCTGTAATCTCAGTACTTGGGAGACTGAGACAGGAGGACTGTAGGTCTGAGGTTTGGAACAGTAGGTTTTAGAGTATAAAAACTTCTAAATTACCTTCCTCCCCACTTGTATTTGGTGGCTTGTCATTGTCCATGTTAGAAAGCTAGACCTAACCAAAGTCTCCAGCCTTGGAGACTAGTGAGGCTGAGCAGCCTAGCGAGACCCAGTTTCAAAACAAAACAAAACAAAACAAAACAAAACAAAACAAAACAAAGGCTGGGAGCGTAGCTGGGAGGTACCATGCCCTTGGGTTCAATCTCTATTAACACATGCACACATTTATTTACTGAGAACCTACTATGATCTGGGTTCATGCTTTGCTCACCATAAAGTGGTGAGAAAGACAAGCACACAGTTATTAATTTGTTAAGAGCGCAGTGATAAGCACAAAAAATTACTGGAGCAGAAGAGTATCTCAACTTGGCAGGAATGGGTGTTTTGTAAGTCAATCCATGGGGTGAGTCTTCAAAGAACAGCATATGTTCTTCAGATGGGCGGTGAGGAAGGGAATGAAGAACGCTGCAGGCCTGGGTAGCAGCTGAAGGAATCACTGTCTAGTTTAACATGGGAAAACTGCTGGGTACAGTGGCTGGCCAGCAAGCTAAGGCTAAGCTCCGTCAGGGAACCACAGGCTTTGTTCTCTATACAAAATGTCTGAATGAGGGTCGGTGTCTATTGGAGGATTTTAAGCCAGGGAAGGAGCATGATCAAATTTCCCAGCAGAGTTGCTTTTAGTAAAGTTACTTTGGCACATGTTCCTGGGTTATTTTGAGAAACAATACTGAAACCTGCTAATGTATTTATTGTAGTGGTCTCCTAAAAGGAAATGTTCCTCCTCAGAAATCTCACAGCTGGTCTTGGTTCTATATTCCCAGTACTTGGGAGCCAGAGATAGAAGAATTTCAAGTTTGAGGCCACACTGAGCAACTTAGCAAAAATATAAAAAAATATAAAAAGGGCTGGGGGTGTGGCTTAATGGGAAAATGGTCCCCTGGCTTCAATCTCACATACAAAAAGAGAAAGAAATCTCATATGAAGTTACTTTGATACTTTTGCTGTGTGTGCATATGTATATGTTACTGGTGATTGAGCCCAGGGGCATTCTACCTCTGAGCTACACCCCCAGCCCATTTTATTTATTTATACATACATATATATATATATATATATATATATATATATATATATATATATATATGATTTATTTTTGAAAAGGGGTCTCACTGGAAAGTTGTTAAGTTGTTGAAAGTCTCACTACATTACCGGGGCTGTTCTCCAACCGGTGATTTTCTCATCTTAGCCTCCCAAGTCCTGGGATTATTGGCATGGGCCATCATGCCTGGCTTTTTACTTTCTTTAAATTCTCCTTCTCAAAGTGATAAGAGAGTATTAAATGAAGAGGAGGTGGTCATTGGTTTTTGGGAGGCCAAGTAGAAGACTCTTTCAAAGTCCAAGAGAGAAACGAGGGTGTCTAAACTGAGGTGGTGGTAATGGGTTGGAGGGGAGACTGCACGGAGAGCCTCGGGAAGCAGAGTTGAGTGGCTGGTCAGGATGAGGGGAACAGGTGGCACTGATGAGCAGGGATGTGTCTTGTGACTGAGTTTGTGTCTCCTGTGTCTGGATGGCAGGGTGGGGAGTGGCAGCACCTACTAGGTCGTGAAGGTCTAGGACAGAACCAGGGGCAGGGTGGGAATGACACGTATCTGTGGTCACTGGGTGGACGGTCAGGGAGTCTCAAGGTGGTCTTGATGGGAGAGGGAATGAGCTCTCCTTAGGACGATGCGCAGTGCAAACCGAGGCCTAAAGCAGGAAGGTCAGAGCCCTGAGGGCCATCATTTCACCATCACGTAGAGGCAGAAGAGCTGGCGAAGGACAAAAAGTAAGAGAAAACACAGGCGTGGGGACACCAGGATGATGGTATGTAAAGGGGCAGCCGTCCTCTGCTTGCTCTCATTCCGGACAGGCAAATAGTGCCTAGGCAGAGGCACTGTCAGCAGCTCTCAGCAGCCAGCTCTGAAGTGACTATTTGCTCCATTCTAATCTCACATTACTCCATTTCTTCTCATTCTAATGAATCTTGATTCATTTGGTGGAGTGAGGGCAAGAAGCAACAAGTTTAAGGTAACTTAATTCATCAACATAAGGAATTAACATAAGGAGTTATGGAGGAAAGTGTGTTTACTTTCTAACTTTAAAAAGTAGAAAGTAGACTCTGGGCTCCGGGCGGGGGGTCGCGCAGGGCACTGCCAGCCGGGACCCGGGTCACGAGACTCTGGGCCCAGGGCCAGAACGCGGGTAGCACGCCAGACCCCTGGAGAAACCGGGCCCAGTACCCTGGGACCCGGACAGGGGTCAGGCGGGGCATGCCAGCCAGGGCCTGGGTCGCGGGACTCTGGGCCCCGGGCCAAACTGCGCATAGCACACCAGACCTCTGGAGAAACCGGTCTCAGTACCCTGGGTTCCGGGCAGGGGTCGTGCAGGGCACGCCAGCTGGGGCCAGGGTCGCGGGACCCTGGGCCCCAGGCGGAGTAGTGCGGAGCACTCTGGACCCATGGGGAAACCGACCAGGTTACAGTGCTACTGAGTGAGTGCCTGATCCCACTACCTCCTCAAACCACATATACTGTCTTCTCTTATTAAAAAATAAAAAAAAGAAAAAGAAAAAGAAAAATATCGGAGAGGAGTTAAGAAAGCCGTTGCGGAAGCCAGGACACTGGAGATGCAGACTAAACTTATCTAAATGCACTGGAACTTATGGAAAAATTCCCTGTGAAGGAGGTCTGCTGTTTCTCTATATTGTTAAGAATCTTGGACATCACCTGTAAGGAGAGAGTTTAGCGGAGACCGAGGAGAAAGGTGGTGTTGAAAGAGGTTTCCACGATGGCGGTGGAGACTTGTATTCAGGAGAAGCAGAAACCGGATCCTACCAACCTTATTTTTTGGAGAAATTACACCAAATGTCGAATGCTACCATCATGCATGCTTAGGAACACTGGACAACATTCAGAGTGGAAGAAGAGCCTGGGAAGGATTTGAAATGGTGGAGGCAGTGGCATTGGCAGTGGCCAGTACTCAGGGGAGGAAGAGATCTGATACATTACACCTGGAACCTTTGAAATAATAACCCCAGAGACAGTGATTGGAGCCTGCTGAGGGGTTAGGCTGGTGCCGGGGCCAGTGGCCGACATCGGAGCTTGCCGTGAGGCAAGGCCACTACTGAGGCCTCTGAGGCTAGGACTGGAGCCTGCCGAGGGGTTAGACCAATTCTGGGGCCAGTGAGGCCAGTATCGGAGCCTGCTGTGAGGCAAGGCTGGTTCTGGGGCCTCCGAGGCCGGGATTGGAGCCTGCCATGAGGCAAGGCTGGTACTGGGGCCTCCGAGGCCGGGATCGGAGCCTGCCGAGGGTTTAGGCCGGTGCTGGGGACAGTGAGGCTGGCATCGGAGCCTGCCATGAGGCAAGGCTGGTGCTGGAGCCTCCGAGGCCAGGATAAGAGCCTGCCGAGGGGTTAGGTCGGTGCTGGGGCCAGTGAGGCCAGCATCGGAGCCTGTCGTGAGGCAAGGCCGGTGCTGGCGCCTCTGAGGCCGGGATCAGAGCCTGCCGAGGGGTTAGGTCGGTGCTGGGGCCAGCGACGCTGGCACCGGAGCCTGCCATGAGGCAAGGCCAGTACTGGGGCCTCCGAAGCCAGGATTGGAGCCTGCCAAGGGGTTAGGCTGGTGCTGGGACCAACGAGGCCAGCATCGGAGCCTGCCATGAGGCATGGCCAGTGCTGGGGCCTCCGAGGCCGGGATCGGAGCCTGCCGAGGTGTTAGGCCAGTGCTGGGGCCAGCGAGGCCGGCACCGGAGCTTGCCGTGAGGCAAGTCTAGTAATGGGGCCTCCGAAGCCGGGATTGGAGCCTGCCGAGGGGTTAGACCGGTGCTGGGGCCAGCGAGGCCATCATCGGAGCCTGTTGTGAGGCAAGGCCGGTGCTGGGGCCTCCAAAGCCAGGATTGGAGCCTGCCAAGGGGTTAGGCTGGTGCTGGGGCCAGTGAGTCCGGCATCGGAACCTGCCATGAGGCAAGGCTGGTGCTGGGGCCTCTGAGGCCGGGATCGGAGCCTGCTGAGGGGTTAGGCCGGTGCTGGGGCCAGCAACACTGGCACCGGAGCCTGCCATGAGGCAAGGCCGATACTGGGGCCTCCGAAGCCGGGATCGGAGCCTGCCGAGGCATTAGGCCAGTGCTGGGGCCAGCGAGGCCGGCATTGGAGCCTGCCGTGAGGCAAGGCCGGTACTGGGGCCTCCGAGGCCGGGATCGGAGCCTGCCGAGGGGTTTGGCCGGTGCTGGGGCCAGCGAGGCCGGCATTGGAGCCTGCCGTGAGGCAAGGCCAGTGCTGGGGCCTCCGAGGCCGGGATTGGAATCCTGCCGAGGGGTTAGGCCGGTGCCAGGGCCAATGGCCAGCATCGGAGCCTGCCGTGAGGGAAGGCCACTACTGCGTCCTCCGAGGCCAGGATCAAAGCCAGCTGAGGGGTTAGGCCGGTGTGGGGGCCAGCGAAACCAGAACCGGGGCCTCCCATGAGGCAAGGCTGCTGCTTGAGCCAGCGAGGTTTGGATCAGTTCACTGAATAGCCAGGCCACTAATGGGGCTGTTAAGAGTGGGATTGGTACTTGCAATGCAGCATGCACAGAGAAATATCGCAGAAAATATAAATCAGACACTTCCCCTACTCAGCAATACCTAGGAGGAAAGGGGCAACAGGAAGAGGTTGAGCTATAGAAAGGGCCCTATAGTGAAGCAACTAATGTGACCAATCAGAGGGTATGGAATAGTGGAGGACTGAGCCTCTTTAAAATGCAGGAAGTACATAAACAAATGTATCAAAGTTAATCGCCAAACAAGCATGGGATCGAGAGAAGGGGAGGGAATGGGACGGGGGCTGGATGAGGAGTAATTGGATGATGTGTGCTTGTATATCCTCTCAAGTCTTGTACTCCAATGTGATTGATATATGAGTACAATGCACCAATTAAAAAATAATTAATTAAAAAAATAAATTAAAAAAATATATAAAAAATAAAAATAAAAAGGACAAAAAAAAAAAAAAGTCAGAAAGTAAACCAGGCATGGCAGTGCATGTTTGTAATCTCAGCACTTGGGAGGCTGAGACAGGAGGAGGGTTTGAGACTAGCTTCTGCAACTTAGTGAGACTCTAAGCAACCTAGCAAAACCCTATTTCAAGAACAAAAACAACAAAAATTTTTTTTAAAGGGCTGGGAGACCTGGGCGTAATGGCACATGCTTGTAATTCCAGTATTTGGGAGGCCAAGACAGGAGGATCCTGGTTCACAGCCAGCCTCAGCTACTTAGTGAGGCCGTCTGCAACTTAGTGAGACCCTGTTTCAAAATAAAGAATAAAATAAAGAATAAAGAATAAAAAATAAAGAATAAAAAATTGGAGCTGAGCGTGGTGGCGCACACTTGTAATCCCAGTATTCGGGAGGCTGAGATCAGAGGATCACGGTTTGCAGACAGCCTCAGCTACTTAGTGAGGCTCTCTGAACCTCAGTGAGACCCGGTTTCAAAATAAAGAATAAAAAATAGGGTAGGGGGTGTAGCTCGGAGGTCGAATGCCCCTGGGCCCTGGGTTCCATCCCCAGACCCCCCCCCCCCAAAATTGGGCTGGTGTGTAGCTTTGAGGTAAAATGTCTCTAGGTTTCATCTTCAGTAACACACACACACACACACACACACACACACACACACACACACGGGCTGGGGGGGTGGTTCTGAGGGAGAATGCTCCTGGGTCCAATCTCCAGTATCTATTTATTTCTTTCTTTCTCTCTCTCTCTCTCTCTCTCTCTCTCTCTCTCTCTCTCTCACACACACACACACACACACACACACACAGTAATAGCTTTAAAAAATCAGCACAGCTATGTATGTGCCCTAAGTTGAATGGCAGGAAAGCAAAATAAAGTTCTTTGGGGATTGTGTCTAAAACAAAGAAAATAGGCCTTTGTTTTCATGAATATCAATAAAGCTTTATAACAATACAATTCATTAGCATTGGATTAATACTGCAATAATTACACACTTTTTACATTATGAAAATAAGTCTTAAATAGTGTAAAAATAATTCTGAAGATCAACTTCTCACAAACTAGGAACCCTGAAAACAAGTTCAGAAAGCAAATAAAAACAAATTAGAAACTGAACAAAATGCAATTACCTCCAAACTGCAAATCAAAGACTTCATATGTCTTTTGATTCACTAAGTCAGCAGGAGAAATTACAATGCAAATGAAATAAGAAATCAAACAGGAAAAATTAAATCTTTTAAATATTTACATTACTGAGATATCAGGTTTTTGTCATATTTACAGTGATAAGACACAACGCATTCTTAAAATGATCAATCCACAAGAGACTGGCCCATGAAACATTTTAAAAATGCGATGTAATGTTTGCCAAAATATTTTTCCTCTTATTTTGTATTTATGTGAGTTTTTGGAAATATAAAAATAGCTGCACATAGAGATGAACTTTGAAATGTAAAAAAACACAAATAAAAATATAATATTTCCTAAGGAAAAATAAGATACATACATCTTTTAAAAATGTTAATTTGAATGAAACATTTACAACAATATAAAGAATATTCACATAAATGTCAATGATGTGAAAGACATTTTTTGTGAATCCAATTCATTGATATTTTGAAGATATGAGAGAATATCAACTGCATTTGAGAAATGTTGGTTCTTTCCGAGTTACCAATAAATCAAATATAAGAGATAAGGTTGAAAAAGTCTCCCTATTCCCTAAAGAACAATTCTGTCAATAAGCAGCAGAGATGATTTATGCATTTAGATGTACTTTTAATGAAAATGTCATAAATGTTTATTAAACTAAATAAATCTACTAAAAATTTAAATGGGAGGAGTGCCTCTGTTCTGGCATATAACAAATCTAGCCAATATGAAGATATGTTAGGAAAACAAGTTAGGGCCTGACAAGTCTTTATATCCTAAAACAATTTAGCAGAATGAAAATTGCTCAAACATGTTAGTCTACTAGGGATGTGTTATTTTAATGGTCAGCATCACCTATGATTGTTCTTAATATTTTTGCAAAGTTAAGTTTCTTATGGACCTTGATTTCCTGAAGAAACCATGGTTTTTGTAGAAATTAGAAAAGCTCTTATTTTTAGTTGAAAGTTATATTTTAAAACATATTAAATATTAGTATAATTTGATTATCAAGAAATAGAGATAAATAAGGTTTCAAATATGAACATCTGTATGTTCCTTATGGTCACTTGTGAAAAGATGTTAAAATGCTATCAGACAAGAAAAGACCAATTCTGGGTAAGATGATATAGAGTGGGGACAATGGGATAAAAGTATTATATTTTATGTTTTAATAGTAGTATTTTTAAAAACTCAGAAGTTAAGCAGATTTCCTAAAGAATAAAAGTGATATCAAAATTAAGCAGATTTCCTAAATGATAAAAGTTATACCAAAGACAATTTTCTCATGGGTACAGACATGCTGACTTGACCATTTTTCAAACTAGCATCTCTATACACACACTGTAGACAAAAAACAGAGTCTACCCAACTTGATGCATACATTCTTGCTGACTGACTCATTACAATATTGTATGCACACACTATAAGTTCAAAGACCTTTCAACTGGTAAAAATATTAAAAAATTCTAATGTTTTCTGTCAAATCACATGATAAAGAAAAAATCCCTAGTACTGCTCTTGATAATGACAAATAAAAACAGGAAGAGTAATTGAGGCATCCTCATGCAACAGAGACTCAACAGGGAGCATGCACACTTCTCTATCACCCTCTGGTTGTGTCAAGTTTAATCAAATCGTATAAGCTTAACGATGCGTAAAAACTGAAGGTGACAGAGTCAACAAAGGCACAGAATGTATGAAATAAACACGAAATGTGGGGATCCACAATCCAAGTTGAAACATCCTCTGTAAGCACACTTTTACATTAAGAAAGGCTGGTCACTGAACCACAATTAGAGAAAATTCATAAAATTTAACAATAAAATCACACACTAAAAGTTTAGGAATGCTATTAAACCGGTAAAAAAATGAAAAAGAAACACCTTAGCAACAGCCAACATGAGTGGAAAATAATTTCAAAGCTTTAAAACACATAATAATTTGCATCCTTTAAAGATGCTTTATCAGAAGTAAAACTTAATCTTGATTTGTTTCTAATGTGTCTTTCATGTATTTTTCTCAATCCTCTATCCAATTATATAAATTAAGAATGAAATTTTTATAAGAAAAAGTATATCCATAATTCATTATTCATTTGGAAGGTATTTGAGGATTCTCTATATTGATGACAAAATAGATGTTGAAAATAATAATCAAAAGATTCTTCACAGTGGTTAAGACCTAGCAATACCACTGGGGGAAAAAAAAAGAGTACCATCATCCCTTTGTTTTCCCAAGGAATGAACAACTTTTAATCATGGAGTAAGTGGATGTTGTCAAATCATTTACAGAGCAAAACTTGAATATACACACAGGACTGCACAGTGTTTTTTAATGGGCTGTGCTAAGAAATTTTATATGTCACATGCCTCACCTTAGTCATTGAGGTATTCTCACTTGAAGCTGTGCAAGTTTTAAATAGTGATCCATCTTAATACCTCTACTAGACTAGAAGATAGAAATATAAAAAAGCCACCAGACTTTTTCTCAAGACATTGCTTACAGCTGTTTTTCCTGAACAGAATGTAATTCCACTTATTTAGGTTCACTTTTTCCAAACCATTTAAGACAAATTGTTTCAGACACTGAGAAATACCTTACCCTAACCATGCCGCACAAGACATTCTTAGAAAATGCCCTCTATTATTTTAAAAATGCTAAATTGGTTTAGGGATGTGGAATGTTAACAGAAGTATTACCAAAAAGACTGAACTAATAGTTTAAACATTTCTCTAACCCTGGAAACTTAATGTCAATAAAACTTTAAGTCAATAAATAAAATATGACATCATTCTGAATAATTGAACATTTGATTATATAATATGAAAGTGATCACAAGAATCTTATCTTGTAATTACATCTCAACTGTTGCTAACACAATCCAATGATGAGCTAACTTTCCCTCATGGAGTAAGTTGATGGTCAAAATCTATTCACACCAAACCAGAAATTTACTTCCCAATGGAATTGAATTGTTGGGGGGAAATTAAAGTCTCTAATGACCAGAGAGTTTTTGCTAACTTTCACTGACAATGTTCCTCCTCATGTAAGCCTTTCATTAGATAAGCCATTTCAAAACACGCTACTGACTCTTTACTGTGCAAAGAAATGCTCAGTCTAATATGGTTAGCTAATTTTTGAGCAAGTAAATGAAAAAAAAATTCTCTTTATGGCAACTATATTTCACAGCTTTCTGAGATCTCAGATTTGGTCTGTGGATAAGAGAATAAGACAGATGCTTAGAAACATCAAAAAATAAGAGAAAGAAATTTAAATATAGAAAAAACTTACAACCTTAAGAAATAGAAATGAGTTAATGTTATCAAATGGGATAAAATCTTGACTTTATATTAATTGATAATCTATGTATGTCACATTAATCATGTAAAAACGTCAAAAACATGGAAAATGCTTAACTTTCATGCTTTACAATAATTAAAATGAAAACAGAGCTGATTTTCTATACTCTTCAATTTTCTAAAACAAGAAAGTATAGTAAGAGGCCATTTTGAGTGTTGGCACCAAATTATTGTGATTTGAAGACTTTTCTTTAAAAAATTGCTCAAAACATGTGACAAAACTGAAACAAATATTTCCTAAGTATTCCTGGGACTAAACAAAAAGAAAAATGTTAAAAAAGATGGAAAGTTCTTTTTGTTTCCAGACTTCATAGAAATGTTTGGTATAGATTGGATCTTGAAAGGAAGGAAAGCTCTCATATCAACTTTGGTAGACACTACAGGTGAGCTCCCCTGCATTTCAGGAGAGGGTGTTTTGGCTGATCCCTTCTTGGTACCTATTATTCCTTCAGCCATCTGGGCTTTAATGAGATGTTCATGCCCTTTGTCCTTAGGAACAGACGCTGCCATTCTGAGGATCTCTGTCCCAAAAGAAGTTCTGCGTGCCTCTGTCATTTTCCAAAAGCACCCAGATTAACATTTGCTGGAATCCAATTTATTTGGGGGGGGGAGAAAAAAGAAAAGTCTGCTGTTCTGGGTGCTTGATTTGTAAACCTCTTTTCTACTTGGTCACACGAGACAGTGCAGGATGCTGAACCGGTCCTCTTCCCAAGTCTTCACCACGGCAGCAGTTGACTCAACCCCTCCGTGTTCCAACCAGGAGGCCACGTGAGCCCACAAGACGGGCAGCTGTAGCTCTGCAGCTGGGACTGCAAGTCCCTCAAAATAAAAGACCAACTGTGTGTGTGCTCTCCACCAGCTTATCTCTTTTTGGCAATGAGCCATGGTGTGACCCCCTTGAGATGACAAAGAAATAAAAGGTCAGTTGTGAGGAGCAGACTCATCAGGTGGCATGCTAGCACGGGGATTTGCACACGAGCAGGCAGGCTGGGCACACAGTCATGCTTTTAAGTCCATTCCAGTGGGTGGCGTGGGCACCCATCGATGCTAGTAGGGAAGGTGAATGGGGACGTGATAATCAGCTCCAAAATCAGCCAGTATAGTACATGTTCATAGCTTTGAGTCCATATTTGGTCACCACTTCATGTAAACTATTTCATGGCAGTTTTCGTCCATGCAATTCACAAGCCCAAAGTAAGAAAATAGCAAGAACAATCATTCTCTATCACTGATGTCCATATAAATACATATCTTCACATAAGGTAAAGAAATGCTGCTCTATATTTTTTTGCAGGCTTCTCACTGGTTTCATAAATTGCCCAGTTTCAGATGTAAGTAGAGAAAAAATGGACATGTGTGCTACTGCAGACAGGAAGAAGCAGCGCTATGTAAACAACCTCAGACTTGTAAAATCTGCAATTCTGTTTTCAACTATAAATATAAAAATTGGACCGCTATATACACAACTTCATGCTTGGAAGGTTAGATTCATCACTGCAGAAAAAGACACAACAAAAAAGACAAATACATGGGATTAGTAGTCCTGGATAACAATTCTAAATTAACATTTAAGTAGTAGAACCTTAGATAGAGTCTTTTGCTTATGAGCTAATTGTTTGATATGTGTTTGTATATCTAACTTTCTAAACTCCAGGATGTCTTGACAATTTTAATTTTTCCTTTGACACTAAGAATTTTGTGACAAGCTGGGCCCGTGGCCCAAGCCTGTAGTCCTAGTACTTGGTTGGTTGAGACAGGAGAATCACAGGTTTGAGGACAGCCTCAGCAAATGGCAAGACTTTGAGCAACCTAGCAAGTCCCTGGTTGAAAGAAAAAAGAAAAAAAGAGCTGGGGGTGTGGCTTGGAGGTAGAATGCCCTGGGTTCAATCCCAGGGTCTGTTTGTCTATGTGTCTGTCTCTCCTCTCTCTCTTCTCTCTCTTCTCTCTCTACCCCCCCCTCTCTCATATACACACACACACACAGAATTTTGTGATTAATATTTATGTTCTGGGAAAGCAGAAAATGCGGATTTTATCATGTGTAATTATTACATTGGATTCTGTATTTGCACCTTACACAATCTTCTTCAAGCACGGCAACACAACTATCAGAAAAGCTCAGGGCTCTGACCTCAGTGGTCAGTGGTAGTGTTTCCTTCACTAACACCTGCCTACGTACCAGGCACTAAGCACCTTCCCTGCCTGCTTCCAAGTCTTGCTTGACTGGGGTATTGGGCGAGGTAGACCTACCTGCTTTCAGAGCTCAAGCTATGACAGGTTCTGTTGTGACCTAAGACACCACAAATCCCTGGACCCTCACTTCAAGCAGCCACCATTCTGAAGCCACCATTTCCCAAACCGAGGTTTGGGAAACCAAGGAGCAGCGTGCTTGAGGTGTGAGCGCATGGAGCTTATCTATGAAGTGTCCTTAATGTTGAGTCAAAAATGTCAGCAAGAAAAGCAAAATGTAGAGAAGGAAAGTGAAATGATAGAGCTTTCTCCATCCACCCTCCACTGGGTGACCGGTCCAGAATTGTTTTCTCGCTTATTCATTAACATTTGTTTTCCTAAGAAGAACAGATGTTCTACCAGGTGTGCTTAGGAGGTTGCATCCTCTCTGCTATTCAGGGATGATTCTCTCTCAGTGTCTATGCAAGCAATACCAATGCCCCAAAACTTGCCTTTAGGAAGCATTCTTTTCCTCAAACTCTCACTTATCTCAGATTTTAAATCTGATATAAGTTTTGATGCCATACCAATGTTTTATAAATAATCCATAGAATTTTAGATCCTTATTTTTAATCAGATTTTAAAACTTCACTTAAAAAGTAGGTTATTTTGTTTTAGGGAGATTCTCCTGCATAGTTGTAAGCCCCACCTGGAAAAATTAAGTTCAGGGAATATTAAGAGGTAAAAAGGATTGGTGTGGTGGTGCATGCCTGTAATCTCAGTACTTGGGAGCTGAGACAGGAGGATCACAGGTTCAAGGCCAGCCTCAGAAATTTAGAAGACTCTGTTTTAAAATCACAGTGTAATGCTGCCACAATCTGAATTTTAAGTCAAATAGATATTTGTCAGTCTATTTCACAGTCTAATAAATATAACAGCATTTATAAAGTTTGGTTTGCATAAATTACAAATCACGAAAAGCAATGTACTGGACTTATTTATTTTTTATGGTACCAGGGGTTGAACACAGGAGCATTCTACCTCTCAGGCACATCCCCAGCCCCTTAAAAGTTTTTTTGAAGTGGGGTCTCACTAAATTATCATGTACTGGCCTTGAAGTTGTGACCATCAAATCTCAGCCTCCCAAGTACTGAGACGTTAGGCTTCAGGCTTGTACACCATACCCGGCTTACTGGACTTATTTTTAAAAGATCATTTAAAAATTATTTGACTTGACTATTTGAGAAAGTTAAGTTGACCATATTAGAAATTTGAGAAAGTTCTTTTTCCCTTTTTTTGGTGGGAAGGGTTGAAGGAGATTTATTGGAATGATTTGCATTGGCATGTTGGGATGTGGTAAGTAGTGCTGAAATTTGTTACTGAGTTTTTTTTTATAAGATGATAAATTAATGGGATAGTTAATCTCAAGTTGAATATAGTATTTACTTTATGGAAAAATGAAAATTTATGAGGGAGATTTCTGATTTTTGAATGCTAGTCATATTATTGGCTGGCTTGCTATTTCATGAACCCAAATGATGGCAAGGCTTTTGTCAGGTGCCATTATTTTTATGCCTTCACAAAAAAGAAAGGAACTTTTTCAAAAGCTGCTCAAAGTGACAGTGAGCCCATGCCGGTGTCTTCTAGGACCTGTGTGCTAGTGACTCGTTAAAAAATCATCACATTATTACATTACAGGGCAAAGGTTAAGGAGCACACGACGACGACTGCGGCTCAGGCTGTGTTACTGATTCTGTGGACAGGGCCGATGGGGTAAGAGGATCGTTTTCTCAGGTGAAGAAGACAATGGCATGAGACCCACTTGACCTCTGGGGTGATCAAGCTCATTATCTGACAGGTTGGAAATGGAGAAAGGAAGCCAAGTAAGTGACATGATGGAGAGAGGAGGCTTTTCTTTCCCTGGTCAAGTAGGTGAAACTAGTTAAGAATGAGGATTACATGAGATTTTCTCACTGGTGAAGTTGCTGATGTGGGAGGAAACTGAGAGAGTCAAGTGCCTGATGTGTCTGTAATCCTACACTGTTTTGCCCATGAAAGATGCCTGTCACAAAATACTGAATAAGTGATAGGTTTTGGAGAAACACTTGAAAATGATCAAAGCAGCTTGCATATTTTCCCTAAGTTCATTTTCACTTAAATTGTCTTCCCTGGTCCTCCCTCAGCAGCTGCCCTATCCTTTATGATGAGGTCCACACTATTTTTTTTTTTTTTTTTTTTGTACTGGGGATTGAATCTAGGGACATTCTCTCTCTGAACAACAGCCCCAGGTTTATGTTTGTTTGTTTGTTTGTTTATTTGTTTGTTTTGAAACAGGGTCTCATTAGGTTGCAGAGAATCTCACTACTCTGCTGAGGCTGTTCTTAAACCTATGATCCTCCTGTCTCAGCCTCCCAAGTACTGGGTTCACACTGCTATTGTGTGAAGACTTGGTATTTCTAAGAAGCATGGTGCATGTAGATCTCTTCAGGGCTTCAAGTTTTCTTTTACCTAGCTCTTTGAAGATATCTGTTAGAATTTGTTCTTTGTCTTGAAGTTCTTTCACATCTCTGAATTTCAATTTCCTCATCTATAGGTTGTGTGTATTAAGTGAAATAACAACCCGTGTATGAAAGGGCTTATGACACAGCCTTGACCAGAATGTTCTCTACATAGGAGGCATTCCCATGGGAATGTGAAACTAAAATGATACCATAAAAGGATGCCAACTTAAATGTAACCAAGTTTTCCTAAACAAGTACATCACTAAAACATTATGCTCATATTTTCTGCTTTCTCAGCTTTGTGACTAATAATGACAGGGTTATACCAATCATTAGCATACTCATCTAAGTAATATCATAAGTAGAAGAGAATCACAGTTAAGAACCATGTTATATAGGAGAAGGTTAAAGAGTTCGAGAGACAAGCAAACCATTAGGATGCACTGTCCCTTTCCATTCCAAACAAAGGACCAGGTAGGGAAAGTTCCAGACTACAATGCATGCAAGAACTGTTTTTGCTCATCAGCTTAGAAAGAAATCAGCAGTCAATACATTCATCAGAAGATATTCTGGGGCTAGAATTGTTTGCTTTTTACTACTCAGACAACTTTCAAGAATATCAAATGTAAAAGGTCTGTTAGAAAGGGAAGTGCTTTCTCCTAGAAATAACTCCACCGAGCCTACCTTTTGCCAACACCCAGGCATGGGTAATCCATCTGGCCCCTGTTTTAAAGAAAACAAAAAGAATTCCTCAGACTTCAAAAATTATCAAATGTCAGAGTTCATATGCTCAGAGTCTTAAAAAAAATGGATTTCTACCTGATAGGTGGCTTTGGTCATAGGTATCTCTTACTATCTAACAATTCCTAACATGTTACCCTGTATCCCTTAAAAGAAAAATAATATGAATGTTTTCCAGAGTAAGTACACACTTTGAAAATAAGGTACAGAAAAATAGGCCTAATTGCCTAATTTTGAAAATGAAATTTATAAAACATAGTGGCCCATTGATCTACTCAGTTAACCTTTAGATAAGAAACCTGTACTATACTTCTTAATTTCATTAAAACACATCTCATAATTATCTTTACATAATAAGCCCCAAGTAACATCTTCCTGGTCACTATAGACTTTGGCTGAATTGATAACAATGATAATCAATGATAAACCATTTCTGTCTGAAGCTTGGTTCTCACATCATGATTCGCTATGTAGATTTTGCAGGACATGCTCAATTGAAAGATAGACAGCCTAACTATATTTTGTAGTAAAATGCTGTCCACAGCATTTATCAGTTTTTCAATTGAAATTCTTTAGAAGTCAATATTCTGAATAAAGCAAGGGATTCCTAAATTTCAAAATGTATGGTAATTTATAGCATATGTATTCTTCAGATAGAAATGATATATATGAGACAGGACAAGTTGATATATTATGAAGGCATGCTTGTAATTTATTCCAATAAAATGGTTATAAAATATGACTTATCACCAATACCAAGCAAACAAAATAAGACTGAGCACTTTTTTTTGCGGTACTGGGGATGGAACCGAGGGACACTGTACCTCCCAGCTACATCCCCAGCCCTATTTTTTAGCTTTTTTTTTTTTATTATTTGAAACAGGGTCTCACTGAGTTGCGAAGGGCCTCGCTTAAGTAGCTGAGGCTGTCCACGAACTGCGGTCCTCTGGTCTCCACCTCCTGAATGCTGGGATTACAAGCGTGTGCCATCACGCCCAGCAACTGAGCATTTCTAATTGAGATTTTTCTGACTATATCATTGCATGACTTTTTTCTATTACACATATCTTAAAAGACTTGAGAAATACAAATATACCTTTAAAGAATCATGCTTATAATTGAAGAATCATATAAGACCATGCAGACCAAGTATAACACAACCATAAACTTTTCTTTATTTTAGAAAATGAGACTACTTTTAAACACAAAATATCTTTAAAGTAGCTTTATATAATATTTGGGAAAAATTGGTAATGCCAGATTGGTACAAGGAGAAGGATCAACCAGTAGAATTTTAGATTTTAGTATAAGGAGGATTTTGAGTTCATGCCAATGGAGATAAGGGAGTTCTGTCTACTTTGGGAAAGTGAGTTTCAAAAGGAGAAACCATTAAATTGAATAGGTTATGTGACAAGGAAGAGGATTTGGGCTGCAGACTATTATTTTCAGAAGCTTAGAGAAGTTTGGTTTTCTTCCCTATGGCCTCAAAACAGCATTCCGTTGAATTGGTTAACTCTTGACAACGGAAGCTTAATTTTATAGGTTTAGCCTTATTTATGGCCTGATAAAAACTTTAGTGGGAGAGACAAAAATGTTTTTATTTCTTTTAGAGAAAGAGAAAAACAAAAGTTAAACTCAGGGGTCAGCCCAAAGGTTATAGCCTAACAATGCCCTGGCATTAAATGTTTTTATATAGTTTTAATATAATCGTTAATATTTGTTGAATAAATTATTTCAAAGAACACAGAAACAGTAGTCATGTGAGTTGTGAGAATAATGTCAGGAGATTAATCTGCATTCACTGATAACTTGTGCCCCCTCCCTTCCCTTTGCAAAGAGCCTCAGAAGGAACCTGCTCATGCACATGCATGTAGTATGTTTATCATGTAAAGCTGCTCCAGAAAGAACCACTTTACACTGATAGAGATGGATACGTAATCAACAAAGGAACTGCATGCAGGGTAGTAGGAAAGAGAAATACTGTACCAATTGGCAAGGGGCATCCAGCCCATCCAGGCCAGGCTGGCCTGGCTCCCCTTTTTCCCCCTTAACGCCACGGAATCCCTGTTTGTAAAGATTAACTCATAATGTTACTAACACGAAAATTCACATAAACACAAATTCTACCAAAGAAATAAACTAGAACAACAAAAGACTGGGAGAGGAGCAACTTGGAAGGGAGACGTAATCCCCAATGAAGCTGGACAAAATGAAATGGAGTTGGGCACATCCGCATAGAAAGGGCTGGTGTGGAAGCGGTGGCCACTGCCTCTGAGGGCTGCGAAACAATGCTGGTTCCTCTTCAGGTTCTAGGGTCAGGTTCCAGCTGCACAGCCACAACTGGGAGCTGAGGAACCAGGCAGAGCTAGTGGCCAGAGGCGCAAGGTGGGTCCTGGAAGGGTGGTCCAAGACAGATGTGTTTGTTAGCATTTATCTTCAACTCCTGTCAAAGGGCCCCAGTCAGGGACTCTGCTGTCACAGTCCCTCCAGCTTGCTCTTCTCCCAGCTGGTACCCTCACACATGCCGCCTGGAGACAGTTCCACAAGTCAGACATACCAACGGGCAGGGTGCATCTAATCCAGGAGCACCCTGTTCTCCTTTCTCCCCTTTAGGCCCCTTTTTGCCTTTCTTTCCCTTTTCCCCCTGTGGATACAAGGGTTTAAATAAAAGACAGGTTTTTATTTGGAGGGAGGGGAATAAATTGATTCAAAAGATGGCTTTGCAAAGAAAAATCTGGAAGGACATTTACCACTGTTTTCTGGTTTAAATAAGGAGTGATATTGTAAAAACAAAACAAAACAAAAAATCACATACTTTCAGAGTGACAGTAGATTCCGGGCAGCAGTACGTGGGATTTTATTTCAGGTACTCAACAAGACAAAAGAAAGGAGACCTAATGATCTGACACAACAGGAAGGCAGATCAGAGCCAACTGGCAGCTCAGAGTCACACTCATTGTGAATTACAGGTTTGCACCACGGAGCTGGCAAGGATGCAGATATCAATGGTTTTGAAGCCAGCCAGTGGCCGGTGGCATTCAGGGGAATAGTGGCTACTACACTCAATTTTCAATACCTGTCAACTTGCTTCTTTTCTAATCCTGTAACAAATAAAAGCTACACTGGACCAGAGGCAAAGGGCAGCAGAATAGCTTCTATTAGCAGCTTCTATCTTTTTAAAATGTATCCAATCTTATTTATATAGCTCTCATTAAAAATATTCAATCTATTTCTCATAATTTCTTTTTCACAAAAGCAAATTCTTTCCTTCAGTCAGGTAGTCAAATGTCCAAAGTACTCATACCTTGCAGCAATGCCAACTGGACAGGCAGACGTTTATACACATTTAATTCAGTGTCTTATTGATCTCATATCATATATTCACAATGGTAAATGAATTTCCAGATTACAATGTAACAAAAGCAAAAAAAAAAAAAATCTGAGAAAGAAAAAGTACTTTGGATTCAATAAAAATGAGGTAGGCAGGATAATTATGTAGTGGGAATATAGCCATGGAAATTAGTATTTAGGAATCAAGGTAAAGGCCGTGGGACATCTGCATGGCTCATAGGGAAGGAGGAATTAAGGAGGCAAAAGGAGGAGAAGGAAAGAATGCGCCTCATCTGCTTCACATTAAGATCAACATGTCTGCATACTTAGAGACAGGGAGTCGGTGCTCTACAGAATACAGATACAACAGAATACATATTTAAATTAGCGCATTCATTCTGCAATGGGGGTAGCAGTTACACTAAAAGTGAATAATCTCCGAAGCAAAACAACATGAATATTCAAGGTGAAAAGACAGACACAACAGCACCATGAGATACACATTCAGGTTAATACATTCACCCCTACAGCGTGAGTGAAAGCCCCTCATTCATCTCCTGTGTGCCAAAAAGACCGAACCAGAAGGCCCAGGATCAAAAACACTTGGGTTTCTTGAATACTGTGCAAAGAGAAATTCTGTGTGGTTGAGCTGATCAAGATGAAAGAGAAAGACGTGAGAGGATGGGTGAAGTGGGAGCCGGCGGGGCAGGAAGGAGCGACATTCGGAAGGGAGCTGTTGGCGCCCGCCAGATGAACCAACACCCTTCCTCAGCCAACGGCTTCAGTGCCATGCTCACTTTTATCGCCCATGTCAAAGAAAATGACATACACAAAATACTCATATTTAGACCTAATCTTCCTAAATATAAAAATTTGAATCATGGAATCTGTAGAGAAATACTTCTGTAAGGGTGATTAACATTTTTCTGAAGATCAAGTGTGTAGTTTTATGCTTTCAAAACCTCTAATCCTTAAGCCAGGCGTGGTGGCACACGCTTGTAATCCCTGCACTTGGGAGGCGTAGACAGGAGGATCGCACAGTTTTGAAGCCAGCCTCAGCTACTTAGTGAGGCTCTCAGCAACTTAGTGAGACCCTGTTTCCAAATAAAATATAAAATAGGTCTGGGAGTATAGTCCAGGGGTAGAAAGCCTCTGGGTTCCACTCCCAGTACCACCAAAAAACAAATAAACAACAACAACAAAAAAAACCCCTCTAATCCTGGTTGGTTCTTTCTTTCTTTCTGTCTTTGCAGTGCTGGGGATTGAACCCAGGGTCTTACATGTGCTAGGTAAGTACTAAACTACTAAGGTACACCCCCAGGCCAATACTGGAAATTTCTTATGTGTTTAACTGATCATAATACTGAGTACCTGATCATGGCTTATCTTTTGACTAAGGTATTAGACATAACCCATTAGGTAAATATAAAATGCATATAAATTTATTTTTTTGCAGATCTGGGTATGGAACCCAGGTGCATTCAACCTTCAAGCTATAACCTCTGCCCTATTTTTTATTCTTTATTTTGAAACAGGGCCTCACTAAGTAGCTGAGACTGTCCGTGAACCGCGATCCTCCAGTCTCAGTCTCCCTCCCGAATGCTGGGATTACAAGCCTGCACCACCATGCCTGGCTCTGCATATAATCTTTAAAACACACTGTGCTAAATGATTTCATGCATAATTATCTCAAAATATGTATACTCTACAGTCAGAATTTATAATTCATAAGAAAAGCACTTTCTCAATGTCTCACTTTCTTTGTCTGTGAAGTGGGATATACTATAATAACCTCAGTGTTGTCCTGAAGGTTAAAAAGCCGAGCACATGTGAAGCCTGTAAGTGCTCCAAATACACGATGGAGACATAGAACTTTGGGGTAACCAAGGCATGGGGTCTCTTACCAACAGGAGGCTAAGTACTGTTCAAGGACTAAAGCATGCATGCCATGCTCTTCTATGACAAGTTTCATTTGGCCTTGCTTTCTGAAAGCTATGGACTTTAGTGTTAGGGAGAATTCACCGGGTTTTAAAAACTATGTGCTGTTAAACAGAGGACAGTGATCTGAGAAGTAATACTGGTTTTGAATGGAATTGTGAAGAAGCAGTTCTAGCTACTTGAAGATTTTCATTATTCCATCAAGATGCCTGGTTTCCATTAGCTTCTGTTGCTATCCAGTGTAAAAATTCTTTTTTTTTTTTTTGCGGGTCTAGAGATGGATCCCAGAGGCATTTGATCTCCAAGCTACACCCCCTGTCCTATTTTTTTATTCTTTATTTTGAAACAGGGTCTCACTAAGTTGCAGAGGGCCTCACTAAGTAGCTGAGGCTGTCCGCGAACCGTGATTCTTTTTAGATCTAATATTGGGTTAATGATTCAAGCAAAATAGAGAGAAGGAAAAAGAGAAAGAATAAAGAACAAAAAAAAATTAAAAGAAAAAAATTTTGTTGTTGTTGGGGTTTTTGTTTTTGGTACTAGAATGGAACCCAGGGGCATTCTATCTGAGCTATACTCCAGCCCTTTGTTTTGTTTTGAAACAGGATGCTGCTAGATTGCTGAGCATCTTGTAAATTGCTGAAGCAATTAAACTGATTTCAAATCTGTAATCCTCCTGCACCGGCCTCCCACGTACTGGGAGTATAGGCATGGGCACCATGCTTGGGTAAAAAAGTTCTTAAATCCATAATCCAACCTTTTCTCTCAATCACAAAATGATATTGCTTGATATTAGCCCCCCCAAACTCTGGAGCTGATGGTCTTGAGATATAATCTCAATGCCCACCTCATAAAGTATACCAACATCTTTATTTAAAAAACTACAGCCGTCAACTCTGAACCAGACAGCAGCAAGTCTTCGTCTGTGTAGTAGACTCACTGTGGTTTATCCACCACACTGCTTGTCCTTGGCTTTCTGAATCACAAAAATAAGAGAATCTAGATACACAACATATCTGTTTGTCCCCTGGGGAGGTCATGAAGATAAATGAGATGCTGCTCCACAGGGCTAGAGGAGCTCAGCCAAAATACCAGTGCAGGACTTTGCTATGTATTTTATTTTTATGAAAAATTTTCAGAAACCCTTAGACATGACATTTTTCAAAAACTTGGTGTCAGTTAGTTGAAAGACCGTAGCTCGGCTATCTGGGGGTTTGAACTTTTTCTTCTCTGCTAGATGGTGCCCTTATTTCTAGCTGCATAGCCTTCTTTATTCCCCTTTGAAGACCTGCTTCCTTAGATCAGGCACTGCTGTGTTTTTGGAGCACAGGACTGACATAGGAGGCATCTGATGAGCAGCAAAGCGGACAGCGGGGCAGAAGCACACGAGACACATGCTGGGAGGGGCAGGTCACCTTTTCTCCCTTTTCTCCTAGGTCACCCTTCTCACCCCGCGGACCAGGGAAGCCCTGCAGGATAGAAAGCAAAACCAAGGTCTACTGGTGTAACTGGCAAAACCATACTGGAAAAACAAACCACTTTAGTATTTCATTGATTTGAACCCGTACAGAGCCCAAAATAACATGTCGAACAGCCTAAAAACTCAGGTAAAATAACACTTAGAAATAATAGCTTTTTAAACATGTCAATGACCAATAAACAATGGGGTTCTTGCTTTTTCTCCTAAGAAATGTAGCATGGAAAGCACACTGGAATACTTGTCTGAATCCTGGCAAATTCACTAACTTATGTGGGTTTGGGCAAGCCACTTACCTCTGTGCTTTAGTCCCTTGACTGTAAAATGGGGTTAGTGTGTATCTAACACGCAGAAGTTGTGCATATTATGGTAGCTGTAGTATACCAAGTACCAGAATGATGCCTGCACATGACGGGTGCTCAATAAGTAGTGATTATTATAACTTTTGTTACTGTCATTATTCACACAATAGAGGATAAGCAGTAATCATTTCTGTAGGCATTTATTTCTGACATTCTTTTCATAGAATTATGTTAGGATAAGGGAGAATGGATATAGGTACTTAGTGCTAACAGTGAAAAATATTGCACACCATCTTTGAGAATAAATGTAATGCATCATTCCTTGAAGGTAGAATGTAAGAGGTATACTGAATTTTATGAATACATTTTCCATGAGTGAGTCATGCTGATTTTGGGTATCCTTAATTTGGGAAAGTATTCTGAAGTGACGCTAATCATCATAAATATTAAATTTTATGCCAGATAATTTGCTTCTATGTTCACGCAAACGCTAGCATATTTTATATTGCTGTCCACATGCACAATAATATATACTCTATGAATAGCTATATCCCCAGAAAAAGTAAGTCCTCTTGCTGTCCTTGATGATGGAGACCAAAAGCATCTATGACAATAGGAAGATGATTATTGTATATATTACTTACATCAAGACCAGGCTCTCCATCTTTCCCCTGCCAAAGAACCATAATAGCTACGTTAGCGTTCCTAAGTTTCATGAATAAGTTGTTGTTTTAAGGTTGCCTGGACATGCGACATTGGATTAGAACAACTACTTGGGGAATGTGAAAAGGATTTTCTACTGATTAGTATTTCTTTAAATTAAGTGAAGTGATTATAATTTCTTTAAATTAAGTGGATTACGCCAGGCGTGGTGGCGCACGCTTGTAATCCCCGCGCTTGGGAGGCGGAGACAGGAGGATCACGCAAGTTCGAAGCCAGCCGCGCTGGCGTAAGAGACCCTGTTTCAAAAATATAAAATAGGTCTGGGAGTGTAGCCCGGAGGTAGAAGGGCTTCCAGGAACCCCAGTACCACCAAAAAAAAAAAAAAAAGTGGATTGACTATTAGTGTTGCAGTTAAGGGCTCTGAACACTTTTTTATTGTATCCTAGATTAAAAAGATTGATATTTCGCTAAAATTTAATGTTTGCTATCCAACTTATCAGTTCAAGAGTTAAGTCAAAAGCAGAATGTTGCTCAGTTGATTTTAAAACACACCAGCACTTCTAGAGGATGCACATCAATACTATTTTAGTTTGATAACTTAGTATTAGCTCATGAATGGTGAAGAATGTAAAAACTGTTTATTATTAAAATATTATTTTACTTTGGCCAGATGTATACCTTCTATGTAAATATCAAGGGTGTGAAAGTTGTAACCTAAAAACTATTTTTAATTAGGCTTTGTAAATGCACGATTCCCAAGTGTAAAAGAATTCAAAATTCTGTTAGGCAAAGATGATAAATTCACTCTAATGGTATAGATTCTCAGTGACAACACGGTGTCATACTATGGGTCCGCCCAAAGTTCCTGAGAAGCTGCTTTGATTCCACTAATTAGATTTCAACATCTATCTCAGAATAAGAATCTGAAATAATAATGGCTTATTATTTCAGTTTACCAAAAGCATGTGGGAGGCACAGGGAGGTCAAAACCTTCATACAGTATCTGCTTCTTTGTCGTCCTACCTTACTAAATCAATTATAATTACCAAAAAGATGTTTTCAGAGTAAACCTGAGGCCTCGATCTGAGGCTGTGTAACTGAGAATTTTCAGATGATGGAACACCATCAACACTCATTTGATGATCATTTGTCCTCACAGCAATTTAGAAAGGTCAGAAACATCAAGTCATGCTAAATATCAATCTAACTAGGAAGATAATTTTTGCTAGCGAGAGCACATTTAATAAATGACGTATGAGAACAGGTAAAAAGTAAAGAGAATTGCAAATGAAACTTCCACACCCGGTTTGGGATCCAGTGACTTTCTGAGGTGGTGCCAGTGCTGAGCAACCAGTCAGACGGTGTAGGGAGGGTGTTATCTGACAGGTGGAATCCCGCTTTCAGCTTAGGACTGTTTATCCCAGTCTCTGATCTGCTCAATCTCATCAAATGCAGGTGTTTCTGCAAATGATGAGAGGGTGTGACACAGATGTGACCTCTCTGTGAAGAACTTGGAATTATGTGCACTGTGTGTAATTACTGGAGTGCCTTTGATCCTCTAACATGATTAGTCTGTCCTCACCACCGGGAAGGGTTAGCTGTGTAAGTGACAGGTCATGGGTGCATGCAGAGGGTGGTGGCCGACTGCATGTGGCAGTGAACTCACGGGCAGGCCGTAGGGGCCTCTGGGTCCAGGCTCTCCCATGGCTCCTTTTTCCCCCTAAAACAGAGAACAGAAAGTCCAAATTATACATTCAGAAATTTCCACACTTTCTCTAGGACCTGTGTACCAAGCCTCTATGTGATGGAGCATTCTACCAACACTCCAAAGATTCTGGCTACTACACAGTTACTGCCTGTGATAGAGTGAAAGTCACCCACAAAGGCTTATTTTAATAAATGGCTTTTGAAAGAAGGGTACAAAGAGACTGGTACTCTCAGTTGTGCTAAAGGATTTGCATATGGGGCATGCTGTACTTGGGTTTCTTCAGCATTAGTGTGAGGCACTTGTTACTAATTTATAGGTTGAGTATCCCTTATCTGAAAAGCTTGGGACCAGGAGTGTCTGGATTTTGGATAATAAACATGATGAGATAGTTCTGGGATGCAGCCCATGTCTAACCACAAAATCCATCTTATATACAAAGCCCAAAGGTATTTTGAGATGGTCAAAGTGCAGGTACACTAAAAATACTGTGACTTGTCCTATGAAGTCAGGGTGGAATGTAACCTTTGTGGCATCCTGGCTGTGCTCAAAAGTTTTGGATTTCAGATACATTTTGGATTTTGAAAATTCAGATTAGGGATGCTCAATTTGTACTACCTTTTTTTTTTTATATACTGGAGATTGAACTCAGGGGCATTCTACCTCTAAGCTACATACACCCCAGAACATTGAAACAGGGTCTTGCTAAGTTGCTAAGGGTCTTATTAAGTTGCTGAGGCTAGCCTCAAACCAGGATTCCTTCTGTCAGCCTCTCAAGTACTAGGATTATAGGCATACATCATCATGCCAGGCTTCCAAGTGCCTATTACTTAATAAAAATAGTTTTCTCCAGTTTAAATGATAATCTCGAGTTATATAGATAATAATCTTGAATTATAAAGAATGAGTGTTACTGGGAAGAGACCGCATGAGTAGCACTAATTGTGATAATGAAGAGACATTCTTCAGTCCAAACAATGTTTAAATTTATCTGCTTCCATCTCCAAATTAACATGTCAGTCAGTATTTAGCATGAAAACTTCAGTAGTAATAGTGACGTTTATATAAGTGGACTAACAAAACATGTTACTTTTTTTTTTTTTTTGGTGGTACTGGGGTTCCTGGAAGCCCTTCTACCTCCGGGCTACACTCCCAGACCTATTTTTTATATTTTTTATTTGGAAACAGGGTCTCTTAAGCCGGCAAGGCTGGCTTCGAGCCAGCACGATCCCCCTGTCTCCACCTCCCAAGCACGGGGATTACAAGCGTGCGCCACCATGCCCGGCGATATGTTACCATTTTAAAATCATACTTTGAGCTGGGCGTGGTGACACACGCTTGTAATCCCAGCATTCGGGAGGCTGAGATGGGAGGATCGCGGTTCACGGACAGCCTCAGCTACTTAGTGAGGCCCTCTGCAACTCAGTGAGACCCGGTTTCAAAATAAAGAATAAAAAATAGGGCAGGGGGTGTAGCTCGGAGGTCGAATCCTCTTGGGTTCCACCCCCAGACCCCCACACACAAAAAAATAAATAAAATCATACTTTGAAGAAGTTTAAAGTTCAGCAAACCCTCTTTTTATGGTAAAATGCTAGCTTCTGCTGATAACTGTGCCTACAAAGGGGTATACTCTTGTCAGTGTTTTTATTTATTTTTTATTGGCAGTACTGGGATTGAACCTGGGGGGGATTATCTAAGCTATACCCCCAGCCCCCTTCCTTCCTTCCTTCCTTCCTTCCTTCCTTCCTTCCTTCCTTCCTTCCTTCTTTTTTCTTTCTTTCTTCCTTCCTTCCTTTCTTTCTTCCTTTCTTCCTCTCTCCCCTTTCTTTGAAATAAGAGTCTTAGTAAGTTGCTGAGGCTGGCCTTGAACTTGTGATCCTCCTGTCTTGGCCTTCCAGGTCTATACCATAATGCCTGACTGCTCATGTTTTCAATGCTCTAGATTTCCACGAGAGCAAATATCAGGTCACTACTCACGTTCTTCCTTGAATCCAAATTCAAGCATCTGGTGGAACTAATAAGCACTGTCACCTAGAGGAATGTACACTAAAAGTGACTACTAAAGAGAAACACAACAAAAGCTTATTCAACTTCCATTAATTATTACTTTGCTTATTATGGAAGCAACCGGAATTGTGCTTGGTAAAGTGGCCGGGCTTTAAAGAAAGCATTTAAACTTGAATTCCAGTTTCTAGAACTTTCTGTCTGTATCAGCAACTTTCTCAACCTTTCTATGTCTGTTACATCAGCTATAAAGTAGGAATAGCAAGGTATGTTCTGCAAGAAGTGTTCTGAAGATTGAGTGCAACAGCTATATATGAAAATGTATGATGGCAAATAGGTGCCATATACAAGAGGTGTTAGCGGTAGTCTAAAATTGGAAGTGTAGCTTTTCATGGAAAAAGCTTGGTAACCTGAAAAACACTGATTTTATTATATATGACTTTTAAAACAGTGGTATGGCCGGACTTGGTGGTGCACGCTTGTAATCCCCGCGCTTGGGAGGCTGAGACAGGGGTATCACACAGGTTCGAAGCCAGCCTCGGCTACTGAGTGAGACTCTCAGCAACTTAGTGAGACCCTGTTTCCAAATAAAATATAAAATAGGGCTGGGAGTATAGCCCAGAGGTAGAAAAGCCCCTGGGTTCCACCCCCAGTATCACACACACACAAAAACCCCAAAACCAAAAACCAAAACCCAAAACAAAACAGTGGTTGGGTGGGGGGAGGTGGTAGAGGTCTTAAGGAAAGGATTTGCAATAATTCTACAGACTAAAGTGGGTCTCATCTGAAAGATTCCCATAGATTATTTTGACATCACCAATCTCTTCTTCATTGAGAATTTTGACCTTTTTTTCAAACAAACAAACAAACAAACAAACAAATCTACTGTGGCTTATTTGAATAGAGTTGTCACCAAAACATTTGTCTGAGGAACTTCTAGCCTAACCCACTTCAATGATGACTTTGAGCTAATAAGGTGATTCCATTTTTTCTGACCAGTGACTGCTTCAAAAGTGGACATCTGACCCAGAACTGGCCAATGAGGCACTGTGGACAGTCTGCCAGCTAGAAGCTCTGGGGAAGGTATCCTTCCTGCTGAGGAAGAGACCCAGTAGACAGTCTGGTGTCTGCCACATCTCCGGGGATGCTCAGAACTGCTGCTCCCTGCCTGCACAACATCACAGGATGGGCCCCGAAGCACAGCCTGAAGTCCTCCTTTGAATATTTTGCTATAGGAAACAATATATTTCTTTTTTCTTTCTTTCTTTCTTTCTTTTTTTTTTTTTTTGTAGTACTGGGGATGGAACCCAGGGGCATTCTACCTCCGAGCTATACCCCCAGCCATATTTTTTATTCTTTATTTTGAAACAGAGTCTCACTGAGTTGCAAAGGGCCTCACTAAGTAGCTGAGGCTGGTTGCAAACCATGATCCTCCTGTCTCAGTCTCCCAAATGCTAGCATTACAAGCGTGTGCCACCACACCCGGTGTAAACAATATATTTATCATTTAAGCTGTTGTAAGTTTAGACTCTGTCCTTTAGAGCCTAAAGCATCCAAATGACACCATCTTGTATACTTTTAGGTATGAAATAGTAATCCGGGGACTTGAGTGTGCAACTTCTTTTCCTGGATTAGATTATTCTAGAGAAATTTTTGAATCACTCAAATTTAACACCCCATGGAGTTGTGAATCAGGAACAATGCTGAATGATAAAATCAGCTGAAACCAGGGGGCATCAGGTGGAGGGAGCACTGTCTACTAGTGCTGTCAGTCCTGGGTCTGAGAGAGTTTCAGTAACAATGCCTGTCAGCCACCTCCTGTCCTTAAGGCTGGTCTAATTTCATCTACGGCCTTACTTTGCATGTCTACACCCAGGAATTATTTGAGAATGCCTCCCCTTACTGATCCCTACGTCTTTAAAACATAAAACTTTTAAAGAGAGTACAGATGGCACCTCAATTAGCTTTGAGAATCACACTACACTTAAGCACTCTGGGTGCAGGGCATGTGGAGAGGGCACTGATAAACCATCCAGTGAAGATGGTTAACGTGCCAAGGAAGCACAAGTGCGATGCTTTACGCTGCGCGCCATCTGACTTAAACTATGCCTTCGAAGGTTCTTAGCGATTTGATGTGCTCTTCTGGTTAATTCTGCCCCAGCACGGAGACCTGATATTCTTGTGACACAGAGGAGCTATCGGAAGCAGCAGCTGATTTACCAAGCAGTAAACCCTCTTGAGCCCGGGGCACTCTGCCAAAGACCGCCTGGGATTTGCAGTTCTAATTTTAGTACCAGGGCTGGGTTTCTTCATGTTATACTTGAAAGCAAACCTGTATCAGCTGCATGGAGACTCTTGGTTTTTAACTATTTTTAATTAAGACCAAAAGTTGTTGGTTTGATCTTAGAAGAAAACACAATGCAGGTTCAGATTCTGTGCTCCTTTATGACTTCTCTTTCTAGAACCATTCTTGGGTAGACTAGTCTTCATCACTGTATTCACACCCTATATTATTTGTATTCTCTTGAGCCTCATTCTCTGTTTATTTCTTGCATACATCCCCCTCTCTCGGCAATTAATTGTAAACTCAAGGTTAAGGAAAATAGCTACTTCCTCTGCAGCACTGAGTATATATTTATAAGTATTAATAAAAGACTATGGGATGATGAATCAATTACAATGGAGCAAATTGGCAAAATAAACTTTATATAAGTAGGTGAGTATTTCCATTTCTCACCAGAAGTAATACTGTGCTTTGCACATAGTAGCAGTTGATAATATTATATGAATGAACTCACTTTATAAAAGGTAGAATTAGGAAATCGGAAGGCACATCAAGGAAATCACTACCTGGCTGTGTTTTTTAAAAGTAAATTATCCCAGACTGATGAAAACTGCCTAGTTTTTAAAAGACCACAAACATGTACAGTGAATCATTCCAATATTTGAGCTCTTGCTTTTAGGATACTTTCTTTATATCCTATCCCGAATGGTTGGGAAATTGATGACACAAGTTGATTCCCATACCAAAAAAAAAACAAAAAACAAAAAAAAAAAAAAAAAAAAAAAAAACTTTTTAGTTTTCCAAGGTGAAGAAAAGAAAAAGTGGGAGAAAAATAGAGGGAGAGAAGTTCCAGATAAATGGCCAGCTGCTGTTGCTGTGGTACATATTTTTGTGTCAGATATTTATCTTCCATTCGAAATGTCTTTTTTTCCTCTTAAGAATATGGAAATGTAGCCTACCAATAGAGAGGTTAGTGAAAGGTTTTTGTTTTATAATGCACTGAAATTATTTCCTTATGGCTACAGAAAAACAGGCTATTCTTCAGCTTTAAAAACTGGGACCATGTGTACCTGTGGAGAGGACTACTTAGGTTGTTTAATTCCTTGAGAAAAATGTTCTGCCTTATTCTGAATGAATACAGTAGCTTTATATTAAAGATTATCAAGCAGAATATGGAGTCCTGGAAATTTTAGCCCCACTGACTTCAACTTTCTGGATGAAGGCCAAATGAAAATATCTTCCTTATGGGTTGAGGAAAAATAATCCGAACTATTTATTTTAGCTATGTAAATGTACAAATATTTTTTTATTAAGAAAGCCATTATTTTTACTCTATGGTTTTGTTATCCCAGTGTTAGGAGTCTGAATAGAACCTAAGATACTATCTATTTTTATTTAATGCTAGATAACCCTTTATTTCTTCTAGAAAATAAACAGTTGAAGTTCAATTAATATAGAAAAGCCAGGCTGTGTTTCCTTTAGCACCCAGCTTAAGCTTAATAACCTCAGAAGTAACTTACTCTTTCTCCTTTGGGACCTGCAGGGCCATGAGGTCCCATAGGGCCATCTGTACCCTAAAAAAAAGATAAAAATAAAATAATATGAGACACATCCCCAGGAATGTAAGCAAAACAGTTATGATTTATCTTGGACTTTTGCTGGTGAATGATGCTTTGTGTATCAGTAAGACAACTCATCTCCTTTCAAAGTGCTTTACACTTGATTCCCTCAGGTCCGTGGTTTTCAAGAAATTCATGCACAAAGAGATGAATAATAAACTGCATATTTTGATGAAGAATACATATGAAAAGGCATTTATCATGTTTAGATATATATTTCTTCTTTGATTAAATGGAACATCTTCACTGCCACCAAAATCTTAACAAGAAAAACATAATTGCCTTTTCTGCCTGTCAGCATTCAAGTCTTCCCTTCACATCTAAAAGCTTTGTTTTCAACCACTTCAGTGATTTCAACAGTTTTGCAAGTGGGGAAAAGGTGATTGACCATTCAGACTTTCTGCAGCTCTGTTGGGAACAGGGAAGGAATTATTCTTTGAGGTTTTGCCTCAGTGGCTGAAGTTGCTGGGCTCACAACTTGCAAACCAGGCAGCCAGGATGATTTAATGGCACAAATGACTGCTGCCTCTTTGTTGATTCAAGATTAGGATTCTGTGTAGAGAAAATACTATTTGAAGGGATATTGGAATAATGGGGTCCAGTGAAAGATAATTATTGTCCAAAGTGGATTTTTAGAACCAAAACTTGGATTTTTTTTTAAGATTCTTAAACATGTCACAAGAACTGCAAATATACTTGCTCCTTTGTTGGGAAGTTTATACAAAGATTTGGAAATAATCTGTTACACTATTTTCAAATGCAGAACTACTTCAGCACAATTTCTCTATAGTGCTTCATTTCTATTTTGATGTTTTATTTTATTCTGCTATTGTCTTGTGATATGAAAGACTCAAGCATCTCAAACTAATCCTTTTTTTTTTGTACTGAAGATTTAACCCAGAGGCATTCAACCTTGTAGCTACACCCCAACTCTATTTTAGTTTTTATTTTGAAACAGGGTCTTCCTGAAGGACCTTGCTAAGTTGCTGAAGCTGGCCTCAAACCTGTAATCCTCCTGTCTCAAATTCTCAACTCCCAGGATTATAGGCATGCACTGCCATGCCCAGCTTCAAACTCATTCTAATGTTGGTGAATTCTCATCATCTTAAATGAACTTTTTTACTGCCTCAACTCAAAAGTTTATCCTCAGAAGACTTCTAAATACTGAATATCTGTGGCTGAAATGGAAGAGATATAGCCGTTAAGAACCAAATAAACAGACAAGATGACAGAAGACAGATGAGTTATTTTCATGAACAGACAATCGAAAACTAGTTCCAAGGAAGGAGGTCCATTTCTAAGGTAGACATATACCTAAAAGGAACAGCAAGTTAAAATCAATTAATGTCTTAATCTCTTTAGAGGGCCTTTCTCATGGAATTAAAAGGAATGCTTTATTGGTTATCTGCCAAGGATGCTCAGACCGTGAAGCCAATTGGCCGGGCCACTCTTTCTGCATAATGAATTATGTAGACTTGAACCTGGGCTTTCAAAGATGTTCTGGTAGTGTAGTACCTGAAACAGAGCTACACCACATTCTCTGTCTACCTTCCCGCTTTACACCATCTTTGTCCACCTTTCCATTGACTCCCAGTACCTTTCACATCATCTAGTGAGGACCCGGGAAGGAGGGAGGGGTGCACCCTGAAGCACGATTCACAGCCACAGAGCGTGTCAGGGCAACTTGAGGGACTGACTCACCCGGGATCCTGGCTTTCCGTCTAAGCCAGATGCTCCCTGTGTGATTGGTTGGTGGCAGGGTTGGTGGGTGTGACACGAATGACAAGAACAAAGATTAGTATGAGGAACCGATGAACAAAGGTAACACTTCAAACAACATCATACACAGTCACAGGATTCTGGGATGAACCTCACATCGCTACACATTGTTAGTTAAAAAAAAAAACAACAAAAACCCACATGACAATAAACACCCTACAGATGATGGCAATTTAATGACATTTCTATTAGACAAGTTGTTATTATAGAAATCAACTTAATGAGGTTCCTAAAGTGGAAAACTTTAGGAAACAAAGTAGTTACTGGCAACAGTAAAAGGCTTCATTCTAAATTCCATATGAAATTCACTTTCTAAAGACTATCATTTACAATATGCTTCTTCAAGTTCTGCAGAAAAAATTGTAATTTCCTAAGAAAGGGATCATTTTAATAATCAATAAAGGTTTGAAAGTAAGAGGAGAAGATTGAAGTCTAGTTACACTTGATAAAATAGTATTTATGAGCAACAAATGCTGGGGTTTAATATGCCAGGATGACTGTGGGTTTTATTTGAACAACACTCATCCTTGCTGGGTTGTTCCTACTGTTCCTATCAGTTACCACTAGAGGGACTTCTAGGAACAGGAAAAAATCCTGGAGAATCTGAAAGGCAAAAAAGTAACTGAACTGATTCTCAATTCACTTCAAATGATCCCGTGTCCAGGCCTGAATGGAAAATTACTTAAATAGCAAATGTTCACAAGCAGTAGTCTTCTTTACCTTGAACTTTAGACTACCTACAAATAGTGTATGATAAAAAAGGACAATTTTGATACTTGTTTTAAGAATAATTGCAATTACCTCTTTGATAAAGCTTTTGCACCTTAACCTTAATGTCCAAATATTTACTTACAGTACTTAAATACATGATTAAATCAAAGAATATTCAAGATGACAATGTGCTGGCCCCATAATTTCTTTTGGCAAAATTTCAGAACTATTTCTTAATTTCTACTTCAGATGCAGTCAATATTACAAAATTAAAGAAAAACTTTATTCTACTTAAGATGCTATATATACCATATAAATTTTTGGAATTTTTAGTTTTTTGCTTAAAAATTTCTTTGGTATAATCTTATTATGTTTTATAACATAACTGTAAAATATATTGCAATTTAGCAATGACTATAGTAATGAAAGTATCTTGCAGTTGTTTTGCTTAATGATAGCATAGATAAAGCTTTTGGCTAAATTTTATATCAAAATTATTTTTACCTCTAATTTTTATCTTATATGAAACGCTAAAAAATCAGATTAAAAACTTGAATAAAATAGAAGACCCAATTTTTTTACCTTTTATACTTTCTCAGCCATAATTATTTTAACATTCAAAAAAAGGAAAATGGCAATAATTTTTATATTGATGATATAGCTATCTAGAATTCTGAATTAATAACATATATATTATAAAGTCTTTGAGCCTGTTGATCTAACTGGTGCAATTTAACCTATATTCTAATACAGGGTTTATATCAATCAATATGTGAGTGCATATACAACATCTATTGTTCCGATCTAGAAAACATTGACTGTCAAGTGAAATTCTTTAGTACTTAAAACATAGTACCCATGGGAAAAATGCTAAGTGGTTACCAATCTCCCCATATCTCAAATATATGTATAAACTATTTTCTTTGTGTGTGTGTGTGATACTGGGGTTGGAACCCAAGGGCATTCTACCTCCAAGCTACACCCTCATCTCTATTTTTTATTCTTTATTTTGAAACAGGGTCTTGCTGAATTGCAAAGGGCCTCACTATGTAGCTGAGGCTGAGAACCGTAATTCTTCTGTGTCAGCCTCCCGAATGCTGGGATTACAAGCATGCGCCACCACGCCTGGCTCTAAACTATTTTCTATTAGTGATTTTATGTCATATTTTACTAACAATCTATAATATTCATTACTGACTTTGCATTCACTCAGTAGACAGCATATCAAAAACTTGACTGCCCCATTCAATAATAATTTTTAACAATTTATTTAGTCGTGAAGGTGAGCATAAAGTGCACAAAGGGGGGAATATGCCTTTCTCTTTAAAATAAAAATCTTTAAACAACGGTAAAATACTTCATCCATACTACACACTATTGCCATAAGAACCTCATAACAGGGAATTTCCGAAACATACAATGGACAACATGTAGAACACAATGTGACTGATTCATGTAAGGAGCCACAGCACTGACCTCAGGCCAGCGAGGATGGCCAGCTGCATACCTGCCACCAACTGAGGCCTACAGCTTTCTCCCAAGGGGAGACAAACACTTGGGGGAGGGTCTCCAACTGCACTTGGTTATAAAAGCATTTGGAAGAAATGATAAAATAATGAGAAGAATGCTTTTGGAGGACGAGGACTGGAGACTGTCAGCCCTGGAAGAGGAAGGTTGGCATGCATGTCATTGCAGAATCACAGGGCATTTACAGCATCTTTTGTTACAAGGCCTTCCTCTGGCACAAGAGAAGACATAAGGGGGCAAGCTCTGCTCTGACATGTTTTCTGATTATACAATTCTCAACACTAAAATAGCCAGTGAGTAAACCAGAGTTGTTACTTAGGGTAGAAAGAAAAATCTAAAATTTGCACTGAAATGGAAAGTTTTCTTTACTTACTGGAAGACCAAGGGGTCCTCTGTCACCCTTTTGACCTGGTTCACCCTTCAATCCTTTAACACCATTTAACCCTGGTTCACCCTAAATGCAAAAGCAAATGCCAATTTTGGTTGCTATTATGGGCGTTTAAAATGTGAGAGAAGAGAGAGCCAATCTCTGAAATATTTGCAGATTCCAGTTTTAGGGAACAGCAGAGTCAGGCTAGATTTATCTTGTGTCAATTCAAACACTAATTTTAAGAAATTTAAAAAATCATAAACTGAAATATAATATTCTAGGAAGCAAAACTCCCAAGAAAATGTTCTCCTATTGCTGGGCGTGGTGGCGCACGCTTGTAATCCCAGCATTGGGGAGGCTGAGACGGGAGGATTGCAGATCGTGGACAGCCTCAACTACTTAGTGAGGCCCTCCACAACTTAGTGAGACCCTGTTTCAAAATAAAGAATAAAAAAACAGGGCAGGGGGTGTAGCTCGGAGGGCGAATGCCCCTGGGTTCCATCCCCAAACCCACCAAAAAAAAAAAAAAAAAATGTTCTCCTATCACTGAAAGATGCATGACTGAGTTCCTGAATTTTTGAGTTCCATCTGAAGGAAGTTAGTGTTGCGTGACACTGTTCTGATCAAGCAGATCAATGACAATCAGAGCGGAGGATGCTGAAGAGAGCTCAGTATGAAAAGCCTGCTCTGCTGGAATGAAAAACTGGAATATGCAGGACAGTGTTATAGACAGAGAGTTTAAGCCTTTAAGCATTTTTCTCAGGGGAATGAGCCCAAAATGTAGCAGCCAATGTTTGAAGTAATGCCACTCAGCACATCCTCACTTAAGGACGTTGCCAAGTCAGGTCTCTACATAGATCAATCAATAGTGGCTATAATAAATGGCCAATCCCAGAAGAGAATATGAAGATCAAAAAAGTAGACTGTAGTTTTGCTATCTGCTCAATGTTAGAATCAAGGAGGTATACATTTAACTCAGTGACATTACAAAACCTGTAGTATGATATAATAAATTCTCTTTGTTTTGTAAAAATACAGAAATCTAGTACACCTATTCCCCCCCCCTCTCTCTATCTCTATCTCTATCTCTATCTCTATCTCTATCTCTATCTCTATCTCTCCCCTTTTTTTGTAGTACTGGGGATGAAACTCAGGAACATTCTATCTCCAAACTATACCCCCAGCTCTTTTTAATTTTATTTTATTGTTTTGAAACAGGGTCTCACTATGTTGCCAAGGCTGGCCTCAAACCTATGATCCCCCTGTCTCAGCCTCCCAAGTATTGGGATTACAGGTGTGTACCACCATGCCCAGTTTAGTACACCAATTTTTCTATTTATAATAGTGTGTTATAGATAATATTATGACCTGTACACTTTTCAACTTTTAAAGACAGACATTAACATTTCAAGAAAAATTTAAAACACTCGTGACTTCAGATTGGAAGAAGAGGCTCTTCTAAACATTAGTAGAGGGATTTTTAAGTTCAGCAATGTTTACCCCATTTGTCTGATGATGGAAGCTAGTGTGGTACTTATTAAAAAAAAGTGGTTCAGGTCTCTATCTGGACCACAGCAGCACAGGGATGGGCAACCTAATAACCCACGCAGGTGATTTTCTTATTAGGACATCCTGGGAAAGACTGAGCAAGCTTCATCAATGGAACCATGCTATCCGTCTGTCTGTCTGTCTGTCTATCTATCTATCTATCTACCCAAAGAAATTCTATCTGTGATCTGAAATCCCAGGCCAATTTTACTTTTTATTTGAAACAGGTTCTTGTTAAGTTGCTGAGGCTGGTCGCAAACCTGTAATCTGTCTCAGTCATGCTATATATTTGAACTCTATGACAAAGGAGTCACAGAGCAATGCATACCTTGGTGGGACATAGTGAATTTTCAGGTTCTCTTGTGGTTGGTAAGATCTGATCTTGGGAATGCCACAAAGTCACAGTCGATATGATACTATGGCTCCACTGTCAACTTGAGTTGACGGTGTCAAGTTGAGTTTCGTGGCTTTGCACACATGTACACCTCAGCACACAGTGTTGGGCTGCTCAGACAGCAGGGCAGCCTTGGGCGGTGATATTCTTCAGTGGGAATCGTGCATTGATAAGAGCAGGCTCATTAGGAAGTTAGGTTTTATTTATTTATTTATTTATTTTTGGTGTTACTGGGGTTCCTGGAAACCCTTCTCTGGGCTACACTCCCAGACCTATTTTGTATTTTTATTTTGGAAACAGGGTCTCTTAAGCCAGCAAAGCTGGCTTCGAACCTGCGCGATCCTCCTGTCTCTGCCTCCCAAGCGCGGGGATTACAAAGCGTGCACCACCACGCCCAGCAGGAAGGTAGGTTTTAAAATAGTCAAATATAGTAGCGAGAAGATCATATATCAAGTCTGGACCCAATTCTAGCTTCATGTCTGTCATTAACTAGCTGTGTGATTTGGGACAAATAACCTAAAATTCCTGACATATAGTTTATGAATTATAAAACCAAGGAATTAGTTTGGGTCATTTGTGAGGTCTTTTGAATTTTGTAATTCTCTAAAATCTATTATTTAAGCAAGAACTGGAGTAGTGTGAACGTCCCGGTGCATTTTAGGCATCAAAAGGGGTTTGGACCTCTCCTAATTCAAAGGTGTTGGCATATCTGAATTACTCACAGGATTAAAAATAGTTTTTGTGGCTTTACCCATAGTCATCATCACAGGCTAGTCTTGTTGTCCCTTTAAAAACAACAAGAAGGAGTGGGAAGCATGGATGTAGTCCAGGTGGGAAAGAAAGACCCAGAGAGATTAAATAACTTCCAAGATCACAAGTTAATAGATGGGGCTCTCTCATCTCACCCCAGAACAATACTCATACTTCCAACTCTAATCCATGATCTGAGACTTTGGCATTGGCCTCAGCAGAAGCCAAGATATTCTAAGAAGAGGCAAGAACCCTCCCACTTTTTAGTGTTACCTGTCTGACCCTGAAAAGGAAACTCAAGCTGTCCAGAGTTCAACTAACACCTTAGGCAGCTGCTGAGCCGAGTGGGCCCGAGGGTCAGCTTCTCCAAGGCGAGGGTGGCTGCCCTGGGCTTTCTGATGCGTAGCACCAACATGGCATTTAAGTGCCCTCTCACCTCCACCTTTTTAACAAACCAACTCACCCTGAGGAACTTTTAGGAATCCTGAAAATTTCTGTCTAGCCTATAGTCCTTGAGCATGAGCTATAGAATTTTTCTGTTAAGAAAACATCAAATCATAAGATAACAACAACTGACATCTATAGGATGTTTATCAACACCTATGCCAGATGCTTTGCTAAGTGTTTTGCACTTACATCTCTTTAGAGCATCACAATGCTATGAATAAAGTTACCTCCTTGAGGACACCAAGAATCAGAGAGCATCAATAACCTGCCCAAGATAGCACTGCCCATTAGGGGTAAAGGCGAGGCTAGAACATAAATCCTTATTTCCTTCAGGGCTCATTTTAATCATCCACAATGTCCATCTTCACCCTGAAAGCGGCACTAATTCTGACATGAAGGGGCTGTTCTCTTCTGTTCTCTTTAACCCAAAGCATATAGAACACATGTGAATGATGTGACCTTCTTTCTTGCAAAGTACACCTGCTAAACCATACCCATCCTAGACCATGACCTCTAGGGAGCAGAAAACTAAGATGCTAGAGGGTAGTCAAGGCCTTTATGGTACTGGAGATGGAAACCAGGGGCATTGTACCTCTGAGCTACACCCCCAGTGCTATTTTTTAAAAGTCTTTTTAATTTTTTGGTGTGTGTGTGTGTGGTACTAGGGAAAGAACCCAGGGGCTTTCTACCTCCAGGCTATACTCCCAGACCTATTTTTATACTTTATTTGGAAACAGGGTCTCACTAAGTTGCTGAGAGCCTAAATAGCTGAGGCTGGCTTCGAACCTGCGCGATCCTCCTGTCCCAGCCTCCCAAGTGCGGGGATTACAAGCGTGCGCCACCACGCCCGGCTAGTCAAGGCCTTTAGATGCAGTTGTACAATATGGCCAGCAAGAAGTTTCAGTGAATAACAACCAAGCACATAGTTACAGACACCAGGAAAAGAGCAGTACTGGGACTAGTCTGAGAATCACATCAGAGGACTTCTGAGTATATGAATAGTTAGGAAATAATATACTTCTGAGCATATTAGTAATTAGGAAATTTACATAGTGATAAGGGAAAAAGCAAATGAGGAGCAACTGATCTCCAAATGATATCGCTTAAGTTGGGTGGAAGTCGTTTTGAATTGTGTGATTTAAACATGTGAATGCTTAAAGGCTTAAAGATTATCATCAGTATTTGACAAATAAATAAGACAGGACAGACATGCTTCCATCATGCTTCCCCAGGATTATCAAGGAAACAATCAAATAATCAAGGGATTATGATTGCATTACCTTTGGTCCAGGGAGTCCATGGGGTCCCTGAAAAGGTTAAACACAGCTTTTAATTAAGAATTCATTTACTTTTTCTCAGTAGAAGTGAATATTATATCAAGTAACAAAAGAGAGAAATATAACAAAATTTTTTTAAAAAATTGAGCTGAAGCTAGAGAAAGGTCGGTGGATATTATTTATTACCTACCAAAAATTCCTTGGATTACTCTGTAATAGGAAATCCATTAATAGCAATCCTGTCTGCTAAATACCTATGAGAAGGAGTGAGAAATCTTCCAGGGTTACACAGAAGAAAAAAGTAGAAAAAAAAACCCCAATTTGCACTCACATTACTTCTTATGGTCAAGTTTCCATTTTTTTAAAATCTGGTAAGATAGTTGAGATGCTTCATGAGTTTTTACAGAGGTAGAACTTAAAAGCAGACATTTGGCAAAGAAAAGTCCCACCTTTTAAGTACCAGGGAAGGGAAGATTTTTTTTTCATTAACCCCTACAGACCCAGAATGTTGAAAAATGTAAAGGAGACAGGACTTGAGGTAATGATAACCAGGTGTGAGGCCCAGCAGCAGCGGCTACTGAAGACTCAGGTGGGTGAGGCACTAGTGTTTGGACTACACCCATTTTTACAAAGAGGAATTCTTCAAAGCCCTAGCAATTGTTTACCAATGAAGTCATAATACATGCATGAGTCAGCATTAAAAATGTGCTGTGTGGAAAATCTAAATATAGATCCTAATTATCAACTTGAATTAACTGAAGTTTACTGTGGGTTGCTTTAAAAATTTCAAGCGATTTAAATAAACTATTTAGGAAGAGGAGTGTTTAGCTATCCATCAGTGAAATGATACAACACCAGAAAACCATTTTTGAGCAACCCATACTTAGATATTTGTTACATATGTCTACATTAGAATACTATTTTTCCTTTAGATAAGTTTTGGATAAACATTTTCAGGAACTGGCTGTCACTTTACAGAGTATTCTTATCTCACTGTAAAAATGGTTTTAAATTCCTGTAAACCAATTAATTTGATCATAACTGGAGGGGAAAAAAGTCAAAAGTATGCCATTTGCTTACTTGCTCCTCTTCCCTCCCTCTCTTCCTCTCTCCCTCCCTCCCTTTCTTTTGTATTGAGACTTGAGCCCAAGGACACTCTACCTCTAAAGCCCCAGCCCTTTTTTATTTATTTATTTTTTTGCACCAGGATCTTGCTGAGTTGCTGAGGATGGTCTGGAACCTGCAATCCTCCAGTTTCAGTCCCTGAAGCCTGGCTCCATTTGCTCAATTTTTTTCCCCCCAGTACTGGGGATGGAACCTAGGGGCATTCTACCTCTGAGCTATATCCCTTGTCCTATTTTTTAATTCTTATTTTGAAACAGGGTCTCACTGAGTTCCAAATAGCCTCACCAAGTAGCTGAGGCTATCCAAGAACTGCGATCCTCCTGTGTCAGCCTCCCAAATGCTGGGATTACAAGAGTGTGCCACCATGCCCAGCTACATTTGCTCAAATTTTAACACATTGGTTGTAAGAAAACAAGGTCAGGCCTCATGGCCCGACCCATGGAGGGTGGGCGGGCACAGGCGGGGCACCCTTAGGCGACCCCCCCCCCACACCCGGAAGGGCCTGGAGGTCCGGGGTGCATGGTCCCAACCCCCAGCGGGTAGGTGGGCCTGGGCGGGGCACCCTTAGGCAAACCCCCCCCCCAACTTGGAAGCGCCTGGGCTGCTAGGCCCCAACTCTGGGAGGAGGGGCGGGCACGGGCGGGGCACCCTTAGGATACCCCCCTCTCACCTGGAAAGAAAAAAATGTTCATTGCTACCGAGTGCCTGATCCCACATACTCCCCAAACCACACATACTCTCTTCCCTTATTTAAAAAAAAGGGAAATGAAAAAAGAAAAATATTCGAGAGGGGTTATGATGGCCCTGGCGACAGCTAGAATATTGTAGATGCAGACAAAACATATCCATCTGAACTGGAACTTTTGGAAAAATTCCCTGTGAAGGAGGACTGCTGCTTCTCAACATCGTTAAGAATCCGGGACATCACCTGTAAGGAGAGAGTCTAGTGGAGACCTAGGAGGAAGGCGGTGGTGGTAGCAGTGGCCGAGATGGTGGTGGAGACTTGGATTTGGGAGAGGCAGACATCTGATCCAACCCACCCTAATCCTCTGAAGAAATTTCCCCCCAAAGGTCGAATGCTACTGTTGTGCATGCTTAGGAACACTGGACATTATGCGGTATGGGAAAAGAGCTTGGGAAAGATTTGAAATGGTGGAGGCAGTCGCATTGGCAGCAGCAAGTACTCAGGGGAGGCAGAGATCTGATGTAATATGCCTGGAACTTTTGAAGAAATTACCTCAGAGGCAGAATACTACCACCATGAACCCTTGGGAACATGGGAAAACCTGCTGGGTGAAGAGGGTGCTCAAATCAGAGCCTGCCGAGGGGTGAGGCTGGTGCCAGGGCCAGCGAGGCTGGGATCAGAGCCTGCCATGAGGCAAGGCAGGTGATGGGTCCTCCGAGGCTGGGATCGAGCCTGTCGAGGGGTTAGGTTGGTGCCAGGGCCAGCAAGGTGGGGCTCGGAGCCTGCCGTGAGGCAAGACCAGTGCTGGGTCCTATGAGGCCGGGATTGGACTCTGCCGAGGGATAATGCTGGTTCCACAGCCAGCGAGGCTGGGATTGGAAACTGCTGTGAGGCAAGGATGGAGCTAGGACTTGTGAGACCAGGATAGGAGCCTGCCGAGGGGTTAGGCTGGTGCCAGGGTCAGCAAGGCTGGGATCAGAGCCTGTCGTGAGGCAAGGCCGGTGCTGGGGCCTCTGAGGTTGGTATCAGAGTCCTCCGGGTGGCCAGGCCACTACTGGGGCCGTCAAGAGTAGGATTGGAACTTGCAATGCGGCATGCACAGAGAAACAGCACAGAAAACAAAATCCAGATGCTTCCCCTAATTAGCAAGAACTAGGAGGAAAGGGGGTACAGGAGGAGGTCGAGTAGTAGAAAGGGCCCTATTGAAAAGCAATTAAGGTGACCAATCAGAGAGGAGGGGATGGGGAGGATGGAATATCATTAAAACTCATGAGGTGTGTAAACAATTATATCAAAGATAATCACCAATTAAGCATAGGATCGAGGGAGGGGAAGGGAATGGGATGGGGATTATTGGATGATATGTGCTTGTATATCCTCTCAAGTCTTATATTCCGAAGTGATGTATCATTAAAAAAAAAAAAAAAAAAAAGGTCAAAGCCGGGCGTGGTGGCGCACGCTTGTAATCCCAGCATTCGGGAGGCTGAGACAGGAGGATCGAGGTTCTCAGACAGCCTCAGCTACTTAGTGAGGCCCTCTGCAACTTAGTGAGACCCTGTTTCAAAATAAAGAATAAAAAAATAGGGAAGGGGGTGTAGCTTGGAGGTAGAATGCCCCTGGATTCCATCGCTAAACCCGGCAAAAAAAAAAAAAAAAAAGAAAGAAAGAAAACAAGGTCAACTGTTGCTTTGTGTTTGCAAAATAGAAATGGTAATTAGTAAGAAATGAATAACTGGGCTAGCCTCTGGGGCTTGGCGCATTCCTGATGCTATCTTTAGAGGGCAATAGGAGGAAAGAGGCCACAATTTACTTCATCTGTGTTACTGAAGTCTTTGTTCACTGATACACCTTAGAGACCAGTGTGACTTACCAGCTTCCTCCCACCCCATCTCAAGCATCTGAAGCATTCTGCCCTCAACATTTTAGCCTTTACCCACCTGTCAAGAGTCTGACATTGAGAGCACTGCACTTGCTTACTGGCTGCCTTTTTTACTGGACATAAGTTCTATGAGGTCAGTACCACTGTCTCCACTGGTCATTACAAGACACCTCAGCAAACTCTGGGCCTGGCTCAAGGAATTGTCAGAAGCATCATAAAAAGGAAAGAGACTCTACAATCTATTCACCTTTAGAAGTAAGCTTCAATTTTCATCATACTCTTTTTTTAAGTGCCCTTATTGCACATTTCATTGAAGGGTCTTAGGCCCTCAAATGGTGAAAAACATTCTTGAATGGCTCCCATTATTACCTCATGTTTCTCTAACAGAATAGAGCAATGACTGGTGAAAAGAATCTGCCAGTGTTTACGCCATGAGGTGGAATGAAGCTTGCCATGTCTGTCTGTCTTTCCTCAACTCTCCTGTGACAGGGCTATGTTTTTCCAACACATATGCTTGGGGGAGTGAAAGACAATACTGAAAGCGTATCTCAAAGCACTCGTATTTTCTACCCATCCCACAGAGAGTAGTACAAAACACAAGCTGGCTGCCAGAGGGATGTGTTCGTGTTTTCTCTGGTAGCATGCTCATAAATAAACGATTACATTTGGAGAGTGGAGAAACTTACCATGGGGCCAGGTGGGCCGTGGGGACCTGGGGGGCCCGGGGGGCCTATGATCTGTGTGTCCAAAAAATAAACATGGATTTGGTTACTTCATTTAGATAAGACAGTTCATCTTCCATTGTGTGCTGGGGCTCTGCTAAGGCCATTAATAGTAGCACAGGAAGAAGGATATTCTAACAAGTGATGGGGTTTATTCTCTAGGCTTAGGAATTTCTGCATGAAAATAAAATAACTTCCAAAAAAATAGAGTTGTTCTACAAAAGCCAGAATAAATCAAAAGTACATTAAAAGGAAACAAATGATTACCATGAAATTCTGTAATGCCACAACCACCATTAAACTCTCAAACATTTCACTAAGCACAAATAGGATTCTGGAGAAAAGAAAGAATGTTGAGTTCTGTTTTCACAAAGCTCTGCCCACAAGCAGTGCAAACCCACTGATTTGTTTTCTCCTTGGGATGAGATAGTCCTCTGAAAAACTGCTTGCAACCCAGACTTCTGAGATGCACTGTCTCTCACTGGACAAAGCCAACAGCTATTCCTCCCACAGTTTGACAAACCAAGTGTTTCATTCTTTCTACCGTTGATAAGCCAAAGGGCACAGGTGGAACGAGGTAAAAAGCAGTACCGAGTCAGTTTTCAGGAAGGGGGGAGGTTCAGCCCATGGACTTACGGAAGGACCCTGAGGACCTGGCAGCCCGGAGTCTCCTTTTTCTCCTTTCACTCCATTGGCACCCTACAAACACCCAGGAAGCACAGTTAAACAGGCCAAGTAATTTCCACAGTACAAGAGGCAAGTGCACGTTCAACATTCTCTTGAAATTTTATAACATTATGCACATGATATAGAAAATGATTCATCTCCTTGGGTTTTAGCTTAATACAGCAAGCTTACTAAAAATATCTAGGATTGTGGGTGATAGGTAAAATAAAACATAAAGTAAATAAAAACAAGGTTGGGCTTCATTAGTTCAACTTATAAAGGATTAAATATATTGTCTTTTTGTTTTCTTTTGTTCTTTTGTGGCACTGGGGACTGAACTCAGGGGTATCCTACCTCCAAGTTATACCCACAGCCTGATTTTTTATTCTTTATTTTGAAATAGGGTCTCACTAAGTTGAGAGGGCCTCACTAAGTAGCTGAGGCTGGTCGCAAACCTGTGATCTTCCTGTCTCAGCCTCCTGAGCACTGGGATTACAAGCTGCATCATCATGCCTGGCTCAATATACTGGGTTATAAATGTCATATGTTTAGATTAGTGCTCATCTTAAATAGCAAAGGTGAGCCTTTTAGTTTTCATGGATACTTATATACTCCCTTACTAAAATGAAATGTAGGGCAGTAAAATTTACTACATTTCCCCCTTATAATTTTTATATTTTCCTCTCCAAGTTCACAGTAAAAGTTATGGGATAAACAATGAAGGTGCCATCTCAAAACATTATATACATGAGGATACCACTTTCCAGAGTAACTTGCTCTTTAATTGTTATATATTTTGGCTTATTTATGATGTTTTATTTTATTTACTTTTTTTTTGGTGGTACTGGGGTTCCAGGAAGCCCTTCTACCTCTGGGCTACACTCCCAGACCTATTTTATATTTTTATTTGGAAACAGAGTCTCTTAAGCCAGCGCGACTGGCTTCGAACCTGTGCGATCCTCCTGTCTCGGCCTCCCAAACGCGAGGATTGCGAGTGTGCACCACCATGCCTGGCTATTTACTTTACTCTTTTAACTTTTTTATTGGTGCATTGTAGTCATACATCTTAATGGAGAACAAGATGGTGGAGTCATACATGCACACATTGCCCAATTCTCCCTTACCCAATTCCCTTCCCCTCCTTCCTCCTCATGTTTAGCTTATGATTGACTTTGATATGTTTGTTAATGTACATCATGAACATTAGAGAATGGTGTTTTATTTTATAATGAATAGTTACTACCATCTATGCATACTAAATTAAAATGATCGATTATATAATTTTTACCATCTTCTAGTGGAAATAATTTGTGAGAACATGAAGGTAAAGTTTACATTATGATTCATTTGACTATTTGCATTAACAGCAAGAATCTGACATTGAAGAAATATGGGCCCATTTTAAGAGAGCTAACCTAAGAATAATTGGAATAGAGGAGGGAAAAGAAAGTGAAACCAAAGGGATCAACAATCTCTTCAAGGAAGTAATAGCAGAAAATTTTCCAAACATAGAGCAAGAGGTTGATACACAGGTCCAGGAAACTTATAGAACTCCCTTTAGACAGGATTGGAGAAGAGGATCCCCACGCCACATAATTGTCAAAATGACCAATGTGGAAGCCAAGCAGAGAATATTAAAGGCAACAAAAGCAAAGGGCCAAGTGACATTCAGAGGCAAACCAATTAGAATCACTCCAGACTTCCCAAACCAAGTCATGAGAGCCAGAAGGGCTTGGAGTAACATATTCCAAACTCTGAAAGAAAACAACTTCCAGCCAAAAATTTTCTACCCAGCAAAACTTTCTATCAAATTAGATGGAAAAATAAGACGCTTCCATGACAAACAGAAACTGAAGGAATTTATGTCTTCAAAACCAGCGCTAGAGAAAATACTCAAAGAGATTAACTACAAAGAAGAAATAGGTAACACACACCAGAACCAGAGAAACAAGAGTTTCCATCCAACAGACAACTAAGATTGGTTATCTGTGGAGATTCATTATTTATGTTAGTCTTTTACCTATCTCTAAATTGTATTGTTTGCCTTTATTGTTGTTAATTTTTAGGATTTCTAGTTGGAATATTAATATACCTTCAGATATAGCATTTGGAAATATTTTATCCAATTCTATTAGTAACTTTTAACTCTGTTTACATTGTCTTTGGATATACAATATGTTTTTATTTTTTAGGGCGTTTGTATACTCTTCTGTTGCCTGTGCCATTGAAATCATATCCAAGAAATCACTGCCAATTTCAGTGTTGTGAGGTTTTATGACCCAGATTTTCTCCTAAAAGTTTATAGTCTTAAGATTTATATTTAGGTCTTTTATCCATTTTGAGTTAATACTTGTATATGGGATTAGGTAAGGGTCCAATTTTATTCTTTTCCATGTAATTATTATGTTTCAACAATATTTAGTTAAAAGATTATTATTTCCACCACCAAATGTTCGTGGAAACCTTGTCAAAAATAACTTGACAATATAGGGAAGAATTTAGCTCTAGGCTTGTATTTAACTCCAATGGTTTATATATCTGCCTTTAGAACAGTACTACACTGTTTCAATTATTGTAGCTTTATATGGTTTGAAATCAGAAAATATATATCTTCTAGCTTTGTTCTTTTTCAAGATCGTTTTGGGTATCTAGAATCCATATTCCATATTAGGATAGATTTTTTTCTGAAAAATAAATATATAAATATATGATAGTTTCACCTAAAAAAATAGAAAAAAATATTCTCTGGTAAGAAAGAAAGCAAAAAGAAATATTTAAATGTTATCTTTAAGTCATCAAAAGCTTGGTATCAGACAAATGAAACTGTTATGTGAGATTATCATTTTTAATTTTGGATAAATTGCTATAATACTAGATGTCAACCACTAAGCCAAGCATGGGAAGGAGGGATGGGGAGAGAATGGGGTGGGGATTGGGTGGGGGCTGACTGGGTGATGTGTGCATGTATGTCTACAAAAGTTTGTATCCCACTATGATGTATGAATACAGTGCACCAATAAAAAATTAAAAATTAAAAAAATTACAAAAAGAAAAGACATATATGTAAACATATTTACAAAGAACAAAGGTAGTTATATTTTTCTAGTATATATATATATACTATATATATATATATATATATATATATATATATATATATCTGAGAGATACTTCTATATATATATCTGAGAGATACTTCTAGCCCTTTTTTATTTTTTTTGTTTGAAACAAAGTCTTGCTTGGGTGCTGAGGGTCTTGGTACATTTGTAAGGAGGCTGTTCTTGAACCTGTGATCCTTCTGTCTTAGCCTTTCGTGTACTAGAGTTACAGGTGCCTGCTACTATGCCAGGCTCTGATTGTTTAATTTATTTTAATAAGTATATTTCATAATAAAAATATGAACATACCGGTAATCCAGGAAGGCCAATTCCTCCTTTTTCACCAGGCATTCCTGGGTCTCCCATGTCTCCTTTTGAGCCTTTGAGTCCCTACAAATAAGACAGTTTGTATGTAAGAAACACACTAAGCTCTGGTAGCTTGGTCCAAGGAAAACGAAATTCTATATCAATTTTGTCAACAGGTAGGTCCTATGCTGAGATGATTCTGATTTTAATTTTTAGCAGAGCTATTTCATATACCCTCTACACTGAGTCAACACTATTTCTTCATGTAATGAAGGGGAATAAGTTCTATCAGGCCATTTATCTATGAAGACCATGAATTTAGGTTTTGTCATCATTCCTCCTGACTTTACTTTTAGAATTGGCAGCTAATTCTATCTTACTGGGCCTGAAAATTATGTAAGGGTTTTAATTCTCAAGAGTACAGTATACATTCTGAACTGAGATCTAACGCCATAACAAAGGCCTCAACAAATGATCCTCATCTCCAGCCGCCATACTCCCCTAACCCCTGAGTGGTGTTCAGTGGTCCAGCCTGCAGACAGAAATCATTTACTGCACGGCAATGCTCAACAAATGCTTAAATACACTTCAACTTTTTCACAGGGCTTCTATTTTGTTCTCGTAGCATCTCTAGGCATTGAGCCAAAATGTTATTTTTAATCTTTTACATAAAGTAAGGAAATAGATAAATGTGCATGCGGAATATTAACAAACCTGAATGGTGTAACACAAATACTGAGACTAATTTATATTAAGTATTTTCATCCTGGGAACTTCACTGAGACGGTCATGGTTGTCACGGTAAGGGATCCCAATTTGCACACCTGTTCGTCTTACTTAGGGACAGGAATGTACTTTTTTTTTTTACGAACTCTACCCATTCCATAGCACCTAGTTCAGAATCACATGTAGGTAGGTGAGTGGGGGTGGGATGCCTGAAGGGTTGATGGATCTTACTCGTCAATCAGACCCTGGTTGATTTTAGGAATTTAATCCTGGAGGAAAGTATCATGGCCAACCCAACGAGCTAAGTGGAGGGCCACCTTGTAAAGTCTATAGAAAAAAGAAAATAGCAATTGTGAGCATGGGGCTATGCAGTATTTAATGTGCATGTCAACTCAATTATTTGTAATCATTAAAGAGGAAGAGGTAATATAGCCAGATTTTTTGTGTGTATCTGATACTGGGGGCTGAACCAAGGGGCATTTTATCTCTGAGATATATGCCCAGCTCTATTTTAATTTTTATTTTGAAGCAGGGTCTTACCAAGTTGCTGAGAGCCTCGCTAACTTGCTAAAGCTGTCCTTGAATCTGTGATCCTCCTGTCTCAGCCTCCCAAGTACTGCAGATTTTTAAATCCTAATGTGATCTATTATGCCAACTCATCAAGAATAACTCCTTCCTCCCTCCCTTCCTTCCTTCCTTTCTTCCTTCTTTCCTTCCTCCCTCCTCCCCTCCCTTTCTCTCTTTCTTTCTTTCATACTAGAAATTGAACCCAGGGTTTGTTCTACCTCTGAGCTTCACCTTCAACCCTACTTTTATTTTGAAACAAGGTTTCACTAAGTTGCTGAGGCTGTCCTCAGACCTACAATCCTCCTGTCTCATCCTCCCAAGTACTAGGATTATAGGTGTGTATCACTCCGCCTAGCATAAAGTATCATTTTTATCATGTGTTTATTTATTGCTATAGCATATAACTTCAATATATAACTCTGATATTAAAACTAGCTCCTCTCATAAATTTAACCTTCCTGCCTAATACTTTCTCCTGGGGAGCATGTGTTCACTGACTATATCAAGAATCCCTTTGATTTTTTTTTTTTTGGCCATTTCTTGGGTTAATAATGGAAACTGAAACCTGGGCGTGGTGGTGCACACTTGTAATCCCAGCATTCAGGAGGCTGAGACTGGAGGATCATGGTTCGTGGACAGCCTCAGCTACATAGTGAGGCCCTCTGCAACTTAGTGAGACCCTGTTTCAAAGTAAAGAATAAAAAAAATAGGGCAGGGGGTGTAGCTTGGAGGTAGAATGCCCCTGGATTCCATCCCCAGACCCCCCCCCCACACACACACACAAACACACACAAATAATAAATAAAAAATAATGGAAACTGAGAAAAACATTAAATATCTTGAAAGTAACTTGTGATTTGATTCTGAATTCAGTTCATATTCTCCTGGTGCAACTCTTAAAAGGTGTGTGTGTGTGTGTGTCTGTTTGTGTCTGTGTCCAAACCATAGCTCATACGCTGTATCTAGTCCAGGATTATATTTGAACAGGCTGAGTTTTCAGAAGTACTTAAAACTGTTAAAGAAGAATATGTGATAAAGACTATGTGTGGCTTGCAAAGCCTTTTTTAATTTTTATTTTATTGCGGGTCTAGAGATGGAATCCAGAGGCATTTGACCTCCGAGATAGACCCCCTGCCCTATTTTTTATTCTTTATTTTGAAACAGGGTCTCACTAAGTTTCGGAGGGCCTAAGTAGCGGAGGCTGTCCACGAACTTCAATCCTCTGGTCTCAGCCTCCCAAATGCTGGGATTACAAGTGTGTGCCACCACACCCAGCTTGCAAAGCCTTTTAAAGCCTTTACTATCTGACCTTTTAGAGAAAACACTGTAAACCTCTTATTTATTTTTGTGGTACTGGGGATAGAACCCAGGGACCTTCTAGCTCTGCACTGTGACACCCGGCTCTATTTTTATTTTTTATTTGGAAACAGGGTCTGGCTAAGTTGCTGAGACTAGCTTTGAATTTGCAATCCTCTTATTTCAGCCTCCCAAGTAGTGGGATTACAAGCATGTGCCACCACACCTGGCTCTAATCTCTCTTTTAGAGGAAACTTTCAAAGATATTGTCATACTCTGTCAAGCTCCTTGTCTCTATTTTTTTCTAAGAATCTAAGAAACTAGGTGAAATCTTTGTTCAGGAAAAGAAAACATTGTCAAAACAACACAAGTAAATAGTATCAAGTATTTTTGGAAACAGTGGTCATTGATTTTAATCTTGAATTATGTGTTTTCACTGATAAAATTAGGCTACTCTTACAAAATTGGTAACAATCTTGCAAGTCTATTAAAATTTTGCATTGGAGTAACTGGTAGATGGATAGGTAGCGTTAAGAACAAAACTAAAGCACCAAGCAGCTTCTGTTTGCACAAAACTCATGCCTAATCTAAAACCAACTGCTTTTTAGAGTTTTTATAGTCTCTAGAACAAAGAGAATATCATTCATCAATACACATGACATTTTGGCTTCAAACCTATAATAAAAATGGAGATTAAAGCATAGGCCTATAATCCCAGTAATTGGGAGGTTTACACAAGAGGATGGCAGGTTCAGGACCACCCTCGGCAACCTAGTGAGACCCCCCAAAATAAAATAGGGCTGGGGGTGTAGTTTGGAGGTAGAATACCTTTGGGTTCCATCCCCAGTGGCTAACACACACACACACACACACACACACACACACACACACACACACATCAGTAATGATGCTTTAAATAATAGTATATATAATAAATATTATATATATATATTATATATATATATATATATATATATATGTATGTATATATCCGGGCGTGGTAGCACATGCTTGTAATCCCCGCGCTTGGGAGGTGGAGACAGGAGGATTGCGCAGGTTCAAAGTCAGCTGTACTGGCTTAAGAGACCCTGTTTCCAAATAAAAAGTATATACTAGGTCTGGGAGTGTAGCCTGGAGGTAGAAGGGCTTCCAGGAACCTCAGTACAACAACAACAACAAGGTATATATCTTTGAAAATTACCTGCTCTCCATCAGCTCCTGGAATTCCTGGAGATCCTTGCTCTCCCTGTTAAGGTAAAAAGCAATATTCTGTTCGCACTGATCACTGGTACTACACTCTGCTATAGCACATATCTCTAAGTGAACCAATGGCCTTCCTTGAAGACTAGGTGTAACCAGACTTATATGTAGCTAAGATCCAGTGTCGTGTTATTTTTCTCTTTGTGAGATGCAGGCTTAAATAAGTGATTAGAGAAAACTGCTGGAGATAATTTGGTGCTGATCACACCCTACAGCAACACCATGTTCCTTGGTTAATTTTTTCTCTATGCAAATCTGTTTGTTTTGATTTTATTTTTCAATTTTGTAAAAAGCAATACATGGCAGTTAAACTAAGAATAAAAGGCAAAGCCTCATAAATTTATGGAAGTATTTTACTTATAAATAAAGTAAAAAACTGTCACTGTTTCACAAGTTCATAATGATTGTGAGTGTTCTATGCCTAGAAAAATCCTCAACAAAGGATGATCAATAAATCAGATAACATCCTTTTTAATAGAAAGAGCTTTATTGTCAGTTCTATAAAAAGTAAACCTTTTCTTCCTTAAAATTCTGCTATAAAAATTCAAAACATCTACGTCAGATGCAGGAATAGCTTGTTTTTCTTGAAAAAAGACTCACCTTACATGTAGGGTAGTGCCTTCATTCCCATCGCTCCCTTTAAGAACTGTTTCCAATACTTCTTTCTTGTTCAGCCCCCCCGCCCCCCAGCACAGGTGCCTGTTCAGCCCTCTTTTTTCTCACACTGGTCACTCGTGGTCCATTGACAGCGTGACCACAGCCTTGGCGATGGGATCCATGAAGATGAAACTCCAAACTGTATCTCCTGATCTAACTCTTGGGAGAGTCCAAAGTCTCAGACTGTACCAGATATGCCCATTTTCCTCCTTACAGAGATCTCAGATACACCCCAAATTCACAAACTGAAGAGTAGTTTCTATCCTAGCAATAAAAATCTGTTTCTCCTTGGTCCTAAACTTCATTGAAATGGCTTCTAGTCAGCTAGATAATATTTTAATTCACACAAAATTGATTTTACATCATTTCAACTTTCTATTTTATGATGGAAATGGAGTAAAATTTAGTGCTCATATTATATTTTATTAGAACTTTAGATAATCTCAAAATATACCGATTTATTTTAAGCTGTAGATGTTCCATTAAAGTTAAATTTAAGCAATGTGTTAGAGATTATTTAAACAATACTTTCTTGGTTACTTTTCAGTTTTATTTTTTATGGTACTGGGGATTGAACTCAGGGGCGTTCTACCTCTGAGCTACGCCCCAAGTCCTCTTTTACTTTTTTATTTTGAAACAGAATCTCACGAGGTTGATGAGAGTCTTACTACCTGCTGAGGTTGTCCTTAAAACTGCTATTCTCCTGTCTCAGCCTCTCAAGTATTAGGATTGTGGGCATGGATCACCATGCCTAGGTCACAGTTTTGAGAGATACTGAACAAATAAATTCCTTGAAGGGTAAGACATTATTTTCTATCACTAAGCCATTTGTGTACATTCGATTACAAATATTCCTGATATTCCTAAAATTTTAGAATTTCCTTGTGGAAATTCTAAAAACAGCTCTTCTAAGTGTGAGCAGCTGGCCTCATGGACAGATTTCCAAGCAAGCCAATTCAAGGATATATTTTCTAGAAAGGCTTGTTTGGTGATGTTATAAACCACAATATTCAAATGGCTGGAGTACCTTTCCTTGGTTAAAAGAAAAAAAAAAGAAAAAACAACTTTAAGAGCTATAGGCCACAGTTTGAAACTTGAGCTTTCCCATGTTTAAGAAAGGCATGATTCTGTGGTTTCAAACAAATGAAATAAAAAAGTGAAAAAAAAGTCTTTCCTCATGTCAGACTTCCTGCTCTTTGTGGTAGCAGCAAAGCTTATTTTGCCCCAAACAAGTCTGCTGAGGTTGGATGCACCTGGCTAAGCCCTAGCTTCATTCAGAGTCTGAATGCTTTTCAGCACTCTGGGTCCAATAATAATTGCTGTCCTAAACTTCTACCTTTAAAATATGGCCCATGAATGCTTAAAAGAAAAGCATGAGTTGTGCTTTTCTTTTATTCATTCATCCTTCATCCCTTGAATATGGTTTATGAGTTATCTGGTTTGCAAAAAAAAAAAAAATAGTTCTTGTTTGCTAAAGGAAGGGGAAATGCTAATTGAGTAGGTTCCGATTCAGTCTGAGACTGTGAGTCTGGAAATGAGAATGGGTTCTGTACTTGACTCAGGTTATGTTTTGCTGTCTTGTGGTTGTAGACATTGTACCTCAGTTACTGCAGAGGAGGTGATGGAAGGCATGATATAGTGAGATAATGTTAACTCTATCAATTAGCACAAGATTGCACTTACAAGACTGCTGTGGGGTGCGAGGGGCAAGGCCAAAAGGACAGCGAGAAGCATGGCAAGGGGAGGTGGTGAGGAGAGTCTCCAGCCCCTGCCCATCACCACTTGTCTAGACATTCATCTGGCTAATTTCTCTGTCTTGTAGATTCCCAAGATGTAGAAGGGCCTTCCATGCACATCCATACCATGTGCTCTTAATCAAAACACTAACTCTGTTAATGATTGTGCCTTTACTTGCCTCTCTCTCCCCAGCCTGTAAGCTCCTTGGGAAAACCTTTTACTACTATCTTTACTAGATTCTAGTCCTATCACAGAGTAGAAGCTCAAAAGGTACTGAACAATTGAATTAACAAGTGAACACCAACTGGATTATGAAACGAGGTGAATTCATTTTCAGTGATGTAGCCTTTTCAGCTGCAAGGTTCTTTAGCCTCTTTAGCTAGGTGCCTTTGGGGCTTATAGGCCTCTGGGCTGAGAGAAGAGTAAAGTCCTAGAAGCCTTTGAGTTCTGTGGGGCATTTGGTATGCATTTAGCTTTGCAGACAATTCTTGTCCCCAAGATTTAGTTAGTTGAGGAGATGAAGCAATGGACTTCGATCTTGACTGAGTATGCACAGAGAGAAAAGGAATCTGCAGATTTCTCTCTAGGATGTCTAGTCTGGCTCACTAGATATTTAAAGGATAGGGATTGCCGGGCATAGTGGGCACGCTTCTAATTCCCGCGCTTGGGAGATTGAGACAGGAGAATCGCACAGGTTCGAAGCCAGCCTCAGCTACTTAGTGAGGCTGTCAGCAACTTAGTGAGACCCTGTTTCCAAATAAAATATAAAATAGGGCTGGAAGTATACCCCGGAGGTAGAAAGCCCCTTGGTTCCACCCCCAGTACCACAAATAAATACATAAAGGATAGGAATCACAGCAAACTTGTCCACCTGGGATATATAGAATCTTATTCAATTGCAAAATATTTTACATCTCATAGGAACCAGAATACGGTGAAGAAATGAAAAGTTAATAAACCCATACCTTACATTGATGTTACATATAAAATGTATTAATGCAATACATGAACTCTGAATCGAGGATCAGTGTTCTAAAAACATCTCACAAAGTTAAGGGAGGACCTTGTTTTTTTTTTTTTTTTTTTTTTTTTTGCGGCTCTGGGGATGGAACCCAGAGGCATTTGACCTCCGAGCTACACCACCTGCCCTATTTTTTATTCTTTATTTTGAAACAGGGTCTCATTGAGTTGCGGAGGGCCTAAGTAGCTGAGGCTGTCCCGAACTGCAACCCTCTGGTCTCAGCCTTCCAAATGCTGGGATTACAAGTGTGTGCCACCATGCCCGGCTTGTAGCCTTGGTCATATTTACTTGGCATTTGCTTATTATAATCTTTTCTATGTACTAGATTTCTAAGTATCTAAAAAAAGAGTACAAAAGTTAATTTGTGCGTTTGTGTGTGTATGATCAACTTAGCAAGTGAACTGACTTAAGAAGCATAGGCAGACAATGAATTTCAAAACCACTTGAGTCTCCTACAAGAATTCAATGACGAAAGTCATATTTCAACACATATTAAAGCTCAGAATCTCTGGCCATGTGTTAATTGATCAAACATGGTTGAATGACTAAGCCTTATTTGGGAGGGATAAAGCTAACACCATCAACAAAACTGACATATAATCAATTAATTCTAGGTTTTTACTACTTGTAGTTGGTACATTTCATTAGATAAGAATTAAGTGGTAGAATGTCTGAATATAGTAATGTAATAAAGGGATATGGTTCCTAAAATTATATTTGTGACTGCATCATGCAAAAACTTCCCTTGTTCTTTTTTTTAATAAAAGAATTGAAGGATCTTGAAAGAAATTGAAGTGTCAGAGTAAATCTCCTTGAATCCTCTTCTATTGAAATATTTTATTTTTTTCAAACACCACATTTAGTGTTCTTTATAATTTGTGTGGAGCTTGTTTTTCTCATGTTTATTTTCTGTTTTTCTAATTGTTCTTCCCTAAATTTAATGCCATTCTCATTTCTCTTTCTTTTTTCCTAATTTCCCCTCTTTAGTTCAGATCTCAATTTCTTTTTCTCATTCTCCAGAGCAATAGTGCTTACTTGCATCTTTATATTTTATAAGACCAATTTTCAAAAATGCATATATTTAGTATAGGTACTCTGCCTTATAAAGCAATAAATGGAAGCAAGTAAATAAAGAATAACCTTTGGCCCTTGTAGTCCTTGAGGTCCAGGAGGTCCAGGGGGACCCTGAATCAAGAAAAAGCACAGTTTTATAAAGTAGCAAGTATATGTATTATAAGTCCTACTTTAAATAATAGGCATACTACACACCTTCCTTTTTTCTACCATGATAAGATGTCTCCCAATATGGCTTTGCAATGGGGAAACATCTTATTGGTAACATAATTATTAGCACTATCTACTTATTATGTTTAAAAATCAATACATTTTAGGTCAAAACAATTTTGAAGATGCTTTTGGACTGGTTCTATAAGACAGTTTACAATTGCATGCCCCACATCCATGTTTCTGGGATGAGTAAGACTCACTAATACTGTCTGTGTTTTTAGATACATTCACCCCTCCAACCCAAAGTCTTTGATTTCCTAGACCGTCAGAACAAAGTTGTTATTAAAGAAGGCCAAAGACATTAATGAAAATAAATAACTTTTTTTAATTTATTCACTAAACAGACAAAGTAACTGAACTAGAGAAAATGTTGTGAAAGGTTACTGATGTAAGGAAACATAAGATTAAATATCAGATTAAAAACCAGTTACTTCATTAGTACCATTTTGACCTGCATGCATCAACACTAAATACAAAATCACAGAACACAGAAATCATGCAATAGGAATTACCGTGACAGTTAGGGTGGTAATCCTCTGTTGGGAAAATGTATCAACAAACACAGAGTTATCTATTTTGTGTGCTAAAGTACAACAATACATTTCTGAAAAGAAATCAACTTTCTGAATATGTTTTGGCAAGTCTAATGACTTTTCTGAGAACATGTTCTCTTACCTTCAATATTGTAAAGATTTTAAAAAGTTATTTTTAGAATTGTATTTTAAAAAATCCATGGGTGAGCCAGGCATGGTGATTCATGCCTGTGATCCCAGCTACTTGGGAAGTTGAGGCAGGAGGATTGTAAGTTCGAGGCCAGTCTGGGCAACTTAGGGAGACTCTGTCTCCAAAAATAAAAAGGGGCTGAGGACATAGCCCAGTGATAGAGCACATGCCCAAATGTGTGAGACCCAGCATTTAATTTGGAGCACAACTCACCTCCCTAAAAAAAGAAAACAAACAAACAACAAAAATTCTAGTAGTTGAAGAAAAGAAAATATCAAAATTCTAATGTATCTGTTTAAAAAGTCATCTAGTCTTATATACTAGAAGTTTGTAAGAATAGCTGTGAACTGAGAAATTTGATCTCGATAAAAGCTCTCTCCTAGGGAGCATTTTAATTAGAGAAAATGCAAATATCCAATTGCACTTCTTTTCTTCATTTCTTTTTTTAGTCAGTAGCTCATTTGTTGTACTAGAATTAACTTTTTTCTGTATGTGCATCATACCTAAAGACACTGACATTGAATTGAAAATAATCCTAACATTGTCTCATTTTGAACACTTGTCTGAATCGCATATATACACAGGTCCAGAATGTTACACTGTTGCCTGCATAATTACAGTACCACTTACTTTATTCTTAAGAGATTTAACTAGGATAAGAATTGGATTTATACTTATGAGAATGATATTTCTTTGTGCCTAGAGTGAAGATGTGTAACTTAAACAAGGCTATTAGAAAATTATAGGGTAGAGATAATTTATCATTGCCTTCCAATTACATACTACACTTTAAACTAGAAAGCAGAATCATAAAAACTTATAGGAGAAAGCATGATGCACTAGCTTGTATACTCAACTTGAACTCTGAGATTTACTATCATGGGGACCTATATGAATTAATTCATTTTCATCTAAATAAACACAAAGCTAATTAATTTTTTTCTAAAAGAAATGATAAGAGCATGTTTTATAACAAGCTATATAACAAGAGTAAAGTATTAAGGGCAGCTAAACTAACAAAAGGGGCTTAAGTGATTTGGTTAAATGACTGTGTTTGTGAGACCTGAAAATTATACAAGGGTCTATCCAGCTCATAAAAAGACATATGACAGCAAACTAAGATAATTTCACAAACACACTGTTTTGATTACCAGCTGGAAGCACATTGAGTGCAGACTCAACAGAAGTCCTACAGAGCTTCACCCATTTTGGATATCTTGTTTTAGACTCCTTCAAGTTAAAGCTATATAAACCCAGCAGGGTTCTCTCGAGGTCTAGTAATGATTTAAAAACCAGAATATTTTTTTTTTGTGTGTGTGATGAAAAAAGACAGCATATTCTCTCTGTGAGACTTGATGTGGAACGGGAGGCATGAGCTGCGGCCACTGTAAACTGGTTGAAGCAGAGCAGGCTACTTTGTGGTTCATTTCCTGAAACACTTCTATGAATTCCCTTACAATTAAAGCTTATCTTATTTCTCCTAATGATTCAAACATAAGGCCACTCATAATTTACACTAAAGAACAAGGTTAGTTAAGATGGTGAGGGGAATATTTAAAAGCCCAAATTATGAAACAGAGAGGTATTATCGATAATTATTGAAATTTAACTACCTTCAATTACAACCTCTAAAAACAATGTTTATATAAGTAACAATTTTCTTTTTATAAACCAATGCAATTTAATAGTTTTCCTACCAGAATAGATAAAATAGACTAATTTATAAAGCAACATGTTTGATGTGGGAAATGTGGACAGGTTCAGTACTGGGGAGAAAGGATCAGGTGGAAATATCCTAACAGGTAGGTTGAAATAGTGCTGAGCAGAGAAAGGGAAAATAGGTAGAAGGACAAGGATACACTCTCTTATTTTGCCTGGTATAAAAAATAAAAATAATAAGATGTCTCTGATTTTTATTTTACTTCATAATTTCAGTTCCAATTAAAATGATTCAGGAAGTAGTTTGTTATATGTGCTTATTGTTTTTCATTTAGCTACGAAGGAATGCTTGAGAATTATAAACATCAAATTCAGAATACCAAATATCTCAGGTTACAGAACACATAGTCTTTCAGTTGTACTGGGTAATATCTTAAGTCAGGTATTGGACCCAAAGAGATTTATTGCATTCTTAATGTTTTTCATAACCCAAAATATATCATAGAATAACAACTTTAATAAAGGCAATATAAAATTTTATATTTCTAATGTGATAATAACTGCAGTCTATTCGTATTTATCTAATTATCCTAGGTATTTGCAATATTTTAGAGGAGGCAATAATAAAGTAAAATCTGCAAAATTGTAAAAATCCACCACTGGCTAGAAAATTAGAAGAATGAATGTCTACCGCCTCTTTGCAATCTCATGGCAATCTAGCTGAGTTGATTTTATTAGGAATTTTTAATCCACTAGATTATTATGTTTGAAAACCCAATAAATAGTTTTGAAGTGAAAAATAACTATAAGCTATTTACAAGCATAACATATGGTTGTTCTAACACTCATAAGGATAATAAATCTCTAGGTTTGGCCATAAGCATGAAACAATTGACTATTGTGGATTTTGCCTGGATAAGATTTATATTCATACATAACTTGAGATGAGAAGAAGAAAATGAGCACATATCCTTTCATATCAAGAAGCAGATGTAAGTCTAGGCATATTACTAAAAAGTGTTCAGGAGCATCTAAAAACAACCCTAAGAAAATATTATATTTTCATGGACTCAGAAAAATATCTATTCCAATGACATCCTTATTTTGCAGATAAGGTTAGAAAAAGTATAAATATGGTGATTTCCCCCAGATGACCTAGCTAATTAGTAGTGGAGGAAACAGATTTCCATTTTAGGGCATGATTAGCCTGAACACCGGATCCTATTAATTTGAAGAATGCTTTAAAACATTTTTCATAATTACATAGAAAATGACCAAAATGTTGGGGCATTTCTTAGATAGTAATACCTCTTAAAGGTAGCGAGGAAGGAAGTATCTTACCACTGGAGGTAGTTAAGGAAAGTTAAGGAACATGTACAACACTGCTGATAAATTTTAAAACACATCCCTATATTTTACTGTATAAAGTAAAACACAGTAGATACACCAAAACTTTTATTTCTCTTTCTCATCATATAAAATTATTCACTTGTTGGGGGGAAAGGGGAACAATTTAGAAAACTGACTCTAGAACTTGGCAATAATCCTGAGGCTACTGTTTATGTGTAGTCCACTTGTACTGAGGGACACCAGTTCAAGCTGTTGACTGAATACACTTTCTAAGAAACATTTCCCCAAGAAGGAAGCATGCTTCTTCTCATATCACCAGAGGTGGCAGTTGGAGGGTGAGAGAATGAAAAACTGGAAAAGCAGGATGAAAGGATTGCAGATTTGTACAAACTAATAAGAAGTGTGTCACTGGATAAAAACGGTAGTTGCAGACAGGGACCCATAGCAGTGTAGATCTAACAAAGTTAGTTCACGTTAGTGATAGGGTGAAGATGGAAAAATAATTCACACAGGTATAAAATGGAGAAAAATGTTTACAACAATTAGTATAGCTTTCAAGCTAAGAAGTGGTTTGGACGTAAAAGGTGTACTCACTTATTCAATCCTAACCACTTATGGCATATTTACATGCCCCCAAAATATATGCATAAGAGATGCTTTCTGTCACCAAGAAAGTTACCATCTGACAAAAGATGAACTAAAATCAACAGTGAGTTGACAATTAAATGTTGTTAAACTCTTGCCCCCTGATTACTAATGTTGAAGAGTAAAAACTCAATTAGATGGAAGCTATGGATCTTAAGACAGAATTTAGGTGGATGAGAAAAAGAAAAAAAAATTGGATGAATCCAGAAAAAGAAATTTATGTGACTATAATAAAAATGACCATGCCAGAGGAAGTTCTTTTATGGAGGAAAAAAGTTTTATACAGAAAGGTCAGAATTGTAGAGCCCTAATTGTCACATGGAGGAGTTTGGGCTTGACATAGTAGGCAACAGGGAATCATTTAGATCTGAGCAAATTAGAGCAAAGAGAGTAATGGCAGTTTATGTAAATCAGCCTTCAAGTGAAACATAGTTTGAATTAGAAGGTCAAGGAAGACTAGGGAAAAAGGAGTTGGCCATGGGTTGTTAAGGTGTTAGGTATCGAGTAAGCAGGATGCAGACCTCCTTGGGAATGGAGAGAATGGATGACATCAAGACATGTTTTGAGAAAGAAAACAGTAGTACTGGTGAGACGAAATGGAGGAAGGACTAAGAATAGTTTCTAAATGGCTCTAAAGTTTCTATCCCAAGAAATACAAAGACTTGTGTTATCACTAACAGAAACAGGATAGTTAAGAAGGGCTCTCTTGGTAGGTGGGGAAGGTGACTGGTATAATTGCGTACAGTGGTGGAAGTCAAGAGGAATTATTCCTGGACACGAGAGGCATGCACAGCTCAGAAATGAAGAACTGGGAACCACCACACTGCTGAACACAGAGGAATGGCTGTGCTAAGAAAAGACCAGAGATTTCAAAACACCAAAACTTGGAGGATGACAGAGAAGTTGAATACACTCATTTTTTGAGACTGGCTACACTTGCTCAGTATAATATTCTCAAGTCCCATGCATTTATTTGGAAATAAGGGTAACATCAGAAATAAGAGCAATGACTCCAATGGAGTGACTGAGGGGGATTAGGGAAGGGAATAGGAGGAAGAAGTCACAAGGTTATAAGAGCTGAAATAATGCTATGAGTGTATACCCCAATATGATATAAAATTATAGTGCATCAAATAATAATAAAAAATACCAAAATAGAACAGCTCCATTAGAGAAAGAAAATGGGAGAAATGAAAGCAGATGTTAGAGACACCAAAGAGAAAGTGTTCCAAAGGAAGGTGGACTGTTATAAATGTTACAGAAAAGCCAAGGTGATGAGTACTGTGGGCTGTACTAGAAGCTGCCATAGACCTTTGCAGGGGAAGATGCGAAAGAGTGATAGAGCAGAGCACGGAGTCCAGACATGAAAAGCATGTCTCCACAATAAGAAGCAAAGGGGGCAGAGAAGCCACATATCTATTTTTTACGTAATAGAAAAGAAGAAACTGAATGGCAGCAGTAATAACTATGAGGAATTACTCTCTGCCAAGCACTGTTTTATGTGTACGATACATACTTAGTCATTTTTTTCCACTCAATAACCCTACGAGGCAGATACTGTTACTATCTCCATCTTACAGATGGGAAACAAGAAAACTGAAATAATTTGCCTTGGTCACACACTCAGTGAGCAGGAAAGCTGGGATTTGAATGGCAGCTCCCGCTGCAGAGCCGCAGAGCTCTTCATTGCTTTGTTAAGACCCCACTTCAAGCCAGGAGGCAAAAGTTAGCCACACACAAAATTTATAATTCCTAAGTCTTATAATATTACCCAATAAAAAGAAAAGCTGAGCTGAATAGATACTTCAATAAAGAAGAAATAAAAATAGTCAATAAGTACATGCAAAAATGTTCAATGCCATTAGTGATCAGGAAATTGCAAATCAAAAACTATACTGAGATCCCATCTAACACCAGTTACAATGGCAATCATCAAGAATACAAACAACAATAAAATGCTGATGAGTCTGTGAGGAAATGAGAACTCTCATAGACTGCTGGTGGGATTATAAACACACCACAATAAAGATGAATATGAAGGTTTTTCAAAAGACTAGGAATGGAACCACTATATGACCCACATATCACTCCTTGGTGTCTTTCCAAAAGAATAAAAGACAGAATACTATAGTGATGCATGCATATGCATGTCTATAACAGTACAATTCGTGATAGCCAAATTAATGGAACCAACCTAGATGTCCATCGATAGATGAATAAAGAAAATGCAGTATATATACACAGTGAAATTGTACTCAGCCATGAAGAAGAACAAAATTATGTCAATTGCAGGAAAATGGCTGGAACTAGAGAATATTATGCTAAGTGAGATCAGCCAGTCTTGAAAAATCAAGGGTCATATATGCTTTCTCTCCTTTGTGGAAGCCAGAGAGAAAACAGGAAACAAAAGAAACTTCACATAAATGAGGAGAGTCCAGTAGGATAGTGCAAGGGGCTTGGGGGAGGGAGGCGTGAAGGGGGAAAATGAGGACCGATGAAGGAAACCGTTCACATGATGCTATGTCCATGCATGAAGGTATCGCGCCAACTCACTAACATGGATCCAGAGGGAAACATTCCAAGTGCTGTGTACATGTATGTTCGTATCACTTTGATTCTCATCACGATGTATAATTATAGTGCACTATAAAAGTATACTTAAAATTTTCAAAAAGAATATCTGAACAAAGAGGTGAAAGAAAAGGAGAGATCAGAAAATGCTATTAAGTAAAGATTACTGGGGCAGGAGAACAGGGGGGCTCAGGAGGACAGGGAACAGGTGTCAGGCTCTGAGATGGGGAGGGGAGCCCATGTTATCGTGTTACATAGGTGCCCACCAGTGTCATCTCAGTGTCCCCGGTGGGAGCAGTCACTTGCCTGTAAGGCTTCGTGGAGGTTCCCGTTGTAGTCTATGATCTCGGTAGCTCCTTGGTCCCCTTTTTGCCCAGGTGGACCCTATGGAAAAAAAAGGGGGGGATAGTCATGAGCCTTGGTCTGGTCCATGAGAGGACTGGGCCAATGCAGAAGGAGCAACGTGCAGCTCTCTCTCTCTGACTGGCACTTCCCTACCGAGATCCAGCTGCACTGCAGAATCAATAATTATGTTCAAATTTTATCCTTACTTCAAAGGAAGCAAATCACTTCTAACTACCTGTTGGTGGTAGGTTAAGACATAATCTGATTTTTTTTTTTTTGGTGGTACTGGGGTTCCTGGAAGCCCTTCTACCTCCAGGCTACACTCCCAGACCTATTTTTACATTTTTATTTGGAAACAGGGTCTCCTAAGCCAGCACGCGCGGCTGGCTCCGAACCTGCGCGATCATCCTGTCTCCGCCTCCCAAGTGCGGGGATTACAAGCGTGCGCCACCACGCCCGGCAACATAATCTGATTTTTAAGAAGACATACAATTTAATCTCTGAAACAATTTTCTGGAAATTATAAAATATAAGCTAACCTGATACAACTTGTGAAATTTTATTGGCTTTATCTATGTTGCTTAAAGAATCGCTAACACTTTTCTATTCATTTATATCTGAGAGACTGTTTCTTCATTCCCTAAAAAGATAGAACAAAGTTCAGTAGGAAATGCATGGCTTTCCCCATGGGAATGGAATCCCATGAAAATGAACCACACAAGGAATGAAAAAGACTTCTCCCATGCTCATTATATCTGCTGCACAATTTCCATTAGTCATGCCCTAATTTCATGCCCCGCCTTTTTTTTTTCCCCTAGGGCTGTAAACATACGGGCTTTTGCTCTCTTATTTATAACTGGGTTAATTGAAAAATGAGAAATTCTATTAATTGCATGCCCTGGCCTTGCTACTGCTCATTTAGCAAAGGAAAGGTGTTTTACACTTTCTTTTCAATAATGCTTATTTTATATGTTAGACTCTCATATTCACTGCTCCTAGAGACCAAAATAAAAATAAAGGGGAGAAGGTAGCAGGATAATGACAGTATCCCACCTCCAAAACCATTGTTAGGTATTATACTTGCCCACAATAGCTCTTAAAACCACACAGACACTACTTCAAGTCTGAGTTTGAAGGGGCAAAAGTCTAAATGAGAGGTACACTCACCCTTGGTCCCAGTGCTCCAGAGTCCCCTTTGTCGCCACGGTCACCCTTTCCCCAGTGAAAAAGAAAAAAAAGTTAGTAGGGTCAGTGGTCTGGAAATGCTCCCAAGTCTAGGGATGGATTTATACTACAAAGCTGCACTTTTAATATGAACCTCTAATGTGGAAAAAACAGTAACCACCAGTAACCTCACAAGTGGTTTTTAAAGATGCAGGGAATTGAAATTCCCTTTTCCTTTTTCATATAATAGGGCACATTGGAGCAACAATGTACTCTATAGGATAACCTTCTTGCTTGGTGGAATCTGCAAAAGCAAAGCAACTGGTTTCTATGGCACCCAAAGTAGCCTTTTTCCTTTCAGACTGAGCCACTTTTTATATATATTTGAAGGGATTTGAGCAAAGGGGAAAAGGGACAAGCAATTTTATTGTCTGTCCTCAGAGAAGAAAAGTATAGATAATTGGGACAGGGAAGGAAGGGAGAGCTCGCTGTAGGGAGAATTAGAAAAGTGAGGTTACAGGCTAGGCCTCCCTCTGAAGATGGAGATCTAAGGGAAAGTTTATCTTCTGTAGGAATAGGCATTTTAACTCTCAGTGCTGAAATGGACAGCAGACAGCTGGAAAAGCCTGGCAGGGCTGAAGGCTAGGGCTGAGCAGCCCCCAATGCAATTTAAAATAAATCGAGTTTAATTTATACTGTCATTGCTCCACCTGCAGAGATACCAGGAACAGTCTAAACCCTCAAAATTCTCAGAAATCTACACTGAAACTCGGGAGAAGACATTTGAAACTGTGTAGATTTGAAGGTTCTTTAAAGCAGCTTTGAATGCCTTCCTATATGACATTCCAAGCATCTTTCTATATATCTCTAGGAAATGAGTAAGGATCAAAAAGATAAGCAGGAAGAGGTTTATAATTTTTCCACCCATGTTATACTAATAAAATAAACCATAATAACTAAATTTACTATGTTTGGAGAATTAATAATCTCTGCTTTTTTATCTTGTGCCCATTTACCCACATTACTAGCTAACAGCATTTTAAAAAATTGCTGATGATTTTGTCAATGGTGTATATGCTCTTGAAGGTAGGATAAAGAGCATGGTAAAGGATGGAAATCAGCGTTGCAATTTTAATGCACCAAAAGGAGTTGGCTAACTTCAAAGCAAAATATAATTTGAATGTTTATTACAAAGACAGGTAGGGCATGAAAAATAAGATTATATAACGCATGCTTTCAGTACTTAATGATTTCCAAAGAAGCTATTTTTTTTGAAATGGGAAATAAAATCTCTCCTAAAGAAGACAGCAAAAGAACATATATGACTAAACAAGGTAAGACAAACCATTGTTTTGTGATATTATCTTAGGTAAAGACTTACTACAAAATCGTCTCAATCCCTGTGTGTGGAAGAGTTTAACTTAAAATGCAATTCTCCGTGGACAAGGCAAAGGCTACAGGTATTAAAGGTCTCATGTCAAAATGGTCACCCAGTCACTGACCTTTGCCCCCTTTGGGCCTCTAGCTCCTGATTCACCTTGTCTCCCCTGTTATAGAAGATGAAGATGAAAAAGAGAAAATGACACGGGAGATAAGAACAGGAAAAGAAATTAGCAGTGACTCAGAATAATGAGGAAGTGTGGACACATTTTAGCGGTCTCATTCAGTGGCTCTCTGTAACGTAGCTATTACACACTAAGTGTATGTGCCTATTAGCATCAACAGGAGTCCATTCCCTGGGCTTCCCACCAACCTTCATTCCATTATTAGTCTGAAGATCGCCCTCCCAACAGTGGATGGGAAGGTTTCTGTGGGTGATTCTCATTCATCTCAACAGCGATTTTCTGTATAAATTTCCTTTTCATCAGAGAGTAAATCGTTTCCCATGTCTCTAGAATGGGTTATTAAAATAAAATGTGGCTGCATTCATTTGCAGGAAGTTCAGATGAATAAAGTCAAATAACTCCTCAGCTCTAATATATTCAAGGTGTTCCACGCCATCGAGTTACCATGGAGACAAGCACAGCACTTACTAACAGATTTTTCTCAGTAGGTTTCAGCATGTACTGAGTGATAACGGGTTAGTATGACAGTGCCTCTCCCTTTACATTTGGATGTTATTAAATTTGTTCACTGAACTGAGCCGAGCAAACAGGGAAAGTTGAATTGTAAAATCCCTTTTGAAAAGAACTAGTTGATGTGAATTTCAATAAGTTATTTGTGACTTTGGCTGTTTTAGTACCTGTTGAGGAGTTTTAGTTTTATGTTCCAAAGTAAATGGCATACACTCCCAAACCAAAGAATAGTATGTTTTCTTACAACATAAGAACAACTGACCTTTGGTCCAGGGACTCCGGGCTCCCCTCGCTCACCTCTTCCAGGAGGCCCTGCCTCCCCACGTTCACCCTGTCACAAATTACAAAACAGGTAAATGGCAATGCCCAGCACCATGGGTCTAGTGAAATAAAATAAAAATAGGCAGAGAGCCACATTTACTTACTAGGCACCCTGCATTGATTTCATCTCAACATGGGTTTAGGCTGGTTCATTTTTAGGAGGCACCCAGACTGGATTAAGGACTACCTAGAGAGCTGGTGAAGTGTCATTTCTGGGTGTGTCTGAGATGTCTCCAGAGATTGGCATGCAAGTTACCGGACTGAGTGAGAAGATTTACCCTCCATTTGGGTGGCCATCAATCCACATGGCTGGGGGATGGAAAGAATAAAAGCCAGAGGACAGGCAAGGTCTCTCTCCCGCCCTCCAGGAGCTGGCACACCTATTTTCTCCCACCTGTGGACATCAGAACTCCAGTCTCAGCCTTCATACCACAGATGAATCACACTGTAGGCCTCTGTAGCCTTCATACTGATTGCAGATGGATTATTATGGGATACCTCCATAATCATACGAGCCCATTCCCCTAACAAATTTCTATCCATGCATCCTGTTGGTTCTATTTCTCTGGAGAACCCCAGGTAATACTCCTTAGGCAATGACTATAACATTAACTATCAATCAATCCTCTATTTATTATGGTATGGAGAGTGAACTCAGGGTCATTCTTCCTCTGAGCTAATCCCCTGTCCTTTTAAGTTTTTGTAATTTTTGAAACAGGGTCTTGCTAAGTTACAGAGGCTGGCCTTGAAACTGTAATCCTTCTGTCCCAAGTATTGGGATTATAAGCATGTGTCAGCATGCCCAGCTCATCTGCATTTTATAAATAAGAAAACTGATCCAATCTTTTTAAAAATATCCTTCCCAAGAGGAATAACTTTTTTTTTTTAAGTACTGGGAATGGAACCCAGGGGCATTCTACCTCAAGCTATACCTCCAGCCCTGAATCACTTTTTTCAGAGGACAAAAAGTCTCTTTCTTCTACAAACACACCATCCACAGTCTGAATTCCACATCTGTTTTATTATTGAAATTCTGCCATCATGTGGAACATCCTCTACTATTCAAGGAGCATAAAAATAGCACCATCATCCTGGAAGACAATTTGGCATGATTTTAAAATATTTATACTTTTGACCCAGTGATTCTTCAAATAATAATTTAACCTAAGAAAAAAAATCAGAGCACATACAAGGATTGTATACTTTTATGTAAAAATTGAAGAGTGAGCACAGTTTTTAATTACAGGCTCTCTACCTTAAAAGCTTTGTGACTCTGGGCAAATTACTTAACTGCTCCGAGCTGTACAGGCGATTCAGTTGCCATTAACTTCAAAATAATTCAAATGAAATAACTTTCCTATCTCTGCTTGTGGAAATAGCACAATACATTCTTTCCTAATGTTTAGGAGTCAGAGTAGTATTTGCTGTAGAGATAGAGAATTATTCTGGGATTTTTTTTGGGGGGGGGACTGGGGATGGAACCCAGGGGCATTCTACCTCCGAGCTACACCCCCAGCCCTATTTTTCATTCTTTATTTTGAAACAGGGTCTCAGAGAGTTGCAGAGGCCTCACTAAGTAGCTGAGGCTGTCGATAAACCGCAATCCTCTGGTCTCAGATTCCCTAATGCTGGGATTACAAGTGTGCGCCACCACGCCCAGCTCATTCTGGGATCTTTACAGCATGTTGTAATTCGTGTTGATTTTAGGAGTCGACAGCTGTTTTTTTTTCCTGAAAGTTCTACCAACATTTACAGACAGAGTTTATGCTGGTTTTCTTGTGCAATGACCAGCTTTTCTCCTTGTGTGTCGTGCTCATTCACAGGGAGAGCTTTCTTCCCTTTTCTGGCTCTACAGCTGCAAGCCCCAATAAACACAACAGTGTTCATTCCTGCCCCCCCCCATCATTCTCTCTTTTTCTGGTACTGGGGGTTAAACCCAGGGGCATTCTACCCCTGAGTTACACCCCCTTTTTGAAACAGAGTCTCTCTAAGTTGCTCAGGCTGGCCTCAAACCCTCCTGTGTTAGCCTCCCCAGTACTGGGATCAAGGAGTGCACCATTAGCCTCCCCAGTACTGGGATCAAGGCGTGCACCATTAGCCTCCCCAGTACTGGGATCAAGGCGTGCACCACTGTGCTTGGCCAATAGCTCTTATATCAACAAGGAATGCTCATTATTCTTACTCTTTCTTCCTAAAAGACATTTCTTGTGTCAATCTGTTCAGGCTAAAACAGGCTTTCCTCATACTTTGTTAGTAAGTCTGACAGTTAATTATATGAAAAAAATTTCTAAAGAAAATAAATAATTTTGCATAATTTCACTGAGTTTTGGTCCCCCCCAAGGCCACACATAGTTTCCATTTACTAGGATTAGAGCTATTTTTATTTGACCAGTGAAAATGAGGACCATCCTGTCAGAACACACCATAAGCATATTTCTCTAACTCTTGGAAATCTTCCTTGGCTTATTTCTGGTGAATGCAATAATACACACTAAAGCAGAGACAGCTAAAAAATACAAGAATGTAGTTTGCTGTAATTTTGCCCCTTTTTTGATTCATGAGTCTGTCATGAGTGCAGTTCTATCATGAGAGCTGTACCTTTTTATGTCTTATTGGGCAGATAAAAAGAGAACTCTGGGCCTCACTGTCTCCACAGCAACATTTTTTTTTTTCATGGTAGCCTACAGCTTTGCTTTTAGCGTCCTCTCTAGGGTTGCCAAGTAAAAATCATGAGATGGTTTTCATTACAGAATATGTCTGCAGATGTCACTGAGGGTGGATCCTTTTGGAATAAAGTACTTAGGAATCTACGTGACATCTGTATGTGCCTTTGAAATCTAGAAAGTGATGGGAATGGTAATAACAGTTGATTAGTAACTATATCCTAAAATGGGTGATGAGGAGTAAGAGTTAGTGAGTTGTATTTCTCTCTTAATTCCTCTTCCTTCCCACATAGCCAAGAGGCTAAGAGCATCTTAACAGTTTAGGAGGAATTTGGATGAAAATTGCAACAACTAATATATTCCACCCATGTCTTGTCTGGCCAATGGGTTTCTGGAATTAACATTCTATTGCTCTATTTAATATGGTGTTCCCTTTAGATTAGGCTGCTTCAATTTTAAGACAGGAATGTCTGATCATCAGAATAATGGAGTTATCCCATATTTCTTTAAACATGTATAATAAAATTTTTAAAGAGAAAGGAAGGAACAAAATCTCTACTTACTTTTGTTCCTGGTAAGCCTGGTAAGCCTGGTTCTCCTTGAGGACCAATGAAACCTGGTTCTCCCTTCAAAAAAGGGGCATACAAGATCATTATTCACTGACAGTAAATACATGAAGTTAACTTTGTTCATTCCTATTGGGATCTTACTTCCTTGATTATATACTGCCTTTTTGCTGAGATTGAGGTACTGTTTTTACTTAATCAGAATTGGTTTGAAAAATTCTTTGCTAGAAATTCTGGAGAGGCCTTAGAAAGTAACTGACAAGACAATTTGATCAATAACTTTACAATTTCTTTCCTCATCTCTTTTTCTGTCATTCTTACCAAATTGAGTCCATGTGTGTAGGTAGAGGGGTGGGTGGTCTCTATGATGGGCCTCAGCGGCCCTGCAGGGTGCATGCAGGTGTGCATGCCCTCCCTTGGCATGTGGACCGACTTACTAACTCACAGCTAATGAGCATAATGTAGCAGAGGCAATGGGATGTCACTTCTAAGTTGTAAAACTACCATGGTGGCTTCCACTCAGGGGACCTTTCTTGTTCTTTTTTGCTGGGATCACTTGCTTTGGGAAAGCATGCTGCCATGCTGTGAGCAGCCCTTTGGAGAGGCCACTGAGGATGCCTGGAAATTTTTCTGATAAGGACATACCCCAGGCTGACTGTCTCACTGCCACTCATGGGAGACTCCAAGACAAAGGCACCTGGCTGTGCTGTGCTTGAAATCTTGTCCCACAGAAACTGTGGGATTATTAATGTTAGTTGTTTCAAGCCACAAGGTGGCAGGAAGCAATAGATATGCAATGGATGTGTATAGGGGAAGAGACTCAGGAATGTTCAGTATGAAGACAATTATCTCTGCTGCACACCCAAAACCTTATCTCCTCTGCCTGCTGAAAATACAGCTCTGGTTTAAGAAAACAGATATTTGGTCTTACTCCACAATTTTCCCCCCTGCACCAAAACCCCTCCAGAACAACAGGAGTGGTAAGAATCATACTTTTTTAACTTATAACCAGCCCCTTCCAATCATACCTGAGTTTATGCACATGAGGCAACTCTTGGTGGGTCCCAAGGTAGGGATGAGAACTGGTTGCCAGTGAAACCAGTCCTCTAATTAGAGGGTTCAACTTCCTGCTCTATCTCCTGGGGATGATGGCTGGAGATTGAGTTCAATCACCAATGGTCAGTGATTCCATCAATCATGCCTATGTAACAAAACCTACACAAAAACCCTACCAACAGGTCCTGGAAAGCTACCAAGCTGGTGAACACACATATGTGCCAGGACGGTAGACCATCCATACTCTATGGTGACAGAGATGCTTGTGCATGGCACTCTTTCAGACCTCACCCCACGTACTTATTAATCTGGCTGTTCATGTTTGCCCTTTATAGAAAACCATCGTAGTAAGGATAGCATGTTCCTGGGTTCTGTGAGTCATTCTAGCAAATTAGCGCATGAAGTGAACACTGTAAGACTCCTTAAATTTGTAGCCCAGACAGAAGTGCAGGTTACCTGGGAATTTGATACCTGTGATTAGAAACGGATATGAAGTTTGTCTTCTGGAGCTGGGCCCTTAAATGTGTGAAGTTTGATACGAATTAGAGAACTATAAGAATAGGATTGAATTGTAGGACACCCAGTTGGTGTCAGAAGTAGAACTGAAAAAGATACCACACATTGGCATAAAAGTACCTAAACTTGTGTTCATGTTGCATTTGTATCTGTGAAGTTTTATTTTCTTATTAGCTATTAGCACTCAAGTGTAATGGTCTGCCTAAAATCTGTACCAAATATTTACAGCAAATTTGGTTGTGTTCCATATTTACTCCCCCCACTTTGAATTTCTAGTATAGTTATATGTTGTTTGATACATTTGATTATTTTTCTTTTTTGTGTGTGTTACTGGGGCTGGAACACAGGGCCTTTCTACCTTTGGGCTACACTCCCAGACCTGTTTTATATTTTATTTCAAAACAGGGTCTCACTAAGCTGCTGAGAGCCTTACTCAATAGCTGAGGCTGGCTTCGAACCTGTGTGATCCTCCTGTCTCAGCCTCCCAAGCATGGGGATTATAAGTGTGCACTACCATGCCCGGCTCAACTGATTTTTTTCTAAGGTGGCAATATTTCAACCTTTGTTTGATCATACTTGCAATTGAGCAAGTATGGTTTACAAGACAAATTAAAATGTTAGCAAATATTTTTCAAACATAAGAACTTTTAAAATATGCTCTGTAAAATGTTGGGTGTTGGGTGGGGAACAAAAGGATCTCAGCACCCAACACAAATCAGATTGCTAAGAGCTCAAATAGGTTTATTTCTGACTCAGGTGCCCACGGTACTAATATAAGAAAGAAAGAAAAAGCTAAGTGTGAAACAAATGCTTTAGGTTTATAGCTTGTGAACTCTCTACAAGTCCCTCCTCTACCTGTCCTCATTGTTTTCTACCTAATGGAAAGGAGAAGAAATCACTCTTAGTGTATCTCTTAATAGTCTAAAATAAAAATATGAATTCTATTTAAAGAAATCTATAATGATCTAATTCTAGTAAAAGACTCTAGCTTGCTAGTTCATAAAATAAGGAATACACTTATCTATAAGTAAACTATTTCTCCTAATAAAATAATAGATACAAATATTCTCTCCTTATTCTTAAGAGAAATGATGTATTGAAGGCAACATTTAAATAATTAATAATGACCTACTGTCATGAAAATATAATGCAAGTTTATAGGTTGAAAATTTACAGGTAGAAAGCAACTCTTACATATCTTCAGTAGGAATAAAATGATCTGTTTAGCAAATCAAATAGAAATACCATTAACACGCACTAACAAAAAAAAAAGAGAAGTAAGATGAGTTGATGGTGCAGAAACACATTTCTTATTGGGTTAGTGTTTAGTTTATAAGGAGATGAAAACATGCAGTTATGTAATTCACCAAGAAATACCGCTTTGTGATCTCAGTGTTTAGAGAAAAGTGTTTTTTTTTCTTTCTTTTAAGGAATAGAACATATATTAAATTCTTATTAATAATAGATTTCTATAAATTGAATGTTCAGGGGTAAAATTTCATTTCAAGAGATAACATTAAAATGCATTTGAGTAGTATCAACAATTTCAGCACTGTTCATATTTGCTAATTTAAAGGCTTTGAGTATGATGACTTCTGTCTGATCATGCCATTTGGAAACAGTATCTGCCATATTTACAGATGCTGGCACACTTCTTATTTCAAGGAGAAAACTAGCACATTTTGCTGTAGAATGGCAGCTTATGTTTGTTTACTCCTGGATCTCTTCACCACTTTAGGGACATTGCCTCCGTTCTCTCAACACCTTGGCAGGATGGGGAGGAGGTAATTATTTGTCTCTTTTCTCTCTCAGGCTTAAGTAAATAGGGCGTGGATATGTCAACTCATGGTCTTGAGCTGCTTGGGCTATTGCTTATCTCCCTAAGTTTACACCAAATGTTCTCAAGTGGGCTCTGGGGAACTCTGGGGGTCCCTGGACCTTTTCATGGAGTCCTGAAGGTCAAACTTTTTTCATAATAATACAACAAATACATTATTTGCTTTTCTCCTTTCCTTCCCTCATAAAGAATATGAGAAGTCCATGATATGGTTTCAGATTCCATTGTGCATCTACCTTTAAAAAACTGCCACTGGTAGAGTTTGGGGCAGTATCAAAGAAGACTATCAATATTTTTCTGAGCAGACCATTGAACTAATCTTTTACATATCTGTATAAGTCTGTTTTTTTCATGCACTTCAATCAAAACAATAAAATTCCAATAGATTGAATATAGGAGTAGATGTGAAAATCCAGTTGCCTGCTATTAAGCCAGACGGAGAGATTGGGGGTGAAGGAGTATGCCAAAGTACTCTTCCAGTGAAATATTTTTGTCTCATTAAAAAATTCAATTATATTTTATAAAATATGTTATTTAATTAATATAATAAAATTTATAACACAGAAATATCAATAGACACAACCTACACAAACAAAAAAGCCTCTTTCATTTGGAATTTTTAGAAGCGTAATGAGATCCTGACAAAAAATGTTTGAAAACTGCTGGTACAAAAATACAGAATGAAGTTACAGCCTGACTTTTCAAGCTGGAGATCTCAGGTGCCAAGAAATGGAAGATTCTGGCTTCATCCAGGGGCAATTAGTCAAGACCTAGAAGATGTGAACGAAATGCTGGGCACTCTCCCTTGAATACAGTAAGTGCATAATACCTACTTGTTGTTATTTTCCCTTATCTAATAGGCTCAAGTATGTTATTATTAGTTTCTGTCATTACTGTTAGTTAGGATTACAACATCTCTGCATCCTATTTGGTAATATATAAGGTGACCTCTTGACATCTTCAATCTACCTTGGACCTGGGCTCGGTACTACTTCAATTTCTGTTAAGAAGTAACCCTAAATTTTCTCATGTCAATGTTATCATTTTATGAGATAATATCCATCTGTTAAGGCATTTAAAATTGTAAAATCAAAACATGTTTAAAATACAACAGAACTGTATTGACAGGTTCACTAATAGTAATTTTTCTTTCTTTGAGAAAGGAGAGGATAAAATGGCCATAAGTGGTAAATTTCCCTATATTAACAGAATTCTTTAAAACAAATCTTGCCTCTTTAATAAGGACTGATATAATACTTTAAAGGTCCTAGAAGCTCCCTAAGCTGTTTAGGAGAAAGATAATAACAACTTATTTATAGAAATTTTTTCTTCTGAAATAAAAAATAGGCAAATAGCTATCCTATGATAGTCAGACTTCCTATTTATCAGGATAGAGGAAAGAGAGGTTCAGGGGAAGAAAAGGAGAAGCTGAAATGTTTCAAAAACATAACAATTGGGAAATCATATTTAAAACAAATCAAAATACACAGGAATGAGAGTACAGAAGTCTTCAGGGCAACAAACAGAAGTAATGATTTATATCAGAATTATAATGTCTCACAGCTGTTTCCATATTTAATCTCATTTAATGAATATAAAATAGAAGAATGCTAAATTAAAAATTATTCATAAGTATTTATCTGAGTAGACAAGGTGTGAAGAGATACAATAGAGGAAGTCAGAACTGTAATAGAACTAAACTTTGACATTACTTTTAGTGGAGAAATAATAAATCTAAATTTTTCCCATTTTTCATCTTTGCTAAGCAATTATTTTAGAAAATTCAAATTATACTTTCAATGAGCTATCTTAGGGATGACATAAATCTGAGATCTTTTGAAAAGCACAGATGCCTACTATCTTAGAGAAATATGGATTTATGAATAGCAAACAGTATGTAAAAGAGCTCTACCATTAAAGTGAAAACAGTTGAACATGACATTTCCTAAAATTATTAATTTTTAAGTTAGTCATTTTTTATTAGTGATTATTTTTCAATACTGGGGATTGAACCCAGAGGCATTATACCTCTGAGCTACAGCCCCAGCCCTATTTTATTCTTATTTTAAAACATGGTCTCACTAAATTGCAGAGGGCCTCACAAGTAGCTGAGGCTGGCTATGAACCTGTGATCCTCCTGTCTTAGCCTCCCAAGTACTGGATTACAAGCATCCACTGCCACACCTGGCTTTTGTGATTTTTTAAAAAAATAACAAAAATGTTCAAGAAAAACAGGGAAAGGCAGAGGTCTTAAACATGTGGCTACAATGAGCAGCATCAGAGTAAGTAGGGTATTAAGTTTTCTCAGAGCCACTTTTATCTGTTTTCTCTCATTTCTTTTTCTTTTTTGTGGTCTGAGATGGAACCCAGGGCTTTGTAGCTCTGAGATACACTCCCACACCTCTTTTTATATTTTATTTGGAAACAGGGTCTTCCTGAGTTGCTGAGAGCCTCACTAAGTAGCTGAGGCTGCCTTCGAACCTGCGCGATCCTCCTGTCTCAGCCTCCCAAGCGCTGGGATTCCAAGCGTGCGCCACCACGCCCGGCTTTCCCTCATTTCATACACAGATTCTCCATCTCTCTACCTAATCACTGACCATATCATGTTAGACACATTTTAGGCTTTTGCTTTTGTTATCAGTGAGATCAAAGTCAGTAGGGATTCCTCACACTTGGCGATGCTGACTGCCTGTGAAAGGGACACAAGATTGAAGGAAGCAGCTGACTGGTCCCAAGTGTCACTACTCACCAAGCTCAGTCCAGCTCAAGGGAGAGAAAAAAGCAAGACGAGGAGGAGGAGGAGAGGGAGGAAGAGGAAGAGGGGGAGAAGTAGAGGAAGAACGCAGGGAGCAGAGGGGGGTTGAGTGGAGAGGAATATCCCCATCCTAATGTTTCCTGTTTCTCTCTCCACTTTTTTTCATTGTTTTAGCTTGTTTGGGTTTCACTGGTCCTAGAAAAGTCCAACTGGATTTATTCTCAGGACAAACAGAAAAAGATGAACAATATATAATCTGACTCTTAAACTACGCACAGAACTATGATTTAGCCAAAGCCTTGGGCTAAAATACAAACATTATTTGTAAGAACCATTAACACAACCCCAACTTTTAACTGCTAAAACATAAGAAAGAGCTGATACTCTGTTCCGCTACCCAAGCCATATGTGAACCAGTGACCGAATGATTGTCAGAGAAAAAGTAATCTCCACTCCGCTGGTATTACCACAAAATGGCAATAATACAGCATCCAATGAGCAAAGATTTGGTCCAATTTTCTAGTCTTGCTCTGGATAGTGCATCTGATTTCCTCCTGGGTTGTTTCATGAGCTTTTATCCTTTGGTTTTTCTTAACATTAATTAATTATCTCACTATCATTGAATTTAAACGCAGGGTCTCAGTACCAATACCAACATCCTTCCTTGTGCTGAGCTGGTAGAAAAGAGGAATAACAGAGTAGTTGTGATTTTGGCAACTGAACTAGGGTTCATGTAGGGCGGAAGTTATTTTATTAATTTAAGCGAAAGCATAATATCAGCCTAGTAGCCAACTGCTGAGAATAGCAGCTAACTGTAGGAAGCAGACCCATCTCAAATTCTAACATGAGTTGCTCATTTGAACGTAAGTTTTAAACAGCCAAGGTACGTGCAGGTGCAGAACCCAGACTACAAGGAAGTTGTGCTGAAATTAGAGGTGCCTTTTCCTGTGACCACCTGTGGAACCTGACAGTTTCACATTGATCTTAGCAACCATAGCTAATCATGTGGTCAGCCCAAACTTCCACTGTCTAGTTCCAAACTCTGAAAATATGGCAAATGCAGTACATATTTGAAAAATAGTATCTTTGTGATAAAAAATAATTTTGTTGTTAATTAGGATATTCTCTCTCTCCTTTCTTTTATAAGTTGAACCAACAGAAAAGAAAACTTCAAGAAGATTTAGCCTTTGGAAGTTGGTCCTATTCCCTCTATATAAAATAAAAGGAAGATACTTGAAGACAAGATTTTTGATTAAAGCTACTTTTCCTCTATTTGTCTGTTACTATTTTTAAAAACTCTAAATATCCCATTGGAAAAGCAGCTTAAATTATATGTCTTCTGGCCAAAAAAAAAAAGAAGGAATCATCAAATTAACAAAATAAATACACTAATACCGTCTTTATTCACCTCCACAGTGACAAAAACTGGTCTTCTATATAACAGAAAAGCAAGAAAAGCTGTGAAATTCTTTGGGAACATGCCCTTTCTGAATTTTAACAATGACTCCTAAAGATCTCACTAAGTCTTAGAATTCCATAATAAAATTTTGAATCTATTAGATTTTTCTAAAAATATACACTTAGTAAGTAGCAAGAAAAGTATTTCAGATGACCATGTTTTATCTTATAAATGGTAGTTGGGATACTTACTTAATACTCTTTTGTATATTACATAAAGAACATCCTTCATATCCTTCTCATAAAGATGAGAAGAGTCAATAGACACTTAGATGGGATTGTTGGTCAAGGCAGGAAAGGACGGCTCATACAGAAATGGCTTACCAGGTGTTTCCGTCTAAACTTCTAGGACCTTTCGTCTATTAAATGTTGTGGTGGCTAGAAAGTCCTAACTTATCTGTTGCCCACAGAAAAATCTCTGTTTTTTCATTTATTACCATTTGTTTTATTTTTATAAGTCATTATAAATTAAAGGAGTAAATTATTAATTTTAACCTGTCTGAAACCTCTAATATATCAGCTTAAACCAAGTCATGCCTTCTGTGATGTTTATAATCCCTAAGTATATCCAATTTTCATTGCCCAAAAAATAGTACAACAAAGCTTGACAAATATGTGCTGATTTGCCTGGGTGCTAAAAGCATCACCAATAATTTTGATTAATGTGTCTTGACACTGAATGCATTAGCCATACAATATTCTTCTTGCTTAAAGGCTAATTAGAATTCAAGTCAGCATGATACCTACTTTTGAGAATTACAGCAATAACATTTGTTGTAATAAGAACCTTTAGGCATCTAGTTTTAGTAATGATTGATTTATAAAATTATTGAGGAGAAAAAAGAATCTGCCCCTAAAACACTTACTTCCCTCAAGGATCAAGTTTTGAGTATAAATTAAAACATCTTGGTGGCCCCGTTGAAAATGAACTATAATAGCAGATTTATTTAACATTCAGAAAACATACCTTTCTGATTTCTTTTAAACAAAATTACATCATGAAAGCATATTTGGTGAGTTTCCTGACTGTTTCATTATGGCTGCAAAGAATTTCTGATTTCTGGTTGTACTAATTGGACTCTTAAATTACTAACTTCTCAGATGGAATTTATGCAAGCAGGAAATAATTATAAGTAATAATACAATGTTGTCCTTCAAAATGCTAAAGTAAAGTTTTTTGTCACTTGAATAGCTGGTCTTTATATGATTTTCCATCAGGGATGATTTCATATGATTTGGGTATAAAGAGTCAGTTACTGTCTCAGAGCCTCCTAGTCCTCAGAGTCTAGAACTGAATATCAAATTTCCACTATTGTGGAGGCCAGAAAAAATACCATTAAGCTTTAAGGGAAGGGATTCAGTTAAAAATTGTTGCAGCTGGGCAGTGATGCAGGCCTATAACCCCAGTACTTTGGAGGCTGAGGCAGGAGGATTGCAGATTCGCAGGTAGCCTCAGAAACTTAGTGAGACTCTGTTTCAAAATAAAAAAGGGCTGGCAATGTAGCTCAGAGGTAGAACGCCCCCGTGGTCAATCCCCAGTATATACATATACAAATATGAGAGGGGGGGGAGAGAGAGAGAGAGAGGGAGAGAGACTTGTTACTGTCAAAATGATTTTTTATGATTTGTCATTAAAAAATTACACCTCAAAAATAAAAAATAAATATATTACATCTCACTTTCCCCCCTAGTTTTCCTTATGGGTGAGATAAACTGGCGGTACATGTTGAAAGGAGAAAAGCAAGCATTGAAAATCAGTTTTTGTGAAAAGTTTCTTGGGTTTAACAACACTGTTGGAGTATCTCCATCATTATGTTGTGTGTCAAATTTTCCTTTTGCTCTTCCTGTGAAGAGTGCTGGGAAGAAGAACTTTGGCAGCACCATGCTTATCCCCAGAGCACTGTGCCCCTTCACCCCTTGTTCCTGGAATACACTTGGGGAACAGAACAGGAATGTGGCATGATGTCATGTGTCACAGGAAGTGGGTGATCCTACTGCTGCTAAAGGTCACACCCACCTCCCGCCGCAAAGGCACATCCACAGTTTATGTCTACCGTCTGTAGTTTACGGATGTCTATATGTTCTATAGGTTAGAATTGCTCACACGAGGAGGGACCAGCTAGACCAGGGGCATAGCCAATGTTCCCAATATTCTGAGTTGCCCCAAGAGAAAGAAATAATAGCCGCCATTTATACAGCATTTACTAAATGGTTGGTGATATTTTAAAAGCTATGCATAAATATATTTACTTAGCTAGCACAATGACTTTTTGGGTTAAAATCAATATTGACTCAACCTATGAAGAAACTGAAGCAGAGAGAAATTACAGAATTTTCCCCAAATTACAGGCTCTCATATGGGGTTGGAGCAGGATGTCCACCCTGCTGGTCTGTTCTACAGCACTGGTCTAAGCGGCTCAATTTCTGGGGTGATGTAACCATTAGAGGCGGTGAACAAGTCCTTATGTTTTTTTCAAAATAAGTGTGGAGTACCAATTTTTAAAAATAGTAACTTAGAATCTTAAGCTTTCTTGTGTTAACGGAAAAGCTAGCTCTAGTAATTTTTATCCATTAAGATATTTGAAGACTTATTCACAAAATTAATTTCTCTGAGTTCAAATCTTGTTCCAGCAGATCAATGTCTGCATGCTACATTGTATATAATTTAATTTTCCCAGCTGAACATCTTGACACTATATGAACCATGAATGCGTTAAATGGGAATTCCAAATACCTTCCACATGGTCAAAGGACTTTCAAATACTTGTGCAGAAAGCCTGAGAGCAGTGGGAAATCCAGTTAGGCCCACTCTTAGTGGTTTTTATCGTGTATGCCTATGGTATTAGCACTTTTCTCTAAGCAGGACTCCAAGGTGACAGATAGATGAGTCTGCTGTCTGTTTTTAGGCACTTTGCTCATTTCCTGAGAGCGGTGGAAGACATGTGGCCGCTCATTAAGTTTCCAATCATTCTCCGAGAGCAACAGGTGGTGAATCAAAGCTTGCATGGTATGTCATGGCTGGTTTCCTCAACGTCTCAGAAATAACGGATGGCATGTGCTAGCTCTCTGCAGTGCCAGCAGATAAGAAGAAGATGAATAGCAACAGGAAGTATTTCCAAAGCATAAATAAACACACAAGTCTGAGAAGATTACAGATATGTTCTTGCTGCCATACTTTGTACATCCATACAGAACAGTTTTATCTTTTAAACCCTGTTACTCTCTCAAACTATGAAATCATGGTAAATTGTTCTTCTACCTAAGAGAAGTAAATTAAAGAACATCCCAAGTTAATGAAGCAACATCATATAACTGTAAACTTTTAACTCAACATTTATGAATATCCAGTGAATACTAATGACTTTAATGTGTTCTTAAATTGTCTCCTTTTCATTTTTGGGTGGTACTAGGGATTAAACAACATAAGGCCTGTTTTACTTGTTATTTTGAACAAGGAGCTTGCTAAGTTGCTGAGGCTGGCCTGAACCTGTGATTCTGCCATCTCAGCTTCCCAAACATTGGGATTACAAGTATGTGCCACCATGCCCAAACTGATTCCTTTTCAAAATGATTTACTTATACTAAGTGCTAACTAAGTCACTAGGAAAGTGTAGCTCTCGTCTGAGCTGGTGTGAGATGACAAAACCTAGTAATCCAAAAACAGAACCTATGATTTAGCAATACTACTTAATATCAATTGAATATTGACTACTTATCCAACAATACTTGATAATTATTTATTTAGAAAAGAGGTGTTTTTCTTGTGTTTGTGTGTGTGTGATGCTGGGGATTGAACCCAGGGGCATTCTACCTCTGAGCTATACCCCCCAGTCCAATTTTTTATTCTTTCTTTAGAAACAGGATCTCAGTAAGTTGCAGAGGACCTAAAGTAGCTGAGGCTGGCTGCAAACTGGATCCTCCTGTTTCAGCCTCCCAGCATGCCCCACTATGCCCAGTTGAGGTTTATTTTTTTATTTTTAATCAATTGATAGCTTCTCACTATAGTCACTAGTTAAGGATCAAAAAGAAAAAGAAAACATCAGCAGTATGCACCCTCAACAAAGTATATCTAACAATCTCCTGTGGCTGTGGGAATATAAGCATCTAGTGGAGGTGGCAGATCACCAATAATCTCCCAATCTGAAAACATTCCAAACACTCAGACTCATCTGAAGACGACTAGGGAAATGGGAGGGTCTAAAGGGGTAGTTTTCATGGTGGAAATATAACAACAAAATAAGACAATGGTAACAAATAGTAGTAATGAAGATCATAAAATATTATGCATGACCTTCATTATGAATGTATTTGCTTTGGAGGAAAAAAAAAACCCACCAAATTCTTTCATACTTATGTTCTCTCTTTCACAAAGAAAGTGCCTTAAGCTCAGGACAAGGACAACTGGATTTCAAAGCCGTGAGGCTCCTGTCAGATGACTTAACCCTGGTGACCCAGCCCAGCTAACCCAGAGCATTTGCTGCAGGGGCTCTCTGGCCCAGCCTTTCCCAATGCCCTTTCTGTTAAGTGACTTCTTCCTAATTTATAATGCCACCAGCTTCTTTTTAATTAATACTGACTAACTTTTTCTTAAATTCATCTGAACAATTTATGATCTTATAATCATTAATAAAAAGTTGTTGAGCCGGGCATGGTGGCACATGCTTGTAATCCCAGCATTTGGGAGGCTGAGACAGAAAGACTGGAGTCCAAGCATAGCCTCAGCTACTACTTAGTGAGGTCCTTTGCAACTCAGTGAGACCTTGTTTCAAAATAAATAATAAAAAATAGGGCTGGGAGTGTAGCTCGGAGGTAGAATGCCCCTGGATTCAATCCCCAGTACCACAAAAAATGTTGTCATTTTTAATATGTGGAAGATACTAAAGACTTACCATTAGTTAACTCTACAATATGAGATCATATATTCATTCATAAAGTTATTCTTGCTGAATACTAAATGACAGAGAAGTGACTTTCACTTTTAGAGTGTAATTTCCACTGAAGTAGCCAAAGCCTAAAAACATACTAAAAGGACATAATTGACCATTTTTTTATATGAATCTGGAAACATCAGAGAAAAAGCCAGAATCAATCAACATTTTTAAGGGACAATCTAGAAGATGTAATATATATATATATATATATCCAAATATACTCATAAAATGTCATATATAATACTCTAGATGAAGAATTCTAGTCCTGGAGTTCTCTAGATGAGGATGATGATTACGTGTACTGGGAATTAAACCCAGAGACACTCTACCAATGAGCTATACCCCCTGCACTTGTTTTTTAATCTCAAAAGAAGGTCTCACTAAATTGCAGAGGCTAGCCTTGTACTTGGAATCCTTCTTTCTCAGCCTCCCAAGTACTGAGATTATAGGTGCCCAGCTAAAATCATATTGTTTTATTTACACAGTCTAAGTAGAAGATTCTTAAAACAGTATACAAAACCCTTGTGCTGGAAGTAGTAATATTAATTTTAGGTTGGACTAATACACACTAGAGATGGATTTTAAATTTTGTAAGATGAGAACAATTTAAGAAAAAATGTGCTTGCATCATGTTAAGTTTTGTTGGTATTTTTAAGGAGTATAATAGGTTAAAAAAAAAAAGAGTGGAATATACAGTCAAGATAGCAATGGCAAACTTTAAATACCTGTGCTCAATTTTAATGTAATCACTTAATTTGTTGCAATGTCTGGGGAGTATTTAAAGAACAGCATTGGACTTAATAGTTTTGATTTTCTCTCCTACTTTCCTCCAATGTGGGCGACTCTCATAATTATAGTTCTGTAAAGGCAAGACTGTATTTACCTTTATCCCCGGAAGTCCAGGAAGCCCAGGAAGCCCTGGTTCACCCTACATAGGAAAATCACACAGCATTATAGAACAATATTCATTCAGTCACAGTATCTGGAAGAAAACATGGCAGAGGTTCCTAGCTCCATGCGTTCAGCATTTAGGAATATAAACAAAAATCATCTAGGCTCAGGAAGTGTGATGAGACTGTACACTGCAGTCAACTCTTGATTCAGGAACTGGTTGACCACTTTGCAGATATTTCAAGATTTTTTTCTCTCCCAGCAGTTCACTGTACGTTGGCACCTCTATGAGAAGGCGAGAAAGGATAAAATAAAAGGAGAAAGAACATCTATATTTGATTACTCTTTTGGCAAGTGACATGTTGGAGCTATTTGCTGAAATGAGGATTGTGTATGCAGTTCAGTAACACCTCCTATTCTAGTGTTCTCTCACCTCAGATAATCAAGAGTTGACTTTATGAGCAGATGGTCACATCAAAACAAAATACAAGTATCGCTCACTTAAAAGTACAGTAAAATTTCCTTTCCATTCCTGAAGGACAAGAAGGTAAAGAAATGGTTAAGATTATATTTCTTCACTCTGGTCTGTGTTTCTGGCAATTGTTGGGTCGAGGCAACCCTGCTTAGCTGCTTAGGGCTAATGGTACCATGCAGCTGTTCCTGAATACAGGTCTGAGATTAAGTGGTACATGCTGGGGCACACTGGAGTCAGGCTCAAGCTTCTCATATTCACAGAACTGTCTACATTATTTTAAGCATAAGTATAGTGACAGGAGGTTACATGGCTCAGAAAATCTCCTGAATTTCATTAAAAAAGCAAACGGAAATTTCAGGAAAAAGAAGTCTGCCCTAGCTCGGGTTGATGATCATTATTTGTGAAAATAACCCTTGAAAATAAAATAATCACACCATTTCATATTGGTCAGTCAGTGAGACAACACCACATCAAAAGAGGGGCACCGATGAAGTGGGAGGAGGCACGTCTTTTCAACTAAATGCTTCAGGAATTCACTTCCAGGAAAAAACATCTACTAAGTACAACCAGATTTCCATCTTGAATACTGAAAAAACATAATTTGGGCTGGTATTATCACAAAATGACCTCAGATACTGTTTATTAATTTATCAAGCTGTGCAATTAGATAAAATAAAAGACTTGATGGTTTAGGCTAAAGGTACTTCAGGAATGCAAAAGAAAAACTTTTCTGTCCAAAACCATGCAAAGCAAAGATTGCATGGTGAATAAGACTAAAGTGAGATTAAGCCAAAGAAGAGAGTGTGATTATTAAGAGCTTATTACTCCATTAAAAGACGACTTCTCCAAGCAGACTGCACTTTACACAGTTATAACATTATACCTTCGGTTTTCTTTTTTCTTTCCTTTTCATCCTTAACCAATAAATTTAAGAGGCTCCAGTAGAAAGGGATTACATAAAGATTTTACTGAAGTTCTCTTTTACTTTAAGAGAAGTAAAAGGCTGTTGAAAACAATAAATTTCAGGAGAATACAACCAATAAAACCATGCATTGTTTTAAAAAAGTTCTCTAAAACTTATTTTGGAGACATTCCATAGGAAATGTTTGTGGAAATATATAGATCATAAGAGTATTTTTCAAGAATTATCACTCCCTTCTTACTAGACTGAAAGGATTATAAGAGCACTTTAAAGAATTTACATGCTCATACATAAGTAGACACATAAACTCATTTTCTACCAATGGGAAAGATGTATATGACACAGTAGAGACTGTCTTACAATGTAGGTTAAATACCTACACAGACTGTGAACATTTTCTTGAAATCATATTGTATGTATGTGTGGCAGGCAGGCATAAATATACTTTCCAGTGAAAAAGTTTCAGAAATTCATATTCTGCAATGTTGAATTTTTATAAATTTGACCTTTGCACATTTATATGTACTTCATGTGCTAGATGACATAATGAATGATTATATTTAACACTGCCCTTTGTGGAAAATCTCTTAACATTTTTAAGAAGACATTTCTTCCTATATAATCCTCTCTCTTTATACCATGAAAGCTTATCTTCCAACACAGAGGGTTTTTCAGCAAACCTTTCCATCTTGTCTATACATTGGCTTCTCTGAGTTGAGTTCTTGGACATGCACAGGGGGGCAGATCTGGGTCACATTAACTGATTTGTTATTCCAAAGAATACTTATCTAAAAGATTAAAGTTTACACAGAAGCATTATACTTTTGGTTTTATCGTATCTTTTACTCTTCCCTCTTCATTCTGAGAGACTCTGACAACCAGGACTCTGTATTGTACTGCATGGCCTTGAAACAGTGACCCGGGTTTCTAGAAAGCTCCATGGTGATGGTCCCTTCTGAGGAGGGATCAAGTGAGCTTACTTCTTCAAAATTAAAACACATGCTTTAAAAAATGTAGAGCAGAGAAAAAGATCTATATGATGGAACACAATACCTGTTTTATAAATCTCTACCTTCATTCTATAAGCCTCTATCCACTCTTCAAAGATCAATCACACATTCTACTGTTGAGGAAAAAAACTGAATGAAACAATTCCTACATTAGGAGTCTTACTCTAGATGTCACACGGGGGAAAGCTAGCCACTGGGCTGGTGTTGCGGGTGACAGTCTGTGCTTTTCTAGGAAGGCCCTTAAGTATAGGGGCTGCAGCGCCACTGAACCCCTGCAGCTTTGCAGTGGCGAGAGAAATGCACGGAAGACTGCTGCAGAGGACTTTGCTGGGTTCAGCTGGCCACTTTTCTAATCTAAGGAAGCAGCAAGCATGGAACTACCTCACTTTTAATTCACTGTTGGGGTAAGTATTCCCAAATCCCGGTACCAGGAAGGAAGCCATATGATTGTGGGGAAGCGAGGTTGCCTCAAAGGGCAGAGTCTGGCCTCAGGAACAAGATGCTATTCATTTCAGGAAAAGTTAATTAACTTGGAACGAGTGTAAGCTTTTAAATGAGTCTACTCCTTCTTTCAATATCACATAAAACTGCCTTTTAATGAAATTCAAAGAAACCCCAATGTTTCCAGGCATAAACCTCTAAACTTTCAGAATAAATCTAAGTTATATTTCTAAATAATGACAATAAGACAATGTTTCATTAAGCAACTGGAGATCACTTCAGTCCTTCAACTCTGAAAACAGTGGAGCCCATGCAAGATTATAGCAGAGTTATTTTGGTCTGTGTTTTACATACAGGGCAATTTTGCAGACATTTTTTTTTTTTTTTTTTTTTTTTTTTTTTTTTTTTTAGAAAATCACAGGTTTGGAGAACAAGTAAAACACAGTCGTTAAGTTTTTTTTTTTTTTTTTGTGTGTGTGTGTGTGTGTGTGTGTGTGTGTGTGTGAGTGCGGTACCGAGGATGGAACCCAGAGGAATTCTACCTCTGAGAAACACCCCCAGCCCTATTTTTTTATTCTTAATTTTGAAACAGGGTCTCACTGAGTTGCAAAGGACCTCACTAAGTAGCTGAGGCTGTCTGTGAACCATGATCCTTCCGTCTCAGCCTCACAAATGCTGGGATTACAAGTGTGTGCCACCACGCCTGGCTTAGCCATTAAGTTTTAAAGACTAAGAGACCAAAGATTAGATCATCTGAGAAAATTAACTGCTGTTTCAAAGCAAAGTGACCATGGATCTCTGACATTATCACTAACTCCAAATTTCTTAAGTAAAGATCAGAAGAAAATCTTATGAATTAAATAGTTAAATTTGTGGAGTTCTTCTGGACTCTTTGGAAAAGTCTCAACTCTACCTGGAACTGGGCTTGATAAATTTTACTCTTCAATTCTTAGTTTTGAGGGAAAATATTTTGTCTTTAAATTAGAGAAATGTCACAAAATTACGAAAGACCTTTTCATAATTTACTTCCATCCTAAATGTTTATAAAACAAAACTCTCTCAATGCCTTCAAGAGCTTAAGACAGAAAAATTATGATGAGCTCTGTCTTAAGGTTTCAAACCTCTATAATGGGATTTACTCTCTTTCCCTTTCTAATGGGTTAAATTCTAACTTTCTGTTCACATTTTTATCTATCACTCACATCAGCCAACTAATGGACAAAGGCAGGGACACGATCTTAGGAGATGTAAGTGGTGTGGAATTCACTTTTACTTGCTAACTACAACCTCTCTGTTATCTGAAGTCAGCCTGAACTGGACACTGATATCCAGATGCTCAGGTGATAAGCTGTCTACGCTGCAGATCCCAATGAGACTATGAATCTGAACACATTCAGGGCGTGACCTCTAATGTGGTGCTTCCGCAAAGCACACATCATCAGCAAAGCTTATTGTACCACGACTGGGTTAGTTAAATCGGTATGGCTAGTGTCTCAAAGAGGATGATTAGAAGGGTAACACTGTCAGTGAAAAGAAAAGGAATAGAAGTTTCTGCCCATCATTCTCCATCAAGAGAGCTTGGCAAATATTCATTGATTCTCATGAGAGACAGAAACATGCCAATTATATTTAAGCATGCAAGTAAGTTGTTGGCATCTTAACCCAACTGATCTTTGTTAGTTTCAAATAGTTTAGTACATGCAGACTTTAGCTCATAATGCATCTTTAAATATGGGGGAAATTTGTATTCACATTTTAATATGGTCAGCATCAAGACCTTTCACAATGCAAAATAAGAGCGGGGCTGTTACTCAGTGGCAGAGTGCTTGCCCAGCTCATGCACAGCCCTGGGTTCAAATCCCAGCACCACAGAAAAAAAATTAATTAAAATGCAAACTGACTGATAAGATTTTGTATGCAAAGCATAAATATTGCATCAGTTTGAAATACTTATTTTCATATTATACAGCATATAATAAAGAGATATAAAATGAGTATGATACAATATGAAGAACACACTGGAGAGAGAGATTATTACCTTCTGTCCTGGACGACCAGATTCTCCAGGTTCTCCCTGGGCAACAAACAAACAAAACAAAAACAAAAACAAAACACCAAAGATGAAAAGAACAGTCTTACAAAAATTTTCCAAAACCTCTGGGAACATTTACGAGGTGGTCCATCCTCCTCGTATGTTCACATGCACTTTATCTTACATGTAAAAAATCCATATTTCCACAAAACCAATCTGAAAGGGAGGAGAAGGCAAGTCTTCTTATTTAAGGCCTCCTTGGGTTTCCCAGAGATGACCTTGTGGTTGTAAGACAATTATTAAAGGTGAGCAGAAACAGAGCTATAGCCATTAACGCTGGTAAAAGGGGAGAGAAAATAGAGGCTTATAGAATTAACTCTGTGACCCCTGTGAAACAAACACTTGAATGGCTATAGTTACCTTAATTCCTGCAGCAGATGATCCAGGGTCACCCTAAAATGAAACCCATGAGAAGTTATGTCACGAATAATGGGAACAGGAAACGTCACAAACTCTCAGAGTCGTCATCAACTTGGATGCTCAAAGGGGACTCCATGAGCAACTGGGCTGACGATGCTCACGAGGCTTATACCAATATGTCAGCTGGACGCAATGATTTCCAAGGTAATTCCTTTGAATGCTAGATACAACAGGATTACATTTCTGGAAATAAGTATGCATGTATAAACATAAGTATATACTTGTACGAATAAGTATATACTAATATAACTAATATAATAATAAATGTTTATGTAGGTATAAAACTGCAGATATACAAACAAAAATAAGTATACCTATATGAGCATGATAGAGTACTAAAAATATATTTTGGAGCAACAAATTATGATTGAGGGATGTAAAATATTCCATTTTCTCTATTTCTGGAATTTATCAATTTCCCCAGCTATCATTTACAAGGAGTTCCCTGACTCTTTTGTTTTTTGGCAAGTCAAGGTTCAAGAACTGACGTCAAAGGGTTAATGGTGTGGTGCTCAGTTTGTTTTCCTTCTGAAGCACTGTCACAGTTAAGACCAGCATGCTTTTTCCAGCTTTACACTTATTTTATTGTAACTTGGTCACCAGGAAGTTACAGAATGATGGATGACTTGTGGGTGATGGGGACACATGTGAGCTCTGAGAGAAAGTCTCAAGCTCTCTCTCTCTCTCTCTCTCTCTCTCTCTCTCTCTCTCTCTCTCTCTCTCTGGCATGGAATTCCATCAAGATTTCACACAGGGTGCTTACATTTCTTTTCTCTTTTGGGTGCTGTGCCGGGGATGGAGCCAGGGGCAGTCTACCTCTGAGCTATACCCATAGCCCAATTTTATTTATTTTTATTTTGAAACAGGGTCTCAGTAGGTTGCTGAGGGTCCTGCTAAGTTGCTAAGGTTGGTCTTGAACATGTGATTTTCCTGTCTCAACTTCCCAAGTACTGGGATTACAGGAGAGCCTCCCTTCCACAGTAGATAACTATATTCCTAAAGTTAATACATTATAAACAAGCAGATGGAGACTAGTGGAGAAAAGAATCTGAGGAGAGCTGGGAATGTGTCATATTTCTGAAATGAGGCCAGCAAAGGGTCTAGATTTCCAAGCTCCTTCTAGCACTTTCTATCCCACGAACGTGCTAGAAAGAAAAGGGAAAGGAGAAAACGCAGTCATCCGAGAGAGTGAAGGAGAAACAGCCCCAAGATAAGGTATACGGGGATTTCCTCCACTGTCTCATCTAGACACAAGTCGAGGGGCTCCAGGGCTCTGTGTCCTTGTTCTCGAATCCAGAAGCTGCTCATCACTCTCCTCTAGAGAAAGACACAGGCCTCGGGCCTCTGCGCCTGGGCACTTCCCCTGCTCTCGCTGTTTTGCGCCTCTTCCTTTCTGGCTCACTCTCTTTCTTTAGGTCTCAGCCTGAACCTGGCTCTAGCCTCAAAGATCCCTCACAGACCAACCTGGACACAGGTCCCCTCACACACGCTTCTTCCAGAGTAGCATCCTACTCTGTCCACATCTGGCATAGCTCATGCCGTAGCCCCCCGTTTATGTTTCCTGTGTACCCGCCACAGGCCTGAGAGCAGATTCCCTGCCTACTTCCTTTCAGTGCCTCACTGCAGGTCAAGCAACACACATATGGTGAATGAGCGAACAAATCTCAAAAAGAATTTTCTAAACAGTCAGCAGCCGAGGATTAAAATGAAAAAAGTCTTTAGGAAGGAAAAAGAAGAGGGAAGGAGGAAATAGTAAATTAGCTTGTTGAGGATAGAAATATATATGGCTTTCTTGACATCTGTAATTGCTATTACTCAAGAAAAATTTGAAATGTGACTAAACAAAGGTGAGGACCCTAAATATTGTCTTTCTGTGGAATGACAATACTTCTCTCCCCAATTATTAACATTTTAACTGATTTCCCAATGGGATGCAAAATAAATGTGGCTAATAAAATAATAATTATTTCTACTTCTACTAAATTGAGTCTGGAAGCCATCAACACTATGAAGTAGGTTTTCGATATTATGCACAATAAGACTTTTGAATTCCTAAAAGCAATTTACCTTTGTAAAATTCCTTATTTCATTTATGCCTCAAAAAATAAGTGTCACCCATAAGTCATCCATCATCCCGTAGCTTCCTGGTGACCAAGTTACAATGAAATAAATAAATCAGTATAGGTCAGATATTACTATCTGCATTTAATAGCTGAGGAAATTGAAGTGACTAGAAGAGAATCTGGGGCTTCTTAAATACTACTGCCATGTTATTTTTATTAGAATAAGGAAATAATTGTTGGATGAAATTTTACTCAGCTATGAAGAACAAAATCATGTCATTGGCAAGATAATGGATGGAACTAGAGAATAGTATGCTAAGTACAATCAGCCAGTCTCAGAAAATCAAGGGTCATATGTTTTCTCTCATATGTGGAAGCCAGAGAGAAAATAGGAAACATAAGGGACCTCAGATAAATGAGGAGAGAGACCAGCAGGACAGTGGAAGGAGGCTGGGGGAGGAAAAAAGGGAGGATTGAGAAAGGAAACAGTTCAGATGATGTTATATCCATGTATGAAGGTATCACTCCCAATTTCACTGACATGGATGGGGGGCTGGGTGGGATGCAGAAGAAAACACACCAAGTACTGTGTGCATGAATGTTTGACTCACTTTGAGCCTCGCCATGATACGTAATTACAATATCCTAATAAAAGTACAAAACAGAGCCAGGTGTGGTGGCACACACTTGTAATGCCAGTACTTGGGAGGCTGGAACAGGAGGATCACGGTTCAAGGACAGCCTCAGCTACTTAGTGAGGCTTTCTGCAACTTAGTGAGACCCTGTTTCAAAGTAAAAAATAAAAAATTGGGTTTGGGGATGTAGCTCAGAGGCAAAATGCCCTTGGGTTCCATCCCCAGTGCTGCAAAAAAAAAAAAAAAAAATTGGTGGCTTTTTTGGTAGCAGGATATAAAGGTGACAGTAAACCTACAAATAACAAGAGGTTGCTTATTTTAATCATGAACTTTTTTCAGAATTTTAATTAAAAGTTGTTAGATAATCTACTATATGAGAATAAAGACCAGATTTATTTCTTACAGAAATTGAAAGAAAAAAAAGTCTTCTGAAAAGCTGGTTTATTTGTAGAAATTGGAGAAGTTTTATTTGATGGACAGCTAAAAATGATATTTTAATTCTCTTTTTAAACATTTAGAACAGTGAAATCTCCAGGAATTTTTCTAACTTTTAAGTAGCAAGCATCGGTGGAAATAAAACAAGGTGTGTTTATATCCCCTGCCCCACAGATTGAAAGTGAATGCAGGATGAAAGTAGGGAAGACCCTCTGACTCTCTCTTAAATAAACTCCTAGCTTCTGATGGCAACTGACTTAGAAATTTCCACAGGATAAATCACAGATGGAGAAATACCATGAGAAGACACTTGACATGAGTGAACTTGACTTGACTGGTCTTCATTCAATCACAGTTTCTGTATTATTTGTGATTATTTTCAAATTCAAATTGGGTTCATAGTTATATGTATATATTAATAAAGTACATGTGGATAAAGTTAATGTGATGATTTATTTTTACCATTTATTAACTCATTCCACAGATATTTTCTGCACGCCAACTATATGTCAGATCTGCTCTGAGTGTAGGGACTCTGGGAGTCGGCAGACAACGCTGAACAGTGTAGTTTTAGCCCCTGCCCTTGCTCTTCATTTTCAGTCAACATCTACTGATATATATGTATAGAACATATAACATTACTTATTGAAAGCATGACGATATTTTCTTATTCTTTCTTTCCTTTTTAAAATGTAGAATAGGAATTGTCATGTTTGAGATTTTTTTTTTTTTTCCGGTACTAGGGATGGAACCCAGAGGCATTCTACTCCAAGGTATACCCTCAGCCCTATTTTTTTATTCTTTATTTTGAAACAGGGTCTCACTGAGTTGCAAGGGGCCTCACTAAGTAGCTGAGGCTGTCCGCGAACCGCGATCCTCCAGGTCTCAGCCTCCCGAATGCTGGGATTACAAGCATGCGCCACCACGCCCGGCTCTCTTTGAGAAATTCTGTGTCAGTGTGTATACACAGAAAACCTGGTAAGCAAATGTATGGTATAGAAAACACTTCCCTCAGTAAATAAAATAGTTTAAAGTAAAAAAAATAAGGTTTTTATTCAATAAATATTTATTTTCTTCTAATACGTGCTGGAACTTGAATTAGTGGTGGGAATTCAAGTCTATCTGATTATGGTTTTGGCCTTGTTTGTTTTATGTTTTCTGTAGGCTGGAAGTCAAATGAAAAAAGAAACTGCAGTAAAGCACAATAAGGATTATGGAACGAATTACAAACAGTGCTGTTGGATCCTATAGCAGATGATCTGACCCATCCAGAGGAGACTGGAAGTCTGCCCCCCCACCCCGAAATGACTTCTAAATTCAGGTTTCACTGAACTAAAGAATAACTAGAACATGGAAAAGTAGAGGTGAGAAGTTGGGGGAAGAGGAGAGCTCAGGAGTGTCTAAGCAAGGAATAACATGTGCTAACGTAGAGAAGGTCTGGCCTTGATTGTTGTGGGAATATCTGCTGAGATAGGCCTTCAGGTGACTTTAAGAAAAGATCATAATTTGGCTAGTAGCTTCAAAAATGGTGTTGCTTCCAAAAAGGTTCAGAGAATGCATATCATCAAAGAAACCATGCAGATGTGTAGGAACAGGTCACTGTGTTCAGAGGAGAGAAAACGAAGGAGTTAAAAAAAAAAAAAGCAGAAGAGACAGCTAATGCCAAGAACATGAATGTGGTGCTCTTCAAACCACAAATTAACACTGGTTAACAGCGTGGCTCGGGCAGAGCCCTCAGCGGGCTGCACACACACCCACTTCCGAGGGTGGAGATAGGTAAGAAATCAATTTCTACATTTGCAGTGGTGGGATTACCACTCCAAAGAGAAACCACTCTTCTGTAGCAGCTCTACACATGACTGAGATCGGTCTTGGGTAGGTTATTTCTGAAGCTGGAGTGCACAGAGCTGCTGGTCACAGAAAAAGTCCAGCCCCAGTGGCTTTTATAGACCCACAACATTTCCAGATGACCAGTCTGGAAAGGTTTAAATTGTTTTACCATCGGAAGGCGCTGAGTTGGATCAAAAAGAAAAAAAAAAAGAACCCTATTAAAGTGAATCAGTCAATGACGTAATTCACTTACATGGATGGCGGAAAAGGAGCTTTTTTTTTTTAAATTTTACATCTCAAACTTGGTAAATGATGAATGACTTTCACATACTGAACACAAAGGCCATAAGAAGAGTGTTTCCAACATGCTGGAAACAAATTATATGACAGAAGCAGGAAATGTTTAAAAAATATATTAAAAATTATATTCCAATTACAGCATTCTTGGGATGAACGCTACAGGTCAGATTACATATTATACACATTGCAGATTCCTATTTACAATCCCCTGTTTAGACCCATTCAAAGTTTATAGAAATGATTTCCGTTTTAACTGAGGCATTTCTTGTACTTTATTTCAGCTGAGTAATAAAACTTTTTGATGTTAAAAAAAAAAGAAAGCCAACCAATCTCATTGACTTCCATTTCCATGTGGTAAGAAAAGCTAGTATTTATTGAGAGTTTATTATGTGTGAGCCAGTATGGCAAATGATTTGCATTAATATATAAAATAGAAACAGTATTCCTTTGAGATACCTTGGTCTTTTCAAAGAAAATTTGTTGCTTTACTACTGTAAGATTAAATTTCAAAATATGTGTAATTAAAGAAACAATTATTGGCCTATGTTCCAAAAATAAAGCTTTAAAAAGACATCTTCTAAAGCACAAAATATTCTGTATAAATTGACATAAGCATAATTTGGGTTTAGTATAATTTTTTTTTTCACTTGAAGGAATTAACCTGTAGAATATTTCCTTTCTTTTAGGCAAAGATTGGCAACTGTGGCCATGTCCAGCTGGCCACCTGCATTGCCTATGAGCCCAAAATGGTTTTTACATTTTTTGTTTGTTTGTTTGTTTGTTTTGGTGGTACTGGGGTTCCTGGAAGCCCTTCTATCTCCAGGCTACGCCCGGCTGGTTTTTACATTTTTAAATGGTTAAAAACACTGAAACAATAATATTTCCCGGCACATGAAAATTATTTTAAGATTCAAAGTTCCTGGCCCAGAAATCAAGTTTTATTGGAACACAGTCACACTCCTTGTTTACATGTTATCTGTGGCTGCATTCACACCATAGCAACAGAGCTGAGGGCTGTGACAGGGATCATATGACCCACAGAACCTAAGCTGTTTATTATCTGTCTCTTTACAGAAAATTTTGGCTGATCTCAATTTTAAGGAAAAAAAAAAAGAGGTTAAATAACACCATACAGTTTTATATGCTTAAGGTTTAAGATTTTGATTTTGAGAGTAGTCAGGGGCTATCCTTGCTCTCATTCATGTTAAACATTTTCATGTCATATTTTATTGCAGTTTTATATTTAAAACTTGGCAGATTAAAATAATGGGTCAATGTAGTACTCAATCAGGTAAGAATTTGTCCCCTGCTCCACCTCCAGAGAAAGTCTGTTGAAGTCTAGAGATGTGCTGCTGGCATCTGGGGGGTGGCAGTCAAGAATGACACTGAACACGGGCCACCTCCCACGCTACAGCAGTACCTGGCCTGGAATGTCTACTGTGCTGAGCATGGAAGCCCTGGTCTGCAAGACACTGAGCGCCCATTCTCACTTCCAGGGAGCTCCTTGATTACAAACACAATCTCTACTTATGACATAAATTCATTCCCACCCCATGCCATATTTATATTAATGTTTATGAAAGGGAGATAGATAAACTTTTTATTTTGTATGTATGTTTTTATGACTAACCATCATCCATCTGTAGTATAGTAACTTTCAAAATAGAATGTTGCGTTCGTAATTGTAAGCCTAAATGCATAATTCTTTTCTAATCATTCAATTATTTAGTTTGATTTATGTTGAGTCCATCTGTTTTTTGTTTTTTTTTTTTTTTGGTGGTGGTACTGGGGTGGAACCCAGAGGCTTTCTACCTCTGGGCTATACTCCCAGACCTATTTTCTATTTTATTTGGAAACAGGGTCTCACTAAGTAGCTGAGGCTGACATCGAACCTGTGTGATCCTCCTGTTTCAGCCTCCCAAGCGCGGGGATTACAGGCGTGCGCCACCATGCCCGGCTATGTTGAGTCCATCTGAATCTACTCTAAATTCGGTTTCTTGAGAGATCCTTTTTCTGATTCGTAACATAGAGGACAAGTGAAGAGAAGTGTCCTTCCTACGAGATGTCTTAATGCCAGGCTGCCAAAGCATGAATCCAAGAAAATGTTATACTAGTAGGCTAGAGGGGAAAAGGAGAAGAGGAGAGAGGACCAGTAAGGGACCACTGCACTGTACATGCTGATCATAGCTTAAAAAGTCAAGAAGAAAAAAAGCATACAAAGGGTGACAAAATGTCCAGGTGCTGTGGACTTCAACTTAGGCAAATTTTCAACACTGCACTCAAGGCTCTAATCAATAACATACTTGGTTATACTTAAAAATCAAACTTTTATGTGTCATCCCAATCTTCTGATGTGTCCTTTCCTAAAACTGGGACAAACTGAATCGTTTTCAGAACTCTTACTTTTTTCCTTCAGTACAATGAGAACATCCCATGTCTATAAGGGTACTTCCTTGAAAGCCATATTTCTGGAAATGTAGCCATACATTTTCTAACATTGTTGGTACATCAGTTTGCTTTGAAAATATTTAAACTGTAGGTAGAATGTAGAACAATCCCTTCTTATAAATCAAACATTTAAATTCTTCTAGTCTTGGAGAATCATCTCTGATCTTGTCAAATTAAGCAACTCTCACTCATCCTCAAAATCTTCCATTTTTATATACATGAAATAATATTATTGCTCATACACATAACATTTCATATTTGACAAAAGTGTACCTTTTCGCCAGTGTCACCTTTGGGGCCATTTTCACCAGCATCTCCCTGAGGAGAGGAAAAAGTGGATATATAAAATACAGTGGTGATATTTTTCATTATGTTTTTCTTCAAAATTTTCTACAGACTAATGTACTTTTACCTGACCAGCTGCCTGATATTAACATAATTTTATTACAGTGAACATAATTAAAGTTTCAAACACCACCATATTATCCAGAAAGTCATAATTGATCTGCCTACCTTCTAACAGTTTATTTGGACACCCAGACCTCCTCGCACCATCTCTTTTCTCCCCGTCTCAAAGCTTAACGCTTAATGCGTTTCTCTTCTCTGCCTTGCACAGGCTTTCTCCTGACAGCTCTCTCAGTATGCTATATTACCTCTGCCTTGCCACCTGGGTGTCACACCTGTCCCGGAGCCCCTGCCCTCTCTTCTTACCCTGTCTTCAAATCCACCCCAAATCTCCATGACCTCAAAGTATATGTGACTTCAAAAGTACAACGTGACTTTGGAAGCCTGTTGCCTGTTTATTTATTGGGGCCTAACTGGTTTGCATTTCTGAAAATAAAGTTTTACTTTTTTTTTTTTTTGGTGGTACTGGGGTTCCTGGAAACCCTTCTACCTCCAGGCTACACTCCCAGACCTATTTTATATATTTTTTAAATTTGGAAACAGGGTCTCTTAAGCCAGCAAGATGGCTTCGAACCTGAGTGATCCTTCTGTCTCTGCCTCCCAAGTGCAGGGATTACAAGTGTGCGCCACCATGCTTGGCTTTACATTTTATTAGAGGTTTTATTTTTTTTAAATATATACATCATATTAAAATGAGTTTGGGTTTAGTTAGCTGTATCATTGTTAGAACCAAAATACCTGCCAAGTACAACCTGGAGGAAGAAGGTTTCTTTGGCTCACAGTTTAAGAGGTTAGTTCATGGTTGGCCAGCTCAAGTAGCAGCACTTTAGGTCAAGGCACAGGTGGAAGAAGCCATGCTCAGCTCATGGGGGTGGGAAGCAGGGAGGAGGGAGAGGGAGGAGAGAGGGAGAAGGAGGGAAGGGGAGGGAGAGAAAGAAGGGACAGATGTAATCCCTAGCCACACCCCCAGGGATCCAGCACCTCTAGTCCTTTCTGCCTAGAACTGAGCCAAACTATGTTGCCAACATTGAGGCCATTTTAAATTCAAACCATAACAGAAAGTTTGTGCTTTCTTTGTTACTTTTGAGTCTTCTGATGCGAACTTCCTCCCTTCTCCCCACAAAGCAATACACTGGGGGAAAGACATTCATATACCCTTCATGCTGTGCCTCTGAGAGTCCTGAGTTCTTTAAGCCTCACAGCATGTTCAAATGGAGATGTCTTAGACTTAGGAGCCAGGGTGATTGTCTAGCTCCAGCACTTACTGGGCATCAAGCTTCTTTTGTGTATTGTAAGGATAAGGATACTTTGTACAAAAATACAAAAGAAGTAACATACTGTGTATAGACCAACACCAATAGTATCTGGAACATCCTCAGCCATTGATTATAGTCATTAGTGATTACTCTTCATATATTTCATAAGCTGGAGCACCCTTCTCTCCAAATTTGTAAGAAGTCACTTTTCTATCATTTAAAGAGTCACTTAAAGGGGAGGATGGAGAGGCGGGAAGGGGGCCTGCCAAGTGTTGTGTACATGTATAGCACTGTCAAACTGATTTACATTATTATGTGAGACTATGATGGACCAATAAAACAATATTAAAAAAGAAACAGACTAAATAATGTTATGTGAATATATGAATTTATCACTATGAACCTCACTATCATGTGTGGGGAGGGAGGAGGGAGGGAAGAAACATTGTATACATATATGAATGTATCACTACAAATCTCAGTATGATGTACAATTTAAATGAACCAATAAAAGATTAATTTAAAAATGTGAAGCTTGATGTAAGTGAAAATTAAATAACTAGTGATGTTTGAGTTAAAAAAAAATAAAGAGTCCCTTAAAAGAGAAATGATTGTTAATGGCTTCTTGGGAGAGAAGTGGAAGAGGCAGCCTTTCACTTTTTTCCTTATATTTTCTTTTATTGTTCCAAATAATCATGAAGTTAACCTGCTCAGCCATTTGTTCATGGTAACAGATGTTCTACAGTGGGAATGAGCCCCGAGAGGCTGCTGGTGTTGTCTCTCCTTCTTCCTTAATTTCCACACAAAACAGTTGCCCAATGGCTAATTAATCTCAAATTAATTACCATGAACTGATTGGATGTCCAATAAATGTACTGGTAATCTATTATGAGGAATCTTTGATAGGCAACTTATTTGTATGCTCTTTTAAAAAAATCCCATTATTAAAAAGAAATCTCCTGCCAGGCGTGGTGGCGCATGCTTGTAATACCAGCATTTGGGAGGCTGACACAGAAGGATCATGGCCATCCTCAGCTACTACTGAGTAAGGCCCTTTGCAACTCAGTGAGAACCTGTTTCAAAATAAAGAATAAGAATAGAGCTGGAGGTGTAGCTCAGAGGTAGAATGCCCCGGATTCCATCTCCACTACCGAAACAAACAAAAAACCCCTCCTTATTAGGAAGGCTGGCTGTGATTGGCTGAGAGGAAAGAGTGTGGCTGAGCTGTCATGAAATTGCCTTTTATACCCCTTTGCATGGCTCTTTTTCCTTTTAAGTAAATGCCTTTCCCCCCTTTTTCCTTTATAATGATGAAAAAATATAGCTACATTGAAGACTTTATCTTGATCCTTAGAGGAACTTGAGATTAGACTGATTTATCATAAAGACCCTATCACTTAAGAAGAGCATGATGTAGTATCTTGGTTGTTTTTCTACTCAATACACTCTCAAACACTACTGACTAAAGCAAATAGTAGGAGAACCAGGAAACAAGCACCACTATATGCACTGAGAGTATAAAAATAATCAGGGCAGTTCCTAAAGTAGTAAGGAAAGGAGTCCACGGTAAATTTAATGTGCAGCACCCTTGTCTCCTTTTCTTTTTCTTTCTGGTTTTTAAGGGAATTCTTTGTAGGGCAATTTTCAGATAATTGTTGCAGGTAACCATCTGTATCCCTTTAACCTAGTAATATAAGAAATAGTAGAGAGGGGAAGATTCTCAGAAAAGCATTGGAATGGCTTTAGAAAGTGAACACAGCAGAGATGTTGCAGGCCTAGGAATTTTTGAAAGTGACTGAAAAGTCTGATATAAAATATTTAAATTTTCTCCTCTTGCCTTCATTTCTTTAAAACATTTTTTACTCAAACTTTTGTCTATACATAATAGTTACACAATTTTCTTCTTTCCCTAACTTAACAGCTTGAAAAAAAAGCAAATGAACATAGTCCTTATCCTCCTTCCCTCAACCATACCTATCTGTCTGTCCTTCCGTTCATCTATCCATCCATCCATCCATCCATCCATCCATCCATCCATCCTGACAAGTTTGGGTCTCACAGAGAGAGAGATAAAGGTAAACAGAAAAAATCCTTCTTACCTTTTCTCCTTGTTCTCCAGGTTCGCCCTGAGTAAAAGAACAGAAATTAGGTGACATTAAATTATAAAACATCTAGCTAAACAATTAAATGAATCATATATGAACACAGCAGATGAATTATGTATAGTACCTTGTATTTTTACTGTATATCATTTCTATGTGAAAACAAATGGTAAGGTGAGTTTCTTGAAGAACTGAATGTAGATGTCAACACCAAATGTATTCCAGATTCTTGGCTTTTTCAGGAATAAAGTATGTTCAGTATTTTAAAATGATCATCCAGGAACTGGCTGGGCACTAAGAACATGGTGGCAATTCAGTATTTGAAGAAACTTTTCAGTGTACTCCTTTTATTCTGTCCAAACTCAGAATCAGAAGGGTGGGCCAGCAAGTCCTTCCACAAACCTTTTGTTTAAAGCATCCGTGGCTCATGGATGACTTCAAGGCTTTGGCGGCCCAGCACGGTTCCCCATCTGTCTTACCCTAACATGACCATAAATCTGAGGTCCTAAACCCACATCTCTTCATAGTGTCACAAACCCCCTCACTGTTCATTACCAGTGAGTTGAGGAGAGATATACCTATTTGAAAGATGACCAGGAAAGCATGAGGACTGAAATCCAAACTGTGCTCTAAAAAGAATTTCATTTTCATTTCACCCAGGAAAGGACAGAAGATGAAGCTGGAAAGGTCTAAAGTACATCACACACATCATGATATTATTTCCAGATGAAAAGCTTGAGTAAGTGTTGCCATGAGATGAACTGCTTTATAAAAAATGATAAAAGGCGCTGAGTGTGTGTGTGTGTGTGTGTGTGTGTGTGTGCGCGCGCACGTGCGCATGCACATGCTTTACGTTATAGCCTGCTTTAGAAATTGGTTTGAAGGCAAGACCCTTTTAATTCTTCAGAACTCAACCTGACCCTTTGGCTTTTTAAATTTCTTACCACCTTTACTGCTCAGCATCTGCCCTGACGGTCGGGTCGCTAGGCAACACAAGAACAGCGCTGTGAATATGCAGTAAGCATTACCTCCCATCATTTGGCTTTTAAGCATGAAGCAAGAGAGGGAAGAAGACAGGAAAATGGCTATAGCCCCAGAAGGACAAAGGGCAGGTCTATAAATTTTAGGTCTGTCTGTCCTAGGCGCCTGTCAATAGCAATGCGATTTGTGAAATCAGCTGACAGGCATCTGTGGGATGGATACGCACCAGCACAGCTGATGGGATTAGACATTAGTTTTGTACTTCAAGGGATGTTCACTCATCAAAGGATTCGGGATTTGTCTGCCTGTTTGGTTTAAACTAAACTGTCACCAATCTTTTTATATTTAACAGACTCATTTGTTCTTTAAGAAACAAAGAAAATGTGCACCCCCCAAAAAAAAACCCACCTCGTGACATTTCTTTCCTATTTAGTAATTCAGACTACATTCATTTTTAAATTTTAAACATGCCTCATCTTTATTCTTTTCTTCATCTGATTAACTGGTTATGTTGCGTGGAGGCTGGTGGTGGCCAAACTTTGAGGAAAAGTCACAGTGGCACTGCTGACACCATCTTCAAAGGTTTATAAATAGTACATTTTAGGCAGACTGCACATGACTTATGTTTTTAATATGCTCATTAGCTGGTAAAATGACAATAGTCATATTTGAAGCAGGGGCTTTTAATGTTATTTAGTTATCTCAAAATAAAGATTTTAGACAATCATATGCTATTTGTTTTCCTGCATTTTAATGCTAATGAAAATCACAAATGTAATTTATTCATTAATTACAAAGTTCTGTACTATAGCATATGATACCACTGATAAAATATCCCATCCAAGTGCAACCAGTGGGACACACAGAAGTGAGACAGTGTACAATCGCATGGAAATTCACATGACAAGTAACTCTGCTTGTGTTTCTTTGAACTAACCTTTGGCCCCGGTATTCCATTCTGTCCTACAGCTCCAGGCAATCCAGGTTCACCCTTGAAGTAAGAAATAGATACTAATAGGCAAAATAGACAAGAGCAGCACATTATGTAACCAGTTAGAGAAGAGAACCATCCAATAATGCTCTGGTAGTAGACAGGAAATAAGTGACTATCAGTGTAAATAGAGGTTAATTTTGTATGGTCCAAAATTCTATATGCTAGAGAGCAGGGTGTACAACAAAATTAATTTGTTCAATCTTTTCATCATTAAGAAAGATAAAGTGACTTATCAATGGAATTAATATCTAGCATGATTCTTGGTACATTGTAGGCATCAAATAAGTATATGTTGAATGAGAAAAACATACTAGAAAATGTAAGATCCTCTTGTTGGCAAACTTTTAAGTGGTTAATTAGCTCAGAGAACTTAATATTAAATCATTATGTTTTCATATTAGACCTAAATCAAATGAACATTTACAAATCTAAATTTTAAACACATGTATCTTTGAACCCCTACTTTATTTATTTAGATGCATTTGATACAAAAATAAAAAGTAAAAATGACTTTGTATTCTGTTTTTAATTTTGTTGTAAAAATAATTAGAATAAAACATTCAGATTTATGGCTCTAATTGTCATATTGAATGATAGGCTTTGGGGAAAGAAAGTGATGGCCATTAGCCTAGAAAAATTCTCCATTTCAGAAAGATGATGCTGTATACAAGTCTTTCTGACTCTGAATCAACAATTGTTTTTCAAAGAGGACAAAAAGTCCCATGAAGTGTTCAGAAGCAAAAGAAAGCTACCCTGTTCCTTGATATTTTCACATGGATTAAACTTACATCCACCAGAATTTCATTTTCATTTATAAAAAGATCCCCAAAGCTCTTTCCTCTGTGCTCCAACTACTGGATACTTTCTTCTTTCCACTGAGGGTAGTAAAGTTGCTTCTTAGTGGATTTTTTTTGTGTGTGTGTATGTGTTACTGGGAATGGAACCCAGGGGCCTTCTACCGCCGGGCTATATTCCCAGACCTATTTTATATTTTATTTGGAAACAGGGTCTCTTAAGCCAGCTGAGGCTGGCTCGAACCTGCGCGATCCTCCTGTCTCAGCTTCCCAAGCTCGGGGATTACAAGCATGAACCACCATGCCTGGCTTCTCAGTGAATTAAAAAAAAAAATAGACTTTATTTTGTTTTTTAAAGAAGTTTTAGGTTCACCACAAACTTAACTGATTTTTAAGAACATTTTCTAAGTCACCTGGAGGACAAAAACTAGGTCATTTTTATACTTGTGTTCTCAGCCTCATAAGGAAATACATGAGTAATACAGCTATGTATCTTAAGTGCAAAGACCTTTACACTTGTTAGCTCAATTCTCACAAGCTTCTATGTGGTAAGTACTACTGTTAATCTGTTTTACCAGTAAAGAAACAAAAGAATAAAGATTGTTCAGATTTACACAAATATAGTCAAGACTTGAATTCTCGCGACCTGGTTTAAGAAATTGCACTCTTAACGCTACACTCAAAGAGAAGGAATGAATGTATCTAAAAGCTGAAAGAGAGCACAGGAGGAGTCATCTGGTCTATACATTCCCATTTGTAAATTTCTTTATACAAAAGTCTGAATTAAGTATAGCCTACATAATGATATTTTATGTGAAGTTTGTGATATCTTCGCTTTTCAAAAACTTTTATTGGTATATTGTAATTGTACATCAGAGTGAGATTCAAAGTGATACAAACATATATACACATATTACTCCATGTGATTCCCTCTGCATCTCATCCCACCCCTACTCCCCACTACACCCTCCATGTACGTTATTGAGATTGGTGATGCCTTCATGTATGGACATAGCATTATTCAAAGTATTCCCCTCACAAAGACTTGTTTTTCCTTCCCTCCCCCACTCCCAAGCCCCCTCAGCTCTCCTGGTCTCTCTCTTCATTGATCTGAACTCCTCTCTGTTTCCTATTTTATCTCTGGCTTCTACATATGAAAGAAAACATATAACTCTTGACTTTCTGAGACTGGCTGATCTCATTTAGCAAAAGATTCTCTGATTTCATCTATTTTCCTACAAATGACATAATTTTGTTCTTTATGGAAGAGTAAAATACCATGTTTACTATTTTCATTCATCTGTCGATGGACCTTTAGGTTGGTTCCATAATTTGGCTATTGTGAGCCTTGCTGCTACAGACATGAATATATATGCATCACTTGAGTATCTAATTCTTTTGGAAAGATACAGAGGAGTGGTATAGATGAGTCATATGGTGGCTCCCTTCCTCCAGTGATGTCTTTCTAGAAGAGCAAAAAGTACTACTACTGTATTGGATTATTATAAATGCTAAAGTCTTAACCACCTGGACGAAGTTCAGCTTTCTGTATAAAGTCACAATATAATTGCAACTTGTGAACTTTCCCTGGTAAAATGACAAAATTGTTGGCTTAGAATAATGATGGCCATTATAGGAAAATTTTGGTATGCCATTTGTATGTAAAAAAAAAGAACTTGGAAATAAAATACACCTTGAAAGAAGACTGTCCTTCACTCTGCAACCAGAGAAAGAACCAGAGCCGGCTCTCTTCACAGAATCCACAACAGGATGCACTAATATCATAACTCACGTTTTAAGGCAAGTAAGAGATACTGCCAGGGAACAATACAAACTTTGTTTAGACGTTCAAAGAATAACCATGGTAGCCAGAGTTGTTTTTAAAAAAAATGGTTAAGCCCCTGGAACCAGACAAATTCCTGCTGAGATTTTAAGCAACAAAGAGAAATGTTGCTTAACTTTCTCCTTAATGTATGAACAGCAAGGGACTAAAACTTTTTTGCTTTTTCTCTTACATTTTACAGATTGCTAAAACATAAGATGAATAAAAATTACACCAATAATCTAATCACTCTATAATAACCGTCCTGTTTTCTTATAGTCTTTTTAAAATTATGCCATTTCAATGATGCACATAAAAATAAAAAATAAAATTTGTGTGTGTGTGTGTGTGTGTGTGTGTGTTGCTGGGGATTGAACCCAGGGGCATTCTACCTCCAAGCTACACCCCCAGCCCAATTTTTTATTTTTTATTTTGAAACAGGGTCTCACTAAGTTGCATAGGGCCTCACTAAGTAGCTGAGGCTGGCTGCGAACCCACGATTCTCCTGTCTCAGCCTCCCAAGTACTAAGATTACAAGTGTGCGCCACCACGCCTGGCTGAAGTTTTATCTTTACACATTTGTTTTCATGTGATGCTCGTTATTGTCTTGCGAAAGTCTGACTGGTCTTTAAGTGGGCACACCTGACTGTGATAGTCGGTCCCCACTGTTTAGTACTCAGGTTGTTTTCAATTTCTGCTAGTAAAGATAAACCGAAATAAACATGGTTCTGCATACACTCATATTTTTCTGTTAAATTTTTAAATTTTGATAAATACCCTGAATCATGCTCTTAATTATTGGACACTTTCTATGGCACTAACTGCATGTTTATAAATTGCTTTCTAAAATGGTTCTGAGTTTTATTTGCTTTTACATACATCTGCTCTCTGTTAATTTTTGGAGCTTTATCAGCATTGAATATCATAACTGAAATTAGTTTTGTGGCTATTTATTGAGCATAAATGAGAGCATGGTGTTTTTCAATTTTACATCTCATTTTTCCTTACAAGTAAAATATTTTCTCAAGTGTTTATATAGTTTAAATAGGCTTTCACAAGACTTTACAGCTGGACAGTGAATAAAACCATTACCTGAATCAACCAAGGGAGGATAAAAAGAAGAAAAAAATGACTTATAGTATTTTTCTTTAATACATTATATTAAGAAAAATACAAAGTTAGACCAGAGGGTTATGGAGCATTCTGTTGTTTCCCAGATTGTATAAAAGAAATGTTCAAGATGAACTGCTGTACAGTCTGAGGACCACAGCTCAAGCTGTGGGACAGTAATAAGTTTATTTATTCATCTAAAAGCTACTGCACATTTATTCTATGTTCTACTAGGGGCTGAGTGTTTTGTAGGATGCAAAGATGAGAAGGACATGGCAGGTGCCTGTGCCCAAAGAGCTCATTTCTGACTGGTAGAAAAAGAATACCTACATACACAAACTTATCAAAACCAGTTACTGTGCTGAGCATGGGAAGGAGGGCTGGGGAAGAAATATGGTGGGAACTAGGGGAGGGCTCAGCGAGTACTGGGTCATGTATGACTCCATCAGCTGAACTTCAGCAAGATGTATGATTGCAGTGTATCAATAAAAGGGGGGAAAAAAGAAAAGAAACACAGCAGGTACCACAGGTAGATTGATGGAGCTTTCTCTACTATACTTCAGATCTTAAGGCTACTCCTGGTATATTACTCCCAAATGACCATTTTCATATTAAAGCTGACCATTTCATATTAAAGTCAGACTGATTTTTAAGAAAGATGGTTGGCTGTTTTCATTTTTAAAAACTAGTACTCTTAGAACTCAAATATAAAACACCATTCAAGGCATTTACAATTATTTCAAGTATAGCTATTCAAGGGCAACCTGAAAGAATACTCAAAGATAGAAAGGAATGCGTTTTTCTTACAAAGATTGAATGTTAAAGGGAAATAGGTCATTCAGCAATAATACTGCTCACCACCACTCAATCACAAAAGTTTTCCATTCTGTCAATGGGAATTTAAAATGAGTTGAGCTTTAAATTTTTTAGCATAATGCAATTTTGTATTTGTCTTGTTAAAATAGATGTTTCTTTTTTAGTAAAGCATTTTTCAGAAAGAACTCATTCAAACAACAGGAAAATAACTTAAAGGCACATGGTCTGGAAACTGGGTAGAAAAGATGGCAGAGAACACAGTGCGGCCTTAGCCTCTCCTGCCCCTGGAGCTGGTGATAGTGGTGGCGGGTGTGTGTAACAACATGAAGACTAAAATGGGCAATGTGTCACTGATGCCTAAAGCTCTGGGTGCACTGGGCACTTCTTCCCGACAGTGGCTCAGCATATAGACAGGTCTCGGTGGCTCTGCTGGTCAGCAGGACCAGCATACGGTCATTCTTCTCCTTCTGCAGGCAGTCACGGGAAGAAATGGGATGCGTTTTTATAGATGTCAGAGCCTCTGGGCAACAATTAGGGAAGTAACGCCTAGTAGAGGAAAATTCTTTGAATGCAATAAGGCACTGAGCAGAGACTTCAGGAAAATGGTGTCCTGCCTCCATTCTCTCCCCAGCCATTCCATCTCCTGTCTTCTTTCTTTATACACACATATGCACAAACTGCATTTATTTTAGTTCTGTCTTCCATTCCATTGCCTCTAGTGACTAATGGGCATGAACATAAACTTGGGGAAAGACAGGAGGTACAAAGTCACCAAAATACTTCACCTTGGAATTTATACAAATATAATCTTTTACCACAACAAAATACAAAAGAATCCTAGCTCCAAACGCTGTTACTAATGCTTTGGATAAATCCTTTGCCCTTTATCTTCTGTGCATTTCTATGAATTCCCAGGGATATATGTACCCAGTATTAGATGATGACCAAAGAGAGACCTGATTTACACTAATAACCCTGTGAATCATCTCTGCTGTCCTTTAGTAACTGTGTGGGATGGCCAGCTGAACTTTGATAACAGTTTTTTTTCTCTATATGTTTTCTATACACATTAGAAGTCTAAAACACATTCCATTTTGCAGACTGCCACACACTATACTCAGAAAGAAGCAAATATTCTTTGGGGCCAATATAGTTAAAACAAACACATTTAGATCTGTATAACCTGGTTCCAAAGTAGGACAGATTGGAATAATGATAATAATGATAAAATACAAACTGAACCACACAACTGCGGTGAAGTCAAATTTGTCCATATTGGATCTTGACGATGAGAAAATAAACTGAATAACCATAAATCAATAGTTTACTTGTTGTTGGATATAAGGATCAATTTAACAACATGTAGCACCAATGTATTCATAATCTGAGCAGAAAAATATTGTCAATTCCACATTATGATTGAGTATGCTTCTGAAGTTTCTCTATTTTTCTTCCAGCCTAGGTGCTCACCCCACAACCTATGCTACAGATTATCATATGGGCTGGATCTTGAAAATGAGCAGAATTTAAATCTATGCTACCCAATATGGTAGCCCTGGCCACATGCAGCTACTAGGCAGTTGAAATGTGTTTAGTTCTAATTAAGATGTGATATTAAACATGGCTTTGAAGAAGGCAGAATATCTCATAAACAGTGTGAATATTATTAATCTTGAAACATTAATTCATATCATGTTCAAATGATAATTCTGAACGTATTGTGAGATAAATACGATATATGAAGATCAGTATTGCCTGCTTCTTTTTACTTGTTTTCCAAGTGGCTAACAGAAAATATACATGTACAATTTGCATTTGAGGTTTGTGTTATATTTCCATTAAGTACTAGTTTAAATTATAAACTTCTTTAAGTTTTACAATACACAATCAACCAAAGCCTTTAAGAGCAGAGGCGTGCCCTCAGTGGTAAAGCAAGTCAACACACAATATGACTTCAGAATGGAGACTCCATGGTGTATGGAGTTAAACCCACTGCAGAATTCAGACAAGGCAGGATAGTTCAGGATAGTATTTGTTTGGGGTCCAGAGAAGTGGAGGAGAGCTGTGGCTCAGGCCAGAGCAGCTGTTGGGGGGCGGGGACAATGAGACCTTGTGTGTGTTATAGTTTAGCCACAGTGAGCCTTGGTAGTCTGCACAGTCATCCAGGTGAGGCTGTTACCAGGGACCTCCTAACCACACTCCTCGTCACCACCTACCCCCGGCGTTTTCTTAAAAACAAGTCAGGCATCTGGTTCCACTCCTGGATTCTAGCAAGGCCGTCCCATCTCAGAAGAACCCCAATCCATGCAATGGCCCCAAGCCCCTCCTGCTTCTCTGACCTCCCCTTTACTCCCTCTCCACTCCAGCCACACTGACCTCCCCTGCACCACAGGCTAAGCAGGAGCCGCACAGGGCCTCGAACTTGGGGTCCTCTCTATCAGACTGAGCCGGTGTGCCTTATAGGGGCGCTGCTGCTGGTTAACATCTCCCACCTGGCCCAGGTCCCTCTCTTGTCCCTAGGATGCCGCTTGGCTGGAGCTGAGATGAGGCACCATCTCCTGCCGTGACAATTATTTTCCAGCCTCCCAGCCGTCTTAGTCTCTTCCCTCAGACATCCGTGGAATGGCTGTCTCATTTCCCTTAGCTTCACTCAACTGTCCTGTTACAGAACCTCTACCCCACCCTCACCCCTGCCATCGTCCCACTTAATGGATTTTCTTCATTGCACTAACTGCAACTTGAGACATAATTGTTTTTTTTCTGTTCCCTCTACAGCTAGATGTGAAAAATAAAAATCAGGACATTCACAGTTAAATTTTAATTTCAGATAAGCAACACATAATTTTTTTTAGTTAAGTGTATGCCACATACTGAAAGGACATAGTCATATTCAGAATTCTAGGTTGTTTATCTGATATTCAAATTAATGGGGCACCCTATATTTCACCCGACAGCCGCATTTCCCACCCCTCCTCTCTTCTCCCATCACTGGACTATGAGCTGCTTGAACAGAGATTTCGCTCACTACTCTTTCATGGTCCCTGGACACTGAATACAATAATTATACATATTAGTTGTTATATGTATAATTACTTATACATATTAATTATAATTTTAATATTGATTACACATAATAATTATGCATAATTATTGTCCAGGACATAGATGTCGGGAGAAAGAATGGATATAGGTGAGGCGAATGCACCAAGTCCCATTAAGATGAGAGACACTGTCAGGGCTGGGTAAGAGACAGACTGCTGGGCTGCCTGGCTGGGAGGCTGGAAAATAATTGTCACGGCAGGAGATGGTGCCTCGTCTCAGCTCCAGCCAAGCGGCATCCTAGGGACAAGAGAGGGACCTGGGCCAGGTGGGAGATGTTAACCAGCAGCAGCGCCCCTCTAAGGCACACCGGCTCAGTCTGTAATCTGAGGACTGAAGAGAGCAAGAACGACCTCTTATCTTGGTGGGAATGGTTGGGTGGGGAGGAGGCCATGAAGGACAGGTGCCAAGAATGAGAACCTTAGTGGCTTTCAAGAAAAACCAAAGTCCCTCCAGACACTGATAGGGGCAGAGAGGTCACAAATGAACTAAAGACTCCAAGAATTCTGTGTGTGGGTACAGAGACAAGGCTCTTATGGACATTTCCATGTACTTGGTTCTCTTCCCATCCCATCTGCTCCCCACAACCCCCCGGCCCCAAGTGCTTCAGGTGAAGGCCGGGGCTTTGATGGTTCATAAACTGTCATGGAATCTAAACTTCCCAAGTTTCTACGTTTATCTCGTAAACTTGCTACAATGTCAGCTTTCTCTTAAACCAAAACATGTAGAAAACAGTGAACTGCTTTAATTAAAAGGAGCGAAGCCAGCCATTCTCAGTAGAAAACCACATTCAGAGACAGCAAGAAGCTTTCCCCAGGACAAACAGCTGCAAAGAAGCAGGTGTGAGATCAAAACAGAGGTCATCTCATTCCCCATTTTATGTTTCTTCTATTTGAATAGATGGTATAAAACAAACAACCCAAAACTCATCCAGTTAACTTTATCATACTTCTTTTCTGCTTATTTTTAGGATAAAATAGCAAAGTAGTTTTAGAATGTATCCAGTCTAATCTCAACATGTCTACTTCTGGTCCTGTGCAAACAATTTGTACTTCGATGGGGCTCAACCTGTCTTCTGTAAATCTACAAATATTTAAGAATTAAAAATGCCTAAAAATGTAAAATAGAAACACATGACTATTTTATCAATGGTATCATGGTTTGAGCTATTTCAGAAAGAAGTCTAAGAGTAAGAATATTTATCATTTAGTGCCAGGCATGGTGACGCACGCTTGTAATCCCCGTGCTTGGGAGGCGGAGACAGGAGGATCACACAGGTTTGAAGCCAGCCGTGTTGGCTTAAGAGACCCTGTTTCCAAACAAAAATATAAAATAGGTCTGGGAGTGTAGCTCAGAGGTAGAAGGGCTTCCAGGAACCCCAGTACCCCCCCCACACACACACGAATATTTATCATTTAATTTGTTTGTACTGCAACGTAATAATAGTTTCTCTTCTTCTTGGCAGTCCCTGTGAGACTTGGATTCTCATTTAAGGTCACCTATTCAGGCTTCCCCATGTCTATGGGCACAGTCCTTAACAGCACTGCCTTGACACACTGCTTGCATAGTGTTCATTTAATGTTCTTGTCCCTCATTAGCCTGAAAATTCTATGACTGCACAAACAGCTTTAAGCTCACTGCTTTGGTGCCTGGCACTTTGTAAGGTCTGAATAAATATTTGTGGAATGAGTGAGTGAAGAGATCAATAAACGAATCAGAGAATGCATGAAAGAAAATTCTGAAAAAAATATCCCAAATGCAATAACTAGATCTAATGAGTCACTATTTCTGTGCACCCTTCTAGAAAATAGTCTTTTAAGTTAAAATGGCAATTAGCACTGGATGTGATATTGCACACCTATTGTCCTAGTACTTGGGAGGCTGAGACAAGAGGAACACAGGTTCAAGTCCAGCCTCAGCAATTTAGTGAGGTCTTGTTTTTTTTTTTTTTTTTTTTTTTTTTTGCGGGTCTGGGGATGGAACCCAGGGGCATTTGACCTCCGAGCTACAGCCCCTGCCCTAATTTTTATTATTATTTATTTTTTGAAACCGGGTCTCACTGAGTTGCAGAGGGTCTCACTAAGTAGCTGAGGCTGTCTGCGAACCGCGATCCTCCGGGTCTCAGCCTCCCGAATACCGGGATTACAAGCGTGCGCCACCACGCCCGGCTTAGGTCTTGTTTCAAAATAAAAAATAAGAAGGGGGTATAGATGAGAGGTAGAGCGCTCGATTCCCAGTACCACAAAATAAGTCAATAAATGGAAAGAAAGAAAGACCTGAGAATGTATGAATCATACTTGGGATGAAGTGATTTTACTTTATGAAATAGCCTAAAAGGAAAATGATGGTGTTCTTTAAGAAAAAAAAAAAAAAAGGATGTGCCCTACTATAATAGTTAGTAGAAGAACAGCCTTATATTCTTAGAATTCTAATCTACATAATTGCCAATTTTAGAAGACTGGAAATTATATATATATATATATATATATATATATATATATATATATGTAAATTTTAGTTCCCACCTTTTGCCCACAGAAAACTGAATTATTATCAAACACTTTCCCCGAACCACTAACTAATCTGGAATTAGAAATCAGCCACTCTGGGGGTAATAGGTCACCCTGTGAATTCTGCTACAGGAAAATGTAGGCGGACCCCCAAATGAACAGACCCACGGCATATGGAAATCCTCCAGGAATTTAACTTAGACTTTTTCAATGATAGCGTCAAGGTAGCAAGGAAGAAAACATACTGTTTAGTGGTTGCAGGGAATGAATCAGGAATCAAAAACCATTGAGTTATTTTCACTGTATTGCTCAGTGCGCAGACTTGAATCAATGCCTTGACCTTTCCAACTTTGAGAGGTTTGACTTGTGGGCTCTCTACATATGGCAATAAAAATGCCATTAGAAATATACTGTGAAGATTAATGAAGAAATGTATGACTCGTGTAAAAGATGAAAAGGAATTCCAACTACCATAAATGTAAATGAATTAAAATTTAATATTACTTAGAAATCACATAGATATTTGAAACAGATTCATAGGTGACACACTAATATCAATTTTTAATTTATATATATTTTGAAGCTTTAAAAAGCATTTGAAAAATGCATACAACCTGATTATCTCATATTTATTTTTTTGCTTTGGAAAAAATCCCTATGATCCAGGGCTTTAGAAAAAAAAAATCTAGCTTGCCTAGGCAAAATAATTTGCTTTTAATCTTAAAAATCTTTGGTGTTATTTGCCTTATTTCTGATGGCTTAGAAATTATATCCTCTCTTTACTATTGTCTGAAAATGATTTTCAAGGCATCAAAAGTACTTCTTTAGAAAAAGTGAAATTGTAATGGGGAAGAAAATGTTTTCTCAATACAGTGAAAGGACACTGAGGTGTTTAAAAAAATATGTCATTATAAGCTCCTTCTTAGAAAAATACATTTCATGTGCTCTAACTACAGAATTATTATGCTACTGCTAACCTTGTTTTTATTGTCTAAAGAACTAGCTATCTCAGAGAAGAAGACTCATGCTTTGCACTTTATTTTCCTAGAGATAATGCAGCAATGACTGCAGTGGTGAGTAATGACTTAGATTCACAGAAGTTTTATAACACAAAGTTTTAAGTCTAGGTCTATGAAATAGGGGGAAAAAACTACATTTAGCTGATATCTTCATAAAAGTGTGAAATCATCTAGTTTCCCTTGGCTTTAGAGAAAACACACTGAAAATGCCACACAGATGTATAACAAAACATAAAACTGCAAATATTAACTGTCTAGTTCCTTGAAATACGATTTCAACTTGGTGACTAGGACAAGAAAATGTCACATTCCTTTCTCTTGCTGAGGAAATTGCATGTTTCCTTGCAAAAATAAAGACTATGCAGTCTTCAAAAGAGTATATGTGACAGTTTTGAAGTTGTTTTGTTTCAGGTTAAAGGTTTCTATAAATTTTCATGACTGTCTCAAAGTTGAGAGAAGACAAGGAACAAAGAAAAGGCAAAACATTAACCGTAGGCATACACGTTTTGGGTTTCACCGATGTTAAAAACATCCGAGTTATGTTATTTTTGAATTTATCTTAAAATGGACAAGCCTTCAAATATTGCTTGTGCTTCCCTTCACAATCCAGTGTCCTACACAGAGAGTTGATCTTCTGTCTTCCCCGGGATTGGTGAAGCAAAGAGACAAATGTTTTACTAAGTGGGAGAGGAGCCATGGCAAGGGTGGTTAGCTATAGAGGAATGCACAATATTTGTTTTATGGGCAAAAGGTGCCGTGATCTTTGGTTGAGAATATTAATTTCCCTTGGAAATTGAGTACTTCTGGAGATAGAGTCTCTTTTGAAACACTGATGAATCAAATTTCCAGAATCACACTAAAATGAAATGAAGAAAAGTTTAATAGTATCCAACATAATTGTAAAGGCCACATATCTACTGACTCATTTAATCCTCACATTGACCTTCATAGGCAGGAATGGCTACTGTCTCCCTCTAATAGAGGAGGAAACTGAGGCCAGTGATTTTAAAGATTCTGCCCAAATTTGCACAGCCTCGAAGTAGCAGACTCAACGTTTAAGAGACTTTGTAGTTTTAAAATTGTAATGGTTTAAATTTATGATTAGAGAAGAAAGGATAGATGAGATGGGAAAGATTGTGAGGAGATCTGTTCTCTCTGTAAGGGTTAGCCTCCTTATGATTTCAAGAATGGTTTCAGGGCACATGGATTTAAAATATTCTGGGAACTTAGGCAGATGAGTCATGGAATTGTTAAGGGCCAGGCCTAGATCTCTGAGGGAGACAGGAAAGTCCCTAGCTCAGCCTCCTGGCGCCTGGTAGACTCGTCCGGCCATGGGTTTTGTTAGCACCCACAATGGCTTTCCTGGTCTCTGTAGAGGTTCCAGATTGGATAGTTGGTCAGGGCTTTTGGGGAGCACAGAATATCAGACTTATCTGTGAGATAATGCTTGATGTATTATCCAGTTGATTAGTATGTTGCAGGAGTAAATATACACATACACAAAGATATGTGTATGTGGAATTTTTTTTCTTTTTTTTACTTTATTTCCCTTGTCCTTATTAACACCATAACAAAAGCCTAGTACTAATATGGCAAGTATATCTAAGTCATGAAAACCAAACTACCAAACTAATGCATGCATATCTATGTTCATAGCTACACAATTCACAATGGCCAAACTATGGAACCAGTCAAGATGCCCATCAATAGATGAATGGATTACAAAACTATGGGACATGTACATAATGGAATTTTACTCAGCCATAAAGAAAAACTAAATCTTAATTTTGTTTAACAGTGAAGAGAGCTTGTTTCTGGATTCAGGAGGTTTTAATATGTTCCTCTGTAAGAATCACTTTCATTGACCAAAGAAATAACACATATTTAGTTTAATAGGACCAGAATAAACTGGAGTGTACTATTCATCATAATGAATGTTAAACAGAGCACTTCCCTACCCCATTTATACTTATGATAAAGGTATAACTGCATCACATATATAACTTGGTAATATGTAACACACCGAAAATAATTCGAAAGTATTTAGCTTCTGACTAATGCATTTTAAAATTAAATTTATTTGATGATTTGCTCCATAATCCTCCTTTATTTCAAAAACACATCTAGTATTTTCATGAGCATACAAACTTATTTCTAATATCATTCGTTAGAATAATTTTGTGACTAGCTGGGCATGGTGGCGCATGCTTGTAATCCCCGCGCTTGGGAAGTGGAGACGGGAGGATCGTGCAGGTTCGAACCCAGCCTTGCTGGCTTAAGAGACCCTGTTTCCAAATAAAAATATAAAATAGGGCTGGGAGTGTAGCCCGGATGTAGAAGGGTTTCCAGGAACCCCAGTACCACCAAAAAAAAAAGAAAGAAAGAAAGAATAATTTTGTGACTAACTTTAATACTTTCCAAATTAGAAAAGGTATCCTTTGTTCAACAGAACTCACCTTTTGTCCATTCATTCCTGGAATTCCAGGTGCTCCAACAGAACCCTAAAGAAGGTACATGATTAAATTAATTTGAAATCATAACCATGCAGTATTTCAATTCTAAATTTATATTAGCCAAAACTTTACCTTGCTAAAACACAATTTCTGTATTAATTAGGGCTTTTTATTTGTTATTTTTATTTTTTGGAACTAGAGATTGAACCCAGAGGCATTCTACCTCTGAGCTACACTCATAACCCTTTTTATATTTTATCTTGACACAGCATCTTGCTAAGTTGCTGAGGCTGGCTTTGAACCTACAACCTCCTATCTCAGCTTCTCACGTACTGGGATTGCAAGATGCACCACCATGCCCAGCTATTTGTAACTCTTGAATTTCACAAGTTTAAATAACATAAAGATATTAAAATAACAACCGCTTTTTCCACAACTAAATAAAGGACCCATCCTGTAAATTCAGCTTTGTTCAATTTGGAACATTTTACCCTTAGACTTTCAGGGAATATGTTTAAGCCCCAAGAATCCCAATATCTCTTTCAGAGTACTCCCAAAAAGATGTCACAAATGTTATACCCCGACCAAGAACAACACAACTTTTGTACAAAAAATTTTAAGTTGTATGTGCATGTACACATGGGCACACATATATACCAGAGTGTACAGAGTGTACAAATGGCTGGGCATAGATGGGATAAACTGAGAGTATGAAAGCTAATTATTACCTCAGAAAATCTATGACATTTAAGTGGATACAGAAACATTAGTAAATAGTGATGTCATTTTCCTCCCTTACACCCTTACTTCAGGCTCTGGAGAAACCATTTTTAAATACAATGTGCTTATTCTTTGTCTAAAACTAGAAAACATATTTTTCCTAATAGATGTATATTAAATTTCTTTAATAATAATCAGAAAAGGATTTTTAAAGTAGAAATGATGTATTTATGGATGTCACTATCAGTATGAACTACATTATGATGTGAGACTATAATGCACAAATAAAAGTATTTTTTAAAAAGTAGAAATAATAAATCTGAAACTGTTCTAAGAATAGTCTACTAAAAAAATAACACAGCAATTATATGTGAAACAAATTGAGATGGCAAGTTTCTTAGTGTGTTTAGTGATTATATGGAATGGATCATTAAAAGACTTCCTGAAGCCTGAAGAAGTAATTTTATCCTGGTCAAATGTGGATTAGGGTAGCTTTACAATTTCACACCATGCTTAATAGAGACATTATTTCAAGGGACAAAGTGTTCCTACACACAAGTTGTCTCACAGCTCACTGGCTTTTACTTGGTTTGTAGGATTATGTTTCAACAGATGCCACATGCCCAGTGCTTGGGGGATAAAAAGTCTCTATCTTTGATGGATTCCAAAGATAAAGAATAATCACTTTTCCACCTGTTGTAATACAAAATTGTTTTCTTTAGTTTTCTGCACGTTAAATATCCGCTTCCTCCCCCTGCAGAGTGGGAGGTTAGTGGGGAATGGGGACTTAGTAATATTTTGTTTGCAAAGGGCCATCTTTCTGCTACTGACATATATACCCCTGTGGTATTGGGAATAATTTTAGGAATACTTGACTTTCCCCAGAGAATATAATGGTTAACTTGAAGGACTGTGGATCACACTGAAATGGCAATCAGGAAGTGACTTTTCAGGTTACCTTGGCAAAGGAAGATACTTAGTGGACCACTGAAATACAATGAACCCCAAAACAAACACACCCATTGTTCTGATCAGTTCTGTGGCCATTTGACATTTCAATACTTGAGCAAGGCCATGCATGCATTCAATTTGTGATGTCATATGATCCTTCACATTTTAACTCTTGTCACAGTGCTTTACTAGTATTTGAATCAAAAACTCTATAACCTACAAGTTCAATACAGAGCTAAAGAGTCAGCACTGCATTTAATGACATTTCTATAATGGAGTCCATTAGAAATCTAATGCTACATTTTAAGACTGTATTTTTAGAAAGTAGAATGTATGAACCAGAATAAGGGCTTCAGCACGGCTTTCAGTAGCTAATTCCACCGACCTCTCCTGCTCATCATTAAGTGACGGGAAGATAACTACTTTCACAGCCTTGTGGTATACCCTACCTTTTGTCCTGGAGGCCCCAGAGGACCCTAAAAAACAAAACAAAACAAAACAAAACAAAAAAACAATTCAATTAGCGTAACACTTCAGCCACTTAAACTTAGATGACAATTAAAACTGTCCTGTTCTATACAGTTTTCTTTGTTGTACTGAAATATGCTGATGCTCAAGGAAAAGTACTGCTGTTAGCAGAACTTTAAATGCAATGGGACTCCCCAGCAAATGTATATTATATGACTTCTATCCCTGCTAAACTTAAGCAAGTAGATTTGCAAAGGGAGCACTTGAATCACCTTACAAAGAAACATGGTTTGTTTCATTCTTCCTTTTAGGAAATATGGTCAATTGATCAGCACAAACAGTTGTTTACAGATCAGGGGAGGCCAAGGTCAGCTGCACCTAGTGTGTGCCTGGACGGGGAACAGAAGGTGCCGCCTGATCTGGTTGTATGATGACGGTGTGGGGGGGGAGCTGGGAGGGAGGTTAGGGAATACAATATTTAGTGAGATGAATGAGAATATTTACACAGAAAATGTAAATGTGACAGTTTTGAGATTTAGCAGCTTTTCAGCCACAAAGTCAGTGTTGGGAATCTCAGGCTTTACGAATAATGCAAAGAGCAGCATTTCTAACTCTTTGTGTCTACTTTAAATTAGAAGTATTAAGTACTTTCTTCCAGTTCTTTCAAAGACATATTTAATTTTTGTATGTTTTAGTGAAGTCATTTTCATAGGAAATCTTTTTTGTCCATCATACTTGAATACTGTCTATTTTTAATGTGTGACATTTCAGTTAATCAGCATCTTACATTCATACTAGGTTACACTAAATAAAACATTAGGGTGGTCATTAGAGGAGGAATTGGTCATGCATCTTTCTTCTTTTATTAAAAATACATAATGTTCAGGAACATTTGGAGAATCTGTTCCCTGTAGTTGTTTTGTAATCCTCAAAAAAAGACGAAGGGTTTCTTCCTATAATCAGCTTTCAGTTATTGAAAGCTTACCATGCAAGACCACTTTTATATATTCCTATTTTAATCACTTGACCAACCATCTCAATTTTTTAATGAGCTTATTATCTGCATGTCTGTGATTAGATATTCTCCTTACTCATCTATTTAAAACTCTCCCTTTTAGATTTTGCAGAGGAAACAGACTATCAGGTGTGAATTCCCTCGACATCCCATCTCTCATCAACCCAAACCCACATGGATCCTTCTCCTATATCAGAGGAAGAAGAGTGGTCCTGCTCTACAAGGCCAATTCATCTGGTAGACTCTGGAATCCATCCTTGCCTCTGTCCCCGGGGATGTTCTTCAGTCAATTACCCTTACATTCATATCAGAGCCTCCCCTTCTCCACTGTTTCCTTCCCCTTAGCACATAAACATGTTTAATCACTTCCTCACTTGGGTAAATTGTTTGGGAAGTAAATGTTAATGCTAAGTAAAGGCGGAGTTTAGAAGTTGTGGTGATAGGAGATCTGAGAATAAAGAAAAGTCTTGGGCTTTATCACTGTCTAGGATTCCATTTTCTCAAGTGTCTCTAGAGTATTTCACTTTTTAAAATGTTGATGTTAGAAAGGAAATCGTGTAACGAGAAGTACATTAATGCAATGTTTAGACTGAGAATGTGTATGCTCAATTCACAACGGTTTGTTTCCCATAGTAAGTCTAACTTGGCCACTTGAAAAAATATTGTTCACTAAAATGGAATATTTCATTATACTGATATATAACCCTGAAAAGAATTATTTCAAATGAAAATAAGAGCAAATTTCACATCAAATATTTTACCTAAAAAATAACATATCCTCTATTTTCTAATTTCATTCCTAGTGCACTATCACATCTAATCAGAGATCTAGAAACACTACCCATAATGCTGAAATCCATACAGTTATGTTAGATGTATATTTTATGCAATATTTAAGAAAAACAAAGCCAGGCATGGTGGTGCATGCTTGTAATCCCAGTACTTGGAAGGTTGACACAGGAGTATCGCAGGTTTGCAGTCAGCCTCAACTACTTAGTAACGTCCTCCACAACTTAGTGAGACTCTTTCAAAAGAAAGAATAAAAAATAGGGCTGGGGGTGGAGCTCAGAGGTAGAATGCCCCTAGTTCAATCCCCAGTACTAAAGAAAAAAAATTAAGGACAACAGAAAGAAAACTGACAGGAGGAGCTCGAGACAAAGACTGAAATACTACAGATGAGCAAGTAAGGCCACCTAACTGAGAGGGTGGGAGGGAAGAAGAGGGAAATTTCCTAATTTACATGGTATACATTAACAAACATATCAAAGTCAACCACTAAGCCAAACATGAGGAGGAGGGAGGGGGAGGAATTGGGTCAGGGCTACTTGGGTGATGTGTGCATGTATGCATCCACCATCTTGTTACTCCATTAAGATGTTTGACTACAATGCACCAATAAAAAATTTTAAAGAAGTAATATTTCCCTCCAATTTTAGGAAACTCTACATATCATATAGGTAGTAACAACACTGCTACCAAGACTATATCCTGAGCTACAAAAAAATGACTTTGATCTCACAAGCAGAAAAAATGATTGGGAGCCAAGGAGAGTGTCATCTGTTGTCAGAGGGAACAGAGAGGCGCAGATGCATTTGAGTAAGTACATGACATACAGAAATACAGAAACTAACATAACAGTTATTTTACTGAGCAAGATTTTACTTATATGTATGTGTTTTAAGTATCCTTAGGTTAATAATATTATTACATATCTGTGACACTGTGATAATAAAATTTAAGTTCACAAATTAAGGTTTCCTCCTCAAAAATTGATATTGAAATTAGATTATATTGCCATGAGTTGGTTAAAATGTCTACATTTGATTAGATATGTGGTTTCTGGTACAAATATAAGTTTATCAAGTAATGAAAAATACTCTTGACCCATTCATTAAATCAATCTTTCTTGAAGTTATTTATACTTTTGGCCTCCATAATGGCTTTGATGAAGAATGCCACACATTCATTCTTCATTAGTGCAACTAACGCTTCTTATTATTCCTAAAGTTAAAGTTCTAGTGGTTCAAGATTTCTAAAACAATTCCATTATTATTATCTCTATAATTCAGTAAGTTTGGATCAAGTAGTTTTCCAAAAGCAGGGTTTTAATCTATTTGATCCATTTTTACTAATCAATGAAGTTCTTTCCTTAGACCTTTTCTTGGCAGGCACATTTATAATTTATATAATACTTTGAACATAAGCAATTAAGATAGAAATAATCAAACTTATTTAATTTTCAAAATAATTTCTTTGTATATATCTTCAGGTTAGGAATTGTGCAACATAGAGAATCTTGATATACTAAGATTATATATATATATATATAGTGTGTGTGTGTGTGTGTGTGTGTGTGTGTGTGTGTGTGTGTTACTGGGGTTCCTGGAAACCCGTCTACCTCCGGGCTACACTCCCAGACCAATTTTTATATTTTTATTCGGAAACAGGGTCTCTTAAGCCAGTGCGGCTGGCTTCGAACCTGCGCGATCCTCCTGTCTCCACCTCCCAAGCGCGGGGATTACAAGCCTGCGCCACCATGCCCTGCCTAAGCTTTATTTCTTTAACTCCAGAAATGTCAACTATAATTTGAACCTAAGAATATACTCATCTGTATACTGTAAAACATTAAGAACTCTTCTTCTTCTTCTACTTCTTCTTCTTCTTCTTCTTCTTCTTCTTCTTCTTCTTCTTCTTCTTCTTCTTCTTCTTCTTCTTCTTCTTCTTCTTCTTCTTCTTCTTCTTCTTCTTTTTGTCCTGGGAATTGAACTCAGGGGCATTCTACCTCTGAGCTACACCCCAAGTCCTACTTTTTGTTCTTTATTTAGAAACAGGGTCTTGCTAAATTGCAGAAGGCCTCACAAAGTTGCTGAGGCTGGATGCAAACTTGTGATTCTCCTGTCTCAGCCTACTAAGTACTGGGATTATAAGCATGTGTCACCAAGCCTGGCTAGGTAAGAACTTTTCATAGAAGAATTTTGTATAATAGATGTAATGGTTGGGAAATAAAATTACCCCTCAGCCCTTAAGGAAACAAGGTAGCAATGCTGGTAACAGATTGATTGTAATCTCAGCAGTGGATAAAACCATCTGCAGTTCCCAGCCTCACATGAACTGAACTCAAAAGCTCTAAAAACCATGAGCAAATAAATCTTTCTTCCTCTTAGATGTATGGTCAGTTCTTTGGTTGATGGAATGATGACTAAGATAGTAGAGGTAACTCTATTCAAGAGATAAAAACCAAATGACCATAAAAAAAATCCTAAGTGTGGGGTACTGATATCAGTAATCTGCACATAAACCTCATAATACTTCCAGAAAAGACCACAGAGCTATACAAAACAAAGCTAAGACATAAAGTTATAAACAAGGAAGGAATTATACAGTGTGCTTGACTTTTTTTCCTTTTTTCCTAATCTCTGTTGGATTCTGTTTCTAAAGATTATGTATAATACTCAGCATATAGTGAACAAGTAAGACGAAGAAATATGATAGTCCCCATGTTGGCCACTATCTTTCCCAAAAACATGTTAACTCAGGCCCAGGAGTGATTGTTTACTTCCCCTGCTGGGAGCCCATCAGATAGTAAAATTGTCTCTCTGGTCCGTCCTCTTCTCCAGCTGTGGTGCGATACCTTGTTCAAGCCCTCTTCTTTCTCACCCAGCTAATGTGACATCCACTCTGCTGGCAGTTTCCTCCAGTCTTTCTGTACACTGCTGAATGAGCTTTCTAAAACACTAATGGATTCATACCTGATTAAACACTACTTGATGACTTCTCTAGCTTTGGAGAAAAGCTCTGCTAATAGCAAGTTTACTCCATAAGCCAACTTCTCCATCTCAACACTTCTGGCTATTGTAAGGAGAGGTTTCTCTCTGATCCTATCTCATGCACATATTCCACTAGTCAGAGCTCAAAACCTCTGCTTGTGGGGTGAGGTCCACTTCTTTTGTTCTTCAAAGCACCCATGACCAGGATTTTTCATAGAGGTTGCAAAGTTATTGAAATTATTTGGTTACTTATTTCTTTAAACATCACTTCTCTTGCATAGTAGCTGACATGTAGGAATTGCTCAATAAATTGTATTGAGTTCATTCATTTATTCACTTAGTAGGTTTTTCCCTTTTTTTGGTACTGGGGTTCCTGGAAACCCTTCTACCTCCGGGCTACACTCCCAGACACCTATTTTTATACAATTTTGTTTGGAAACAGGGTCTCTTAAGCCAGCGCGGCTGGCTTTGAACTATATGATCCTCCTGTCTCTGCCTCCCAAGTGTGGGGGTTACAAGCGTGCGCCAGCACGCCCAGCTCACTTAGTAGTTTTTGAGTGCCCACTGAGTACTAGGCAATGCTCTATCTAGGTACTGGGGATTCAGTAGTTAACCAAACAGAATTCCTATCCTCCTGGACTGTATTTCTAGTGAATTGAGGAAAAAATAGCAAACTTCTAAAGAAATAAAATAGGAAGTTGTGTTAGGTGGTTAGGTAGTGAGAGAAATAGATGTAGAAATATTGTAATTGGAGAACTGATGAGAGCTTTAGTGACAATGTGACTTCTTTTTTATTTTAATATTTTTTTATTTTTATGTGGATCATATTGAAAATGGCATATATTCAGGCTGTGCTTGGTGCACTCTCCCACTCCCCACTTCCTCTTCCCAACAATGAATGTCCAGGTTAACCATGCTACATTCATACTTTTATACATATTCAAATGTTACGCCTCCACTAATCAACCTCAGCCTTCTTCTTCTCTTACCCTTCCATTTTAGCTTTGCTGAGGTTTCCCCTCCATTATCTGGAGTCCCTCTGGTATTCCTAATAGTCCGTGGTTTGGACATATTAGAAAAAATATATTAGAGGAAAAAGTCCCTTCTCCTTCTGTGCTTGGTTGATCTCACTTAACATAATGTTCTCCAGGTCTTTCCATCTTCTTGGGAATGAAATGATTTTGTTCTTCTTTATAGCTGAGTAGAATTCCATTGTGTGTATTTCCTATAATTTTGCAATCCATTCATTTATTGATGGAGACCTAGGTTGGTTCCATATTTTGGCCACTATGAACTGTGCTGCTATGAACATGGGTATGCATATGTTAGCCTACAGAATAGGAGAAGATCTTTACCAGCCACCACTCTGATAGAGGGCTAATATCCAGAATATACAAAAAGCTCAAAAGACTCTACACTAGCAGAACAAATAACCCAATCAAGAAACGGGCAACTGAATTGAATAGACACTTCATAAAAGAAGAGATACAAATGGCCAATAGATACATGAAAAAATGTTCAACATCATTAGCCATTAGGGAAATCAAATCAAAATTACACTGAGATTCCATCTAACCTCAATCAGAGTGGCAAGCATAAAGAAATCAAATAACAACTGCTGGCGAGGATGTGGGGAAAGAGGAACTCTTTTACACTGTTGGTGAGAGTGCAAACTAATTCAGCTGCTATGAAGATCAGTGTGGAGATTTCTTAGAAAACTGTGAATGGATCCACCATATGATCTGGCTATACCACTCCTGGGTATCTTCCAAAGGTGTTTAAATCAGAGAATTGTAGTAACAACATGACTTCTGAATGGAGTTCTGAGAGAGGACGAGCAGACCCCATGCACACAGAAAGGGGCAGACTCCTCCAGGCCAGGGGACAGCAAATGCAAAGTCTAGGAGTTGTGAACATGGTATGTGTTTTGAAATGCAAAGTCTAGGAGTTGCGAGGTCTAGGAGTTGCGAAGTCTAGGAGTTGCGAACATGGTATGTGTTTTCAAAAAGCACCAAGGAAGCTACAGGTGAGTTAGTAGAAGATGAGAATGAGGACAAGGAAGAGATACTAGAGCCCTAGTAAGGGCTTGTGAGAGCAATGGTGTTTACTTTGAGTATTACAACAATGATAGGAACAAGGAATACATAAGGTCAATCAAGTTTTTTTTTTTCTTGTACCTTAGAGACAATAGTGCCTCAAGATACAAATGGCAAGATCTTCTACCCTTCATTCATTTGAGTCATTCTAATGCTACAGGCTTTTTACAAGCACCTTCAGCTTATTTCTCAGTACAAGAGTGGAGGAAGGAACTCTATTAATATCTTCCATAAAGCAAGACTCTATTCTCTTTGTTCCACAGTATCATAAACACTGCGAGTATTTTATATGTGTATGTCAACTAAGGTCTCTAGTGAAGTCCAGAAAGTCATTATGCAAACAGTAGATGGAATTATCAATCCAAGTAAATATTACAAGAAGCAGTTAATAAAAAGATGATTCTGTAACCATTATGCATTGACTGTACTTTCTAGTTGATGCATATTTTTAGAAGCCTTTTCCCTGATAGATCATGGAATGGAAAAACTTAATGAATTTTTCTAATACTACTGATGTTAGCACAGATTTGATTGAGGTATTAATTACTTAAACAGGATGCAAAGTTTCTAACTGATGTGCTTTAGGGTGGCCCTTGGGAGATGTTTTAAGGCAAGTTCTGGTTGCCTGCTATTAGGAAATGATGTAGGGGGCGGACACAGTTCCTGTTCTGTCCCTGATGGCTAACAGTAAAATTTGAAGCTCTGAAAGCTGCTGGTCATTGCTGGATACAAGAATATACAACCAACTTCTGCAATAAAAAAATACAGGGAACACAAAAAAGAGGTGGTCCATCTGTAGAGGGGAGGATAAAAGTCCCAAACTATTAAGCCATTTAAAATTATTTCCTTTTTGAGTTCAGAATTTTTTCATGATTTAATAAAAGTTAGGTAAAATGAAGAATATGCTTTTTTAAAGTCCAGTTCCATTGGGAAGAATGATAACATGTCTAATATAACTTATGGAGTCATAAAATATTAGCAGTAGACTTTCTCAGGGGCTTGGTGCCCCCAAATTAAACAGAGTCTAATTACAACTTTTTGAAAGATAACTTGGTTGAATGTATCATAAGATCATAAAATACATAACTTGGTTTATAAAGATTAAGAGGAAATTTGAAAAATATACTGGAAGTTCGTCTTATTTAAGAAGGAATCTTTTAAAATTCTGTATTGTACTTGGATGTTTGATGTGGGAAGGTTAAGAAACATAAACTCCAGGCACTATTATATGGATGTCTGGAGTGGGATTTAAGTGATATTTTATAAGATTTAGATTTTATAGCATAAGTATGTAGAAATGCCAAACCAGAAGCTACTGGGAAATGATTAGAATATAAAAGACTGTGACTGTTCTGAGACATTTTTGATGTCAAGGCCAATGATTTAACTGGACTGGCTAGGAAGGTGCTCAGCATAACAGAGGCAAGGCAGTGCTGAGGGAAGCCACGAATCAGATCTCGTATCACGTCCTCAGAGTCTGTCTTCAGCCACACTGCTCCTCATGCTCTCCCAAGCCCTCCATGCCCCTCTCCTGTTGGTCTTCATTTGATATTCTCAGTTGTTCTCCCAGGGTCCATGGTCATGACTCATCTTTTGCGAGCCTCTTCAATGCACCACACAAAACTTGTTCTTATCCTCTGTGTTGCCTTACCACCTTTCAACTGTTTATTCTTTAGTATCTATGTTTTTTTTAAAGTTTTTATTGGTGCATTGTAGTCATACATCTTAATGGGGTACATGATGGTGGAGGCATACATACACACGTCACCCAATTAGCCCTTATCCAATTCCTGCCCCATTCTCTCCGCCTCTCTCCTTCTCATGTTTGGCTTAGTGATTGACTTTGATATATTTGTTAATGTACATCATTAGAGAATTCCCTCTTCCCCACTCCCATCCTCTCAGGTTGCCTTAAGTATCTATGTATTTAAAAAACCCATTTGACTGATTTCTGTACTTGGGAGTCTGAGACAGGAGGATCGCGGGTTCACACACAGCCTCAGCTACTTAGTAAGGCTCTCCGCAACTTAGTGAGATCCTGTTTCAAAATCAGGAATAAAAAATAGAACTGGTGGTGTAGCTCAGAGGTAGAATGTCCCTGTGTTTAATTCCCAGTACTGCAAAAAAAAACCCAAACAATTTGATTACGTAGAAATCATATAATAGGCCATTTGATATGTTCAGCACCTAGGTTAGTGCTCAACATAATTATTGACGAAGTTAAGGCAACATATGAATTATTAAATCTTGTTGAACAGATTTCTACCATTATTTTACCACTTAAACTGTCATACCTCTATCATCGGAAAGAGTTCCTAGTTTTGAGACAGTTATTTCTGTTTAAGTACCTGGGATTTTTGTTTCCATACATCTTTCTATAATTTTCAATATTTGAAAAGAGTTTTCCTAAAGCCTATGGGTATATAAAATGGCATGACATTACACGCATTCATCATTTGGTGATAAAAGAAGTTCTAAATGGAGTAATTATTTTTATTATTTATTTATTCTTTGTGGTGCTAGGGATTGAACCCAGTAAATCAATATGATTCATTTATTGACATTTTTCAAATCACAAGACTATGACCTTTTTAAGAGAGGTCTTTTAAAGCTCAGGAAATTAAAGTGGTAATACATTTTTTTCATCACTTGACAAAACCAGAAGCCAGGACTAAATATTATGTATTAAATACCACTAGCAGGTTCAAGACAGATCTAGGTATCTGAGAATCTATGTTCCTATCAGGTTCCAAAACAGAGCCTCTATATCACCTTTCACCAGATACCCACAGTGAAAATTAGCTCACTCCATCCATTCAGATATTTAATAAATTATTTCTTAGTGCTGAGCCCCAAATGGAAATAACCCAAAAAGAAAGAAAAATTAACTGGCTCCTCTGCCCTGTATGATTATACATATTTCTCTTGTGTACCATAAAGGAAAGAGATTTATAGTTTATAAAAGCCTACTACCCTACAATACTCTCAGTAAAAAATGTTTCTATTGGGTAAAGTGTGTTTTTCCTATTTTAAATCAACAATGCTAAAAAACACTGGCTCCTAGAATTTAAATATTCCATGACCCACAGAAGGTCTTAAATCTAATACTATAATAAATAGTCATAAGCTGTTGAGATCTGTTTTCTATCTAGATAGATCAGTGCTATGTAATACAAAGTCCTGCAATAGTGGAAATTTTCCATAATGCTCAGTCCTGGCTATCAAACTCTTGCAATGTGACTAGTACAAGTTTCAGAAAGTGAATTTTAACTTTAAATTGAAACTTAATCTGTCACACACAGGTAGCAGATACTATATTGGACTGTGTAGGCTTAGACTGTGAGGAAAATAAACCTGAAACCCGCTGAACTGCATCCTAGCTTAGTTCTGCCACTACTTTTTGGCCCTGGACAAATGATACTGTGTTTTTATGTGAAGTGATAAACTAGATAATTTCCAAGCTTTCCTCTCTTTTATTCCCGACTTAAAAATAGCCACATAGTGTGACTAGAGACTGATGCAATTACTTTTCTACTATTCTCATGAAAATCAGTCTTTTAGCTACACCATGCATATTCATAACCACAATACTCTATAATACATGGATGAATAGAAGAGATGCAAAAGAAAAGACAATTTTTAGCAACTCTGTTGGATTTATTCTGCTTAGCCCTAACCCTGAGGTAAAATGATAGCATTTAGGAAAAAAATTTGAAGCTGATTTCTTTGTATTTGTGCCTGACTTATTGATTCATGTTATTTAGTCATTCAGTTTATTTAACATATTAAGTATCAACACCTGTTATATGATGTGATAGATGCTGTAAATCAGGGGAAACGACAATTTCTAACTTAGCTTGGGGGAAGTTCAAAAGTGTAGGTGTGCATGTGAAGATTCCTCAAAGCAGGTGACCAAAGTAGAAATGTGCTTTTTTTAAGGTTCCACTATGGTATGTGGAGCCTGTGCTCTTCTTAGACCTTAGCAAGAAGGCTCTGACCTTCAAAGAGTTCTTTCTTGGTTGTGCTTCTCATGGGATTAGAAATCTGTGAGGCTATATGAAACCCATTCCTATCAGAAATCCAAGAGGGTATATGAGTTTATAATGAAAATATAATAAATTGACAGGAACTTAGACCTGGGAGAGGACATAAATAGTCTCACCATTTTCTTTAGATGAGGAACCTAAGGCCTAGATAATTTGTTCAATATAATATAGATCTTTAACTGGAACCAGTGTAAAGATAATTAATCATAAAACTAACTCACAACCTAGAGGTCATTAAAAAACAAAGAAATAATGAGAGAAGAATATAAGGTTGTCTACTCAGCCTTATATACTCTCTCTTTGTATGTATGTTACATACTCATGCTTCTATATGACTGCTGAAAATGTTCCCCTTAACACTGAGATTTTGTTTCTAGAGGACAGAACTGGCCTCAAAGTAAAGTCAACTGTTTCCCCCTGTTCCCGTACAAATACAACCTTGGATGCCTTCGGAGAGGTCTGTGCACACAGGAATCAACAGAGTTCCCAGGAGCTGGGCAACTGGGATGGCACCAGAAAAAGATGGCGTTACTTGTCTATTTTTTCTTGGTCTATTTGGAAAACAAGACATTAAGAACTGGGGACAAAAGCACAGGGAGGAGGAAGGACTCTGTCTGTGTGGCACTTATTTACATGTACTTCATGAACAATCAGATTAAGTGAGGATAATAAGAGCATCGGGATGGTTGCTAAGACATCCCAGCAGGAGGGTGAACAAGCCAAGACCCCACAGAGTTGCCAAGCTACATTTCATTGTTAAAATCTAGTCTAATACCGATGCTTCGAGATGATTTTCTTTGTTTTTTGTTATTTGTGCTTTGATGGTGTCTGGTTTTGCTTTCTCTGCCAGATTCAAATCAGGCAAAGAAGTCTGCTGTTGTTGCCAATGTCTGCCATCTGCTGATCAAGACAGTGGGCAGATCAAAGTTCAATTAAGTAAAATGATGAATTTTATCCAATCTGTGGGACAATGATGCTTCCTAACCAAATATTTAAAGGAAGTCTTCATATGTTAGTTATTTCAATTTTACTTTAATGAAGCAGGAACAATTATTTATATTATTAACATTTTTAAAATATTATATTTCCTTGGTTTAAATGAATTAAATGTGTTTGCAGGCAAAAATAAAACAAACTAAGAACGTCTATAAATTCTGCAGAGACAAGTCCAAAGTTTACTTTAAAGGATATTTTTTTTCTGAGTTTTAAAATCACAGATATCATCAAGGCCCAATGAGTGGCTATTTAAGTTCTTTTATAATTCAGAAAGAGATAAACAGATATTCCATGGGTTGGGGAAGGGAGAATGCAAGAAATAAATAGTTTCAGCATGGGAAAGTGATTTGAGCTATGAAACCTTGGGTACAGATACTTCAGATTAAATAATAATATCCTGCAAACTAGCACTAGTTACTATATTCTAAAAAATACAATCTTATCCTTTCTGTTTCTCAGAATTGTGTTTATCAAAGAAAGAATAAGAATGCCTGAAGGAAAGAGATCTTTAAAAATACTATTTTAACCACTATTTAAATTTCTAAAGAACAAGAAGATAAAGATCACTTGTGCTAGAACACACACGTGAATTCTTCCAAGTGTAGTCGGCTCTCGGGTTTATTCTTGTGTCTGGTTTTATAAGATAGAGTGAGTCTGTTCTTACTTAGATGGAGTCAAATTTACTTAAGCTCAAGATTCTGTTTTTTTCGAATCTCATCCTGAACTTCTCCGAAAACCCAAAGGTCACGTTTACGGAGGAGATGCACAGAGGGATTAAACCAATGTGAAACTGCTAGAGCTGCAGATTTTCTTTTTTATTATATCATAGGTGCTGTTCATCTTTAGATGATTATTTTTGCAATATAAACTATCTATCCTGGCTTAGAAAACTAATTCCCTACCTGACACACTCATAAACAGTTTTGTAAGAGTGAATTTTCGGTTTTTCCTAGCTTCTTCATTTCATCAGTAGAGACATTTTAAATTTATAAAAATCCTCCAGTGCCTCTTAAGACTTTCATCTAAGCAATCACTCTTCCACAACATAAAGCAACAAGTGTATTGGGTTTTACATGATGCGGAAAAGATGAGTGCAGTGGTATTTATAATGTACTTTTTGTTTTAACTGGTGGGTGAGAAGGGGAATGTTATGAAGAAACAATGATGTGATACGTAAGAAGGCCAAAACACCACCACCATCACTACAATACCAACACAAGAGGATGAAAAATTAATTGCACTATCAATTGCAATATCTGACCAAAGTAATTTTGTTTGGTGCTACTGGGGTTCCTGGAAACCCTTCTATCTCTGGGCTACATTCCCAGACCTATTTTATGCTTTTTTTTTTTTTTTTTTTTTTGTCTTTTTGGAAGTAGGGATCAAACCCAAAATGCCACGCCTGCAAAGCAGGCACTTTGCCACTGAGCTACATCCCAGCCCTATTTTTTAAATTTTTGATACAGAGTCTCACTAAATTGCTGAAGATGGCCTTGAACCTGCAGATCATCCTGTCTCAGTCTCCTAAGTACTAAGATTATAAGCTTGGATTATAATCATAGTGCCTGCCTCAGAAGAAAAATTTAAAAATTCTCCTCATAAGAATTAGAAGTTTCCAGTATTCTCTCTTTGAGATCATTAAAAATAAATAGGTACTACTCACATTAACAAACAGGAGGAATAGTGATTTTTTAAAAAATGACAGACTTAGATCAAATAAATATTTTGTGTGAAGCAAATATAAAGTATAGAAATTCAATTTGTTGGGAAGAGGAATTTGGGAAATATAACTGCTTTACAAAGAGATTTTGAATAGGATTGCTTTAAGCAGCAAATGTTCCTGGTACGTTTAAAATATGGTGATTTATGAAAATCTGATTCACACAAAACTTTACAGGAATACATCTGTTATATAAATCTATGCTCCTCACCTGTAATTTCCTCTGGAGAGAACTGAGTGATAATAATAATAACATGCTCACATAGTTCTTCATTATATATTTTAAAATGTTCTCCCCTAATTTATTGCATTTGTCTCTGGCAACCTTCTAAGGCTGCCATGGAGGGTATTATCCTCCCTTCACAGATGAGAAATTGAGAGGTTAAGTGACTTGCCCAAGGTCAGACAGACATTCATTAATTTGCTGCTCTGAGTGATGTAGTTTTAACAGGGTAGTCAAGGAAGTAAGCTCTCCCCTCCTCTCATTTTAGCCAGCTGTGAAGGCTATTAAAAAAGAGGCGGATGAGCTCACAAATATAATGCTGAATGAAAGAAGCCAGACACAAATGTGTACATACTGTATAAGTCAATTAATACAAAATTCAAGTGCAGGCAAGACTAATCTATGGCGACAGAAATCAGAACGGTGGTTACCTTTGGGATGGGGACTGGGAGGTCAAGTGAAGCTTAGGATAACATTCCAGATATTGATCTGGTCTGTACATAGTTAGGTTTGTGAGAACTCACCAAGCTATACACTATTACCTGTCTATTTCCTTTATAACTGCAGAAACTTTTACTTACAAAGGGATTTTATATCTTTAAAAATAATAATCTAGAAGAACATTAAATATGGGTATCACTGGGACGCTTGTGATTTTAGTGAAGGTTCGTGGCTGCATTTTAAAAATGAGAATATAAACTAAATCTTGGTTTTAAAGAGAGAAAAAATAATCAGTGTTACCTGCATTGAGGAAATTTCTATATGAATTGGGAAACTGAAGCACAGTAAGATATTAACACAATTCATTTAGAACTGAGTCGAACATACGTAGTTGTGATGTCTACCTAGGAACTGGTGTCGCTCAGTGGTGGAGCACATGAGGAGCATGTGCCAAGTTCTGAGTTCTAAAGCTCCAGCACCAAAACCCCCCAAAAACTAGGAACTGTGGGAAAATGGGATTATGTTGTTATTCACACAGTTCAACCTTCAGAGTATATATTTAAATTCAAGGAAGTTAAGAATATGATTTTTTTAAAAAAGATTCACTTTATTATAGGACATTATTGAGATGCTGTGTTGGGCATTAGGATCAAAAGCCGATGCCAGTATTATGCAGTGTAAAGAAGCTAGAGACAAGCAAGGCTCTTGAGAACCCCAAGCAGGTTCTGATGGAGGAATGCATAAGTGCAGTGCTTTGGGACTATTCTCCAGGACAGAAATTACAGGTGCATTCAACTGCTTAAAGTAGCTTCAAAATTTATACTGCAGCTTTCTAAGAATCCTTCAGACTCTGTAACATGACAAGCCAATGCTGTGTTTCTTCCTCTTTATCTTTTTTTCCCCTATGTGGTACTGGGGTTGAACCCAGAGACACTCTACCATTGAGCTACACCCCAGCCCTTTTAATCTGAAACAGGATCCTGAGGCTGGCCTCAAACTGGTGACCCTACTGTCTTTGTCTCCCAAGTACTGGAAGATAGGTGTGCACCCTGCACCTGGCTCTAAGGCTGCTCTTCTACCCAGTTACAACTGAAGACAAATGTTTTCATTTGTAGTTTCGCTTTCATTTTTAAAATCTATTATAGTACTAAAAATAATCTGTATCAAACGTCTATCTTGCTATTGTAGGTCAAGAACAGAGACTATCCAGGTGGTGGTGAGATCTGGTCCCAGGTGCTTTTATTCCATTAGCAGTCTTGAAAGACAGCTGCCAGGGCTGGCTGGGTGAGCGTCTCCCTAAGAGAGCGCTGCTCAAGGCTTCTCACTTTTGAACTTTCCCCCATTCACACTGTGCTTTCATTCCTGACCAATTGCCCTGTGTATTAGCTTCACTCAAGTATTTTAAAAAATAAATTTATACCCTTCCCATCTGCATGCTGAAAGCCACACATCATACAGCATGGACACTGTCGAGCTTATTAGGGTTCCTGCAGGCCACCTCCCTGCGAGTCTCTGGGCCCACCTCTTCTGCATCTGGCATGGGTTTGAGTCCTCTGGCATTTGGGTAACAGGAGAATTACTCTGTATTTTCCAATAGCGTTCAAATCATCAAGTAGGTTAGGAAGGCCGCTTGAGAGAGACAAGGAGAGGTGGCTGAGGACATTCCCCTCCTGAGTGCTAAGCAAACTGACCAGAGCTTTCTACCGGCAAAGAATAAACAAATGTTGAAGAACGGGTCCTATCCTGTCTATGCAAGGCCATGTGAAATCACTGCAGGACTTTTTTTTTTGCAGGTCTGGGGATGGAACCCAGGGGCATTTGACCATGAGCTACACCCCCTGCCCTATTTTTTTCTTATTCTTTATTTTGAAACAGGGTCTCACTAAGTTGCAGAGGGCCTCACTAAGTAGCTGAGGCTGTCCGCAAACTGTGATCCTCTGGTCTCAGCCTCCCAAATGCTGGTATCACAAGTGTTCACCACCACTCCCGACTGCAGGACCTTTTTTAAATGACAGAGCTCCAAAAGGCACCTCTCTCTCTCTCTCTCCCTCCCTCCCTCCCTCCCTCCCTCCCTCCCTCTCTCTCTCTCTCTCTCTCTGGACAGCCTCACCAGTAGAAAAACTCCTTGAATCTCTATTAAGGTTTGCTTTGCTAATTAACAGCTACTCTCACCGAATCCCTTTGAAAACGCACCTCTATTTAAACAAATAGCCATACTGTTCAATTTAATCTTCCTTGTAGCAGAGCTGCTTAAATTTCCTTCTCTCCTCAGACCTTCCATCTTCCTGCCACTCTCTCTACCTTTAATCTCCGCTTTTTCTCTGCATCGCTTCTGAAGATGTGGAGCCTCTGGGCCTCGACATGCAGTACACAGGTCATATTACTTCTTTTATGAATTTTCACTTTTTGTTATGGATTATACAACAGATACATTTGTTTCACATAGCCTTGACCATAGTTTTTAATAAACTGGCCTTCCCTTATTTTTAGGGTAGAATAAAATAAATTGAGATACTTGCCATCAAGCCTTGTTCTCCGGGTTTCCCTGGTTCACCCTTTAAAAGAAGAGTTATAATTTTAGTAATATATAAACATTCAAAACAATTTCATTCTCTTTTCTTTTTCTCAATACTTTGCAGGACACATGAATATCAAGTGTTTTTTTTTCAGATTAAATGGGGGGATATACACATGGCACAATCAAGAGGGCTAATAGTCTGTTATCAGATGCACTTTATAAACATCATAGGATTTTCAAAAATAAGTCTAGGTTCTCATGACCTCTTTATGATGCCATCAGAGTATGAATGATATCTTCTTTATAAGAACTCAGAACTGTCATATGTAGGACAGAGAAAAATTGATTTTAGTTCAGGAATTAAAAAACAAAATGATCAGGTATTGATTATTATTTTATTTTATATTTTTTGATGGTATTGGGGATGGAACCCTTCTACCTCTGGGCTACACTCCCAGACCTATTTTATATTTTTATTTGGAAACAGGGTTTTTTATTTTTTTATTATTTTTTTTAGTCTTTTTGTTTTTGAAACAGGGTTTCATTGAGTTGGGAAGGGCTTCACTAAGTAGCTGAGGCTGTCTGAGAACCATGATCCTCCAGTCTCCACCTCCCAAATGCTGGGATTACAAGCATGTGCCACCACTCCTGCCTTGTGTTTTTTAAATTTTAAGTGTAGAAAAATTTTAAGATAATTTATTGTTTGTGTAGGAAACTGTATGTCTTAAGTGAATAAATGATAAGTAAACTATTTCAGTTAAAGGAAAACATAATTTTGACTTGTTTATAGCTTGTCACCTCTTATCTGTTTGTTTCTTTTCTGTGTATGTGTGGTAGTAGGGGTGGAACCCAGGACCTTTCTACCTCCAGGCTATACTCAGACCTATTTTACATTTTATTTGGAAACAGGGTTTCACTAAGTTGCTGAGAGCCTCACTATATAGCTGAGGGTGGCTTCGAACCTGCGCCATCCTCCTGCCTCAGCCTCCCAAATGCGGGGATTACAAGCGTGCGCCACCACGCCCGGCTTGTATCTTTGTTTCTTAAAAGTAACCTTTACCTTAAATTTGATTTCTACTAGAGTCCATGATGCTCAGTCATCTGACTAATTTTCTACATTCAAAATGTTTTGACTAGCTTATCTGAAGAAGTACTTTCTGTTGGCAAACACAAATCAATGTGAGAGCTTTAAATATCCCCCAAAACTGTGTCCCTATCTTGAGGCGTACCATCCCAGGAAAAGGTGGTGAGATATTAGCAGACAGTTTTAGGGTTAAACCACTATCTTTGAAGGTTCACAAAAGCAGTCCTAACAACCAGCAAATCATGTGCTGAATGTCCATTCCTCATTTCACATGAGAAAATTTTCAAAAAGGGGAATGGGGCTTATGAGATGGTTATCTTGGAAAAGTGATAAAAAATAACCCTATATTTTTTATAGAGAGATTCACTCTTTGAAAAAATACAGAAATATCTACATATAAAATGGAAAGAAAATCTGCTCTAAAAAGCAATGATTGGTAGCTGATTTTTTTTTCATTTCAAAATTTTCTACTTTGTGAATAAATATTTTCATTATTACATTTGTACTATAAACACTAATGAAAATAAGTTAAACTCGTGTGTTAAATAAAATTAAATTCAGCACTAAATCTTAATTTCTACTTCTAAAGTCACACTATTATTCTAATTTAAAAATATTTTCCAAACCATTCTTCCTGTGACCTCTACTTCTATATAACTGATACTTGACTAAAAGTATTGAGGTCACTTTTAAATTATTTCTGTTAATAAACTTCACATATAGCAGACAAGTGACATTATAATCACACCATGTTTTGGCCATTAATTTTGCCGTTCTTATTAACAATTTCTTTTGGTTCAAGCTATTTACAGGAGATAAAATATTGGAAAGTTTTACCTCCCTCACTTTCTATAAATAGTATGGGGTCTTGTTGCATCTGCCACTGACCCTTTGGAAAATGTTATCAATCACTTGCTTTATTTTTCTAACTCATTTGTGGCAGAGGCTTGCCCTATGACAGGCAGGACATGGTGACATGGAACAGCTCTAGTCACGAACTTCAGGAGACTTACCTGAAAAACAGTTTAGTGCTGTCTCCAGGTCTCTATGGTTAGCATGGGTTCCAGTGGTTGAGTGGTAAGGTGGAATGTCACAGGTAGTGTCCTGAAATGCTTGGACTTTCCCATCACGCCACTTCCCTCAGCCCCTCCACTGAGCCGACCCTGTGGCCCTACAGACCATTGCACCCTGCCCCATTGTAGTTCTCAGCCATCAATACAAATCAAATCCTGTGAGAACACTGATCCAGAAAGCAACTCACGGGCACTCCTGGCATTCCACGGGGGCCATCTTTTCCTGTGTCCCCAGGTGGCCCTCTTGGGCCTGGAGGGCCTGGGGGTCCTGGAGGGCCCGCCTGTCCTTGGTCACCCTGGATTGGAGAAGGAACAGGCCAACAATAACCATGAAAGATTAATACCCAGATCTTCTTTTCAGCACTTTAAATTCATATTCTCTATTCCACATTTACACCATGAGAAGAACCAGAGCAACCATAAACATTGCAACCTGTAGGCAATTTAACTGCCAGCAGGGAGCCAATAAATATTCATGCTGGGTGAGCTGAGTAGATGCTAGTAAAATCAAAGTAGCTCAGAAACCAGCACCACAGCTCTTGGAAAAAGCATATGTGTTAACACTATATTCAGTGCTGGCATAAAACTTTTGCATATCTTTACAGCAATGCTATATCTATTATATTTACCTTGTTTAATAAATCACCACATTTATAATTGGATAAATATATTTACTTTTCATAATTTCCAGAATTAATCATAAAGGTCCCTATCACACTGCACAACCATTTATAAATTATCAGATAGCAAGTTTAGAAACTGGAACTGGTACTAGTAGCAATTTAAGTTTTTAGTTTAAGAAAAATTAGATAGGCTTTCTATCTTTTTGTTCCAGTACTTTCACAAACAATTCAAATGCAGCTCACTGAATATAATTTTGTTCTTAGATATTTGTAAACGAAGACCCCCCACCACCCATGGCCCACCCACAAAGATAAACAGTAAAGCCACAGTACACAGCAATAACTGAATGTAAAGAAGACATCAGACTCCAGCAAGAAGAAGCACTACCTTAATCAGGCGGCGTTTAATGAGCTGCTGATCAGCAGAGAGAAACCCATGATTGATTTTAGGAAACACCATCTGATCAGTCAGGTGAGGTCAAAGGTTGAAGTTCAGAGGTGAGAGAGTTGAAGAATAGACATCAGAAGGCCCCAAGAGAGAAATAAAGATATACACATTAGATTTATAATGACCATTAAACAAAACAGAACTGGCACTTCTGTCTGACACCAGACCCTCTGGCTCTTCTTGAAAGAAATATAACCAATGGGATGGTGAGACCAGATTTTGAGTTAGAAATAAATCCTTTCATACTCCATCATGTTGGTATTAGTGGTGGGTCATTTGAGCATAGTCCATTCCCAGAAGCAGGTGAGCTGGGCTGAGCCTGCCTCTGTGCTCTGAGCAGAAAGTCTACAGACAAAGCACCAGTTCCGTTTCCATCAGACTCGTCAACCAGCATAATGTGGAATGAACCCAACTGCCATTTATGGATTCCCAAAGTTGAGAGTACTTAGAATCATTTCAGGGACTCAGAGAATATCACAGAGCATTAGAATGCATGCAAATCAAATGACGGCGGTGTGGCATCGCCCGGGATATTTATGACCACCTCTTTTCATGGATGTGCTGGAGGTCAACATCTTTTCTCGGGTCTGATCAGTAGGACCCCCTCCCCTTGATATACGTGACCTCAGTGGTGCAGCTGAGGCCCGGTACAGTCACTGGCTGTTCCGAGGAGAGGAGGCCACCAAGCAAGCGGATGCAGTGGTTCTTGCTCACTCTTATGCTGGTTGCAGCTCTGACCGAGCAGTCGTGAATGTCAATCACAAACCTTGACAGTGAGGATCTGATTACTGTGCAGGGCAGCAACCGTGGGGAAGCCTGGCAGGCCCTAGGGACACGGCACAGCACCAAAACAACACGACACAGAACGTCACACAGACATTTCACTGGCGGACAAACCAAACAAGCACGTTCCTAATCCTCCCTTTCCTAGCTCAGGCCTTGAGCACACCATAAACAAAACCAGACACCAGGGGCCCCAAGCGAACCAGCCATTCTTTAACGTATGGGCTGGTGAGCGCCCCTCGTGGCAGGTACAATGGGATGTGCTCATGCCTGGGTGTACAGTTTCTGCTCTTAACATTTCTGGAATCTTCCTTTTGAAATGTTAGTACAAAGTGGGGATAACTGCAGACACTGTTATGAAAACAACACTGTAATTACCCTCTGTTAATATTCTGTTTACAACTCAGGACATATAACACACATATTAATTCTTTTTTAAGACAACAGTGAACAGAATTTTGCTGTTGAATAAGAAATATTCCTCAGAATAAGTGCAACATGCCTCATAAAACAGGCTTGGCCCCGCAAATCAAAACTTCTCTCTCCGATCATAAGATGAATCTCAGGTCTTCTGTTTCAGAAATCCCTGCAGAGGTGGTAGATGGAAATCTGTCTCTTATAACATGTGTATTTCATGTCAGGGGGATTTATGGCCACACTCTGCAGTAATCACCTCTGTCACGTAACTTTTTCCAAAAGAACTTGACAGATCACACAGCCCCTTAAAGAAGAAAAGTGGTTTGGAATCCCTTAACCATGGAAAATGGGGGAGACACATTTCAGAGACTTGTGCTTCTGTAACCTGTGAGTATTAACTCGTCCTCACAGGTCTTATCAATTGGGTCAGTCTGAGAGAGAAATTTTGCCTTTGGTCCATTTAATTTTTGACAACATGCGAAATTGAATAATTTTGGTCCAATTCTTTTTTACATATAGAATAAATTCACCATACAAATAAACCTCAGCGACACATGGTCTCAAGTTTCTAAGGGCTTCTTTTCTGTTCTTCCTTTCTTCCTACCCAATTCTATTTTGAGAATATTTTTTAGAAAAGGCCAGAATGCTTGTAGGCTTTTAATATTTTGTGGATATTTTTCTATTTTTCCCATGTTAGGATATGTTTTCTTAAGAAAGCCCTAAAATTAGGTGTATAGTATGAATATATTTTTTAGTCCTGATGCCTTTGATCCTCATTCTTTAATGCTATGACTTCTTAGTTAGCAGAGCAGAGCAAATCTTATCCCTTTGCCAAATCTATTCTGATAAGGATAGTAAGTGGCTAGGAGTTTTGAGGTGACCTGTGTCCTCATTTTATTCTAAATGAAAGTCCTTTAAACAGACTCTGTACAAACTCAGAAATGTTACAAGTTGGAAAACAGATGTGTACAATTTGCTTTTGTTTTACTATGGAATAAGAGTTTAAAATGTTATTAGATGGTAATGTGCCAGCATGTCCCCATCTGTGACTCATTAGCCCAATACTACACAGTCAGGATTTTATATAGAAACCTCATATTTATGTAACAAAGAACAAAAACAGATACAAATAAGAAGTCTATGAAGGATCAGAATCTTGATTTGTGGTGATAAATCATAATGTCACTTGAAATCAGATTATCTAAGAAAATAATTTTAAATTAAAAACCTGTCACAGTACACATGGTAGGCCTTACAAATGTTTTAAAATTCTAATGCATAAATAAGTCACTTCTTGTACTCATATTTGAGCATGATCTCCATACTCTATGATATTTTCAAAATTTTCACCAAAAAAGCATTACATTTTATAACTTCTTAGTTTGGATTCCAACTTAATGACACCTAAAGAGAATTCTACAGGCAAGTCTCACCGCAGACAGCTCTTTTTCCCCTAACAGGAAATCTTTCTTTGAGGAAGCTGATCTTAATTCCTCAATAGTCTTAATGTTGACAATGCTACCAATTAGGTGCCACAAGCTACATTTTAAAGATTTCATACAGATTTTCAGAAGCATACATGCACCAAATAAAAAGAGGACATGCAAAAAGATTCTTTTGAATACTAACAATATCTTAGAACTTTTGTCAATATTCTAAGACTCTGTGCTTTTTTAATTTTTATTTTATTTTTGCGGTACTGGGGATGAAACCCAGGGGCATTCTACCTCCTAGCAACCCCCCTCATAGCCCTACTTTTTATTCTTTATTTTGAAACAGGGTGTCACTGAGTTACAAAGGGCCTCACTAAGTAGCTGAGGCTGGCTGTGAACGATGCTCCTCCTGTCTCAGTCTCCCAAATGCTGGGATTACAAGCGTGCACCGCCACGCCTGGCTCCTGTGCTTTTTAAACTGGGGTTAAGTATGCCTCAGGGTAGCAACTTACTTCCATTTTTTTCTGGGAAGTATTTAAAGACAATAATAAACATGGTATGTTTTCCTGAAAAGTCATTTTTAACTGAAGGTAAATAATTTAAACATTTTATGTAAAGCAAACACTGATAATACTCTGGTAAAATTTAAAAAAACACCATTTGATGGTGGTCATGAACCCCACTCAAAGTGCAGCCTGTAGATCACAGATAGACACTAATTCTCTGCTTCTAGGAGGAGATAGTTTGGAAAGCTCTAGTGCTGAATCCTTATCTCCAGGACATCCTTACCTTGTGGCCACCACTGCAAGGCTCCTCTAACTATTCATGCCGAGAATGTACTCTTCATTACCCATGCCATGTCCCTAATGTACTCTTCATTACCCATGCCATGTCCCCTACAGCATCATTAGTCATAGTCTTTTCCAAATAAGTAAAATGGACATATTTTACTTGGTTTTGCATCTCAGAAAACTTGCCTGGTACACAGATGGCTTGAGTGGGTGTGGAAAATAAAATTCATCTCCAGAAAAACATGGAGAAAGATTCCAGGAATAAGCTAAAATACTGAAATAATTTGTACATATTTTCAGCTCCAAATATTTCAAATTATTAAAAAATTAGATGTACAAGGGCATAATACATACTACCTTATACAACCCAAGTTCCCTCTTAGGAGCATAAACATTCAAGACAACTGCATGAATCTTCGTGACATCCTGTGTGTATGTAACCATCTTTGGACCAATATTTTGACAGTGTTCCAGGAGGGGCTATAGCCCCTTCATTACCTTCTAGAAGGAAAGATGCATATGTACCCCAAAGGAATGTTGAACAAATAAATAATTCATAAGAAATGCTTCTACTTAGCAGCCATAAATTCAAGCTGTTAGTATCACTTTTATTGTATACTCAGTAATGATGAGTGTTATATGATTGCATTATAGTGAGAAAATTTTGTGTTTTGTCACAAGTATTCAATAAAGCAGTAAGAGAGCCAGAAATGCAATTCCAGACTTTTAATTCCAGACTTTGTCTTAATGCAGTTTATGTGTTTATGATCATTTCTTTCCACTTGTCTTATAATTTAAGTATTAGAAAGCTTAAAAATTGACTAACACTCAACAAGATTTAAGGAGTATTTGTTGAGTGCCTTCCACGCAGTGTTCACTATGCTGGACCTTGTAGATTGAACGCAAGCCAATCCCAAGTTCACAGCATTAAACTTCTAGTGGGGAAAGAGGGAGAAATAAGCAGGCGGTAACTACACTGAGTAATATTTATTATAATGGTGAAATGGAGGAGCCATGAAAAATAAAATGTTCATCCGGGTGTGGCAGCACATGCCTGTAATCCCAGTACTTGGGAGGCTGAGATAGGAGGCTCACAGGTTCAAGGACAGCCTCAGCAATCTCATGAGGCCCTGTTTCAAAATAAAAAATAAAATATGGTTGAGGGTGTAGCCCAGAGGTAGAACGCTCCTGGATTCAATCTCCAATAACACACACACACACACACACACACACACACACACACACACACCCATGAAACAAACAAACAAAAACAAAAACTAAAGGAAAGAAAAAAATGTGCACCGAACATAGGTTCTGAGGACCATAACAGATTTTACACTTTCCAAGTCAGGTAAATGATGTGTTCGAGTTAGGTGCAGCATGAGTAAGACATGATGCCACAGCACGATGCTCCAGTAGCCTACTACTGGGACTTTTGTCCCAGAACTCAAGGAGAGACAAATCAATAGTTTCAAGGATGATTAAAGAAGCAAGAGTCATAGGATTTGTAACTTTGCTAAAACCATATTGGAGAATGAGGAACAGAGGATGCTGGAGCAACGGAAGGATGGCAGAGAACACTAGGGAGAGAGTGGGTATTTGAGAGGGTGATGTTACAGATGATGAATTCAGTTAGGGAGCTGCTGACCTCGAGTTAAGGTTAAGGGGTGGAAGTTGGACATACGCATAAAAGAGGAAATAGGAAGATCAGGAGCTGTATGCGAAGTCACTCTGGGAGGCAATGTAGAGAATAGACCTAGGAATGCTTGGAAAGACTTACATTGAAGAGATAAGTAGAAGAGGCAACTACAAAGACAATGCATAAGAAGTGGTTGTAGGAGCAGGAAGAATGCTAACTCTCCCTAAAAAATTCTATATAGGCAAAAGACTCAAACTGACAGACACATACACTTGTATATTGCATCATTAATTTTGCTGTATACGTGCACATGAGCCACAATGACAACAGGCCAACGATGAGTCATGTCACTGACAACAGATGCTCACAGAGAGTACTCCTGAGGTGTAGAGGTAGGGAGAAAAAGATAACAATTATCGTAATAACAAAGGGACCTCAACAGCAAATCATATTAGAAGAAAAATGTGTTATGCTGAAAAATGAAAATCTCCAAGTTTCTTCATAATGTACATTATAATGATTCTGTTTGCTGAAAATACATCATGCATTACAACATAACCATTAAGTGGGCATATGTGCCGCATAAATAAAGATAAATATTCCTGGAAGATGATAAAATGATTTCTAGCTAAGGGAGACCAGATGGGGAGCTATTATAATAGAATGCAAAAATATTTAGGTAAAAGGATAACTTTAGTTTAACAGCAGGAACTGTGAGGAGGCTAAATAAAGAAAGAAGACATTAGGAGAAAGAAATTTTCTGCTAGATCATTTTATATTGCTGTAAATGGCATAGTCTCTTAGTCTGAAAAGAAAAATCAACTATATGAAGCTAAGTAGCTCAAAGACTCCTTTAGACAATCAAATAACATGAGAACTGGAGCCTGTTAGAATCAGTATTTATAAATGATGGAAAAGGATTGACCCATCAAAGCATTAATTATAAAAAAAGCATTAAGCTTCTATTGAATATAGTATTTTAACTGATTCAAATGTTAATTTTTATAGATATTCTCAGTCTAGTTCTATTATATCCTATCATAAAATTTAACCCATGTCACTTCAGAAACTATCTTTTTGATAAATGTAAATTTTACAAATTATGTAAAAGAGAAAAATGCAGTCTTTACATTGAGAAATGTCATTAAATGGTATGGCTACAGTTGGGCATGGTGGCACATAGTACTTGGGAGGCTGAGTCAGGAGGATCATAGGTTCAAGGCCAGCCTCAGCAACTTAGTGAAGCCTTGCAGAACTAAGTAAGACTGTGTTTCAAAAGGGGGGGGGTGCTGGGAGTGTAGCAGAGAAGTAGAATGGCCTTTGGTTCAATCCTCAGTCACAAACACACATACACACACACACACACACACACACAGATATGGCTATCTTTTTTTATCATAGTATATGGGAGGTTGAGTCAGGAGGATCACAGGTTCAGAGCCAGCTCTAGGTTTAATCCCCATTCACACACACACACACACACACACACACACACACACACACGGCTACCACAATGCTAATTTGACAAACTACAAAATACTTGTGCATAAGCACAAAAATGGCAGATAAATTCTAATGCTGACAACTGCAAAGCATAAGAAAAATTTTCTAAGCTATACTTACAAGTCAAAAGGCTTAACTTATATATGGTATTTTAAATACCATATGTAAGAGGTTGCTAAAAAGGATTGTTGTTAAAAAGGATTGTTGTTAATGCCATATATAAAAGAGGTTGTTAAAAAGGATTCCCTAATGACATTTTCTATGAAAGAACAAATATAAAACCCCATGACAAGAGGTAGAATTCCTGAAGGAGGGTTGCCCTGGCCTGAAGGAACCAGAGAAGTATAGACACAGGATATGGGGGAGAAAAATAAACAGCTTATATCTGGGAAGGTGTATGGAAATAACATTTGTATAAATTTTATTTATATAAACTTTGCTATTATTGGATCAGAGAGATTCTCTCTAAATGAACATCCAGAGGACAGTCCTGTCTTAGGGTTTTAAAATAACAACTAAAATAATAAATAATGACAATAACAATGATAACAATGAGGATGATGGTAATAACAGCGGCCAACACTCATGTGACACTTGTGCTGGGTATTATTCTAAGAGCATTAGAAGTACTAACTCTACTAACTTTCTCTCTTGCTTTTTTTTGTGGGGGGGGGGTTATTAGGAATTGAACCCAGGGGCAATTTACCTTTGAGCTACATCCCAGCCTGTTTTTAAAATATTGAAACAGGGCATCAGTAAGTTGCGGAAGCTGGGCTTGAACCTGTGATCCTCCTGTCTAAGACTCCCAAATAAGAGTCAGTCAGCCTCAGTCTCCCTCTCTCTCTCTCTCTCTGTACTGAGAATGGAACCCAGGGGCATTCTGGGTTAGAATGCCATACTCCAAGCCACGCCCAGCCCTATTTTACTTTTATTTGGAAACAGGGTCTCACTAGATTGATGAGAGTCTCATTACATGCTGAGGTTGTCCTTGAACCTGCAATCCTCCTGTCCCAGCATTCCAAGTACTGGGACCACAAGCATGCAGCAAATAGTAGCTCTCTTAATCCTCACATTGACCATTTGACAGATGAGGAGGGCCAGACACAAAGGTGCTAAGGGTTCTACCCGTCTAACTGTGAATAATCAGACCAAGATTCACAGACTGGGCATTTGCTCCTGAGTCTATTTTTTTAAAAATTGTATTTTCCATAAATGTTGAGTCTCTGTAACTTTGTTCCCACTCATTCATTCACTTATTCAAGAAGGATTTAGTAAGATACCTATACGCAGGGAACTACTTCAAACACTGAGACTAGAGAAGTAAACAAGTAGACCTGATCCCAGGCTTCAGTGACCTTTGAGGGTAAACCAAAGAAGGCAGACAGTAAACACCTGTAATCCCAGGATGTGATTTAAGGAAGCCAACCCTAGGGCAGAGTTAGGAAGAACAAATTAAAAATCAAAATATAGTCCATGATTTTTTATTTGTAGTTCCAAAACCCAAAGTCCCTGAAGAAAAAAAAAATTTCCACAAGTTTTAAGTTTGTGCAAACTTGTGCGGCCACAAAAACTTACTTGAACAGATGTGAGGCTATTTTGGGTACCTAATAATCCTTCTCAGTGTGAGTGTGCAGAGTCTGATGGTTTGATTACAGGGTTTCTGTTGAACAATACACTACATGTGAGCGGCACTAACTTCTTGATTCTAAAGCTCTGAATTCTGAAAAGTATTGGGTCCTAAGGGTTTCAAGAAGGGACTGTGAGCTTAGTTCAAAGGTCATTTGCCAGAATGAATGATTATAGAAGTAAGCTTTAAATGTAAAACAATGAATTTGGTTTCAAACAATGAAATATGCTAATACAGGCTAGTATGAGAACAGTTTAGCCTAAATATGTGGTGATATAATTCGTGCATTATAATTTGTAGTAATTAAAATATATTATTTTGGTTTATATTTAATTGGGATTAGCCTGATCAATTGTTATCTGGTATATAACTTTTAATTAATTGCATTTATGAATAATTATAGACAATTAACTAATAATTTATTATATATTTATAATTAACATGTGTTACAAGTAAATGAAAAAGAAGACCTGTGAAAATTCTGTTTTTTATGTAATAAATAACACTCTTTAACAGTCTTGTTTGGAACATTAATTTGATTATCAAACACTGCATAATAATTTGCTTAGAAATGCAAAGCAAACTTTTAATACAACCGTGTATGAATTTCATGCGTATGCATTTGAAATACAAATTTTTGAATTGTGGAGCTCCAGCCAATAGTTGTGTAATTTTCAAGGAGTCATCCTTTAAGGTGGTAAAGAATCAATGTGCAATAAAACATGCACACAGCTGGCAGACAGGCTTAGCGTGGATAGGGAGAGAGGAGGGTCAAGCAAGTGGGGGCTCATTAGCTAGCAGAGAACACCTGATACTGAAGGGAACAGGGGTGTTTTTCCTGGAGCCTGTGGGCAAAGTTTGACTATTTTAGTACATTTCACGCTGAGAGAGAAAGCCAATGTATCCTGCTGTTTCAATAGAAACTGATTTTAGTGTTCTGACCTAAAGAGTATTGACTAAGCTTCCTTTGTATGGGATTAGACTGAGCTCACTTAAGTGTTGTGTGCACGTATATTCTTATCTCTCTCTAACCCAGTATGATGTTTAATGACAGTGTACCAGTAAAAATATTTTAAAAATAAGATAAAAAGTAAAGCTAGACATGGTGAGGCAAACCTGTAATCTCACTACTCAGGAGGCTGAGATAGGAAGATGGCAGGTTTGAGGACAGCCAACTTAGACTCTCAGCAACCTAGCAAGACTCGGCTTCAAAACAAAACAAGACAAAAGGGCCAGGGTGTATCTTGGAGGTAGAATGCCCCTGTGTTAAAAAATAAAGATAAATAGAAAACAAATAAATAAAATTCTTTGTGTCTGCAACTCTGGATGGCAGTTTCTTTTCTTATGCCAAAAGAACAGGTACATGGCCGACAGCCACTCCATAAAAAAGATGCTGAAAGTCCATGGGACTCAGCTACGAGGAGATAGCCATCATTGCATTTCCTGCTCCACCTATGAAGTTCACCATCACCCATAAGTAAAGTTTAGCCCATAGTAAAGGTCTGCTATCTCTTAGGACAACTAAACTTTTCAAAAGTCATCTTAGCAACAAAAAAATAATGGAGTATTTAGTAGAAACATCAAAGAGTACTATTACTTATCCTGGTACTATGTCAGCTGTCTCCTCTACTAGTTAATCTGGTCCTATGTTCCAATAGTCCCCTTTACATCCTAATTTTTACTGTTTCCCAGGTTTTGTTTAATTACCTAAAACTAAAATAGATCCTATGGATTAAGGATACTCTTGAAATTTACATGTTTTTATAAGAGAGACTATAAATTAGACATATCTGAACATCCTGTAATTTATATGTGATGTCACTTTCATTGGAGTAAACTCAAATGACTGCAAGGATGCAGCAGATAAATAAATAAAGAAGCAGGTTTAACATAAAAGGAAGTGAAGGAAGTAGGGCCTGGGCTGAAGAGAGGATGCAGCTCAGATTAAAAGGCACAGTCACTGCTCAGCAGATTTTGCAACAGAAGGAAGCTCAGGCTTCACTTACAGGAGGAGGAACCAGAAATCCAAGTGTTGTTTGTTTTGTTTATTTTTATTTTTATTTTTTGTGGTACTGGAGATGGAACCCAGGGGCTTTCTACCTCCGGGCTATATTCCCAGACCTATTTTTATATATTTTTTAAATTTGGAAACAGGGTCTCACTAAGTTGCTGAGAGCCTCACTAAAACTAAGCAGCTGAGGCTGGCTTCGAACCTATAACGATCCTCCTGTCTCAGCCTCCCAAGTGCGGGGATTACAAGCGTGCGCCACCACGCCCAGCTTGTTTGTTTTGTTTAAATGGATGCTTCAGATTTGAAATGCAAGCTACCAATTCAAATTTAGTAAAAATATTTTATAGTCCAAACATAGATTCTGAAAGTCAGGGATCTGTCAGGGGTGGGGGGCATGTTGGAAAGATTCAAGGGGGCAGTAGTATCACTGGGTATATTTGGAGGTCATTGAATAAAAGCTAGGGGACTATAGAAGCTTTGTAGTCTGTGCTCTTCTTTTCTTTCTTTCGTTTTTATTGGGGGGGGAGGATAGTGAGACTTAAACCCAGGGGCATTTTACCTCTGAGCTGTACCCTTGCTAAGTTGCTGAGACTGGCCTTGAGCCTGTGATCCTCCTGCTTTTGCCTCCCAAGTACTGAGATTACAGGTATGTGCCACTGTGCCCAACAATTTTGTGCTGCTGAATGTGGAATCAGAACCAAAACATCTGCAGTAGGTCTGGGCATGAAAAAGGAAACAGCCCCACTGAGGGGATTTTGTTGCATTAATATTTGAAGAAAGGGCCACAAGCTCTCATTGCATCAATCTTATTGGTAATTCAGAGCACCGATTCTCAAGTCATACACACTCCAAAATATGCTGGTTGTGCAGTACCGCTAAGAAGAACAGAGCAAGGTATAATTCCTTTTTAAAAGGAAGTAATAGATCCCACAGTGATGGATCCTTCTGGAAAGAGGCCCACAAATTGAGCTCTTACTGACAACAGCTGTGTAATCTACATGAGAACTATGGTTTCTTTGAAAATCTCAGAACAGAATTTTCTGAATTCTGTGAAATTAAATCTAAACTTTATAATGATATAGATGTTAGAAATCACAATGTGAAATTTCTACTTTTTCATTTAAATTTCTACTTTTTCATTTTAATTTCTGGTCATGGTTGGTGATGAAATGCAGTGCATTTTTTCATTAAGTTGCATATCACATACTAGAGCATTACAGTATTTAATTTTTAAAAGTGATACATATTTGTACACATAATTTACTTGCAATAACTATACTAATAACATTTGATTTTTTTATATCTCTAATTTCCTTATATACTCTTAAATTTTGAATACTTAAATGAAATGGGCCAGCCAAAAATGTCAAGAATAAAGATTAAGTTGTCTTAATTTTAGAAAGTTGTCTTACAAAGTTACTAGAATTGAAACCACAGGCTGGCACAGCCTGTAATCTTAGTACTTGGGAAGCTGAGACAGGAGAATGTTAGGCTCAAGGCAAGCGTGGGATAACTTACTGAGACGCTACCTCAAAGTAAAATAGGACTGGGGCTTAGTTCAGAGGCAGAGCACCCCCGGTACTCCCACCTCCAAAAAAAGAAGATAAAAGAAAATTACTGGAAAAGGTGGGCCTTATGTGTAATTTTTATGGGGTCAAGTCCCTATTTAAATGTACTTAATATTTATCAAAGGAATTTGTCCATATACAATAGAAGCTAGACTTTCTTTTTATGACTTCTTGAGTTAATTAAAAGCATAGCATGGTCTTTGAATTTAGTAAATATTAAATGCTTTGTGTGCTTCATTTGCCAAAAACTAAAAGAAGAGAAAACAGTGAGTGACAGTGTTCTACACTGGAATGCACACATAACCAAGACCAAGGAGAAAACATTTCTCTGATGTCTTAAAGATCTAAAAGTAATAGCCCAATTTACCAAATACAGATGTGCTTCCTAGATCTTTTTTTCTTGAATGGCTCTCCGATTTCAGTACCCATAAGGAACAGAGTTTGTGCTTTAAAAACCAGGTGGCATCTGGGACACTTAGATAAGGCACCAGTTCTGCCACCTCATCAGCTGCAACTGTTATGACTCCCATATGTGTGTAAAAAACCCCAATCCACCCCCAAGAGAAACAGAATGCATGCCCATCATGTCACTGCTGAAACTGAACTGCCCCGTTTTACATAAGGCACTGTCAGCCATTCTCCTTGGGTAACGTGGATATCAGCAATTATATAACAGAAAGGGAAGCATAATTTATCTTTTCATCCCTCTGGGATAAAGCTTCATAACATTACACCCAGTAGAGAGAAGCTTCAGAAACATCAGCTGCACAATTGTCCGTGATTTTGGCTTGTGACATATTAAGAAAGTAGAAGCTTGGGAGGTTGCATGAAATAAACTTGACCAAGGGAAAAAAAAAATATTCTCCAGGGAAATGACAGAATCAACTCGTGTACAAGGTATCATTATGCAATTTGTGCTCTGTAAGCCCTCCATAAGTCGCAACTAGAGAGTGGACCTCCCCTCCCCTGTCTTTTATTTCATAGGATTCTCTCCATTATGACCATCTAATCAGATAAAAGGAAGTGAAAGTCAAAATAAGGATTAACCTAGCAGAGTGGCATGGAACATCATGATTGGTGTCAGGACCACTTGGCCCCAAAGGATTTGGGAGGAAATTCTAAGAGCAGCAAGAAGAACATTTTCAGCTAGAATCAGAAAGAGAAGAATGATGAAAAATCTATTTTTTGTTAACTAAATAAAATGTTACTAGTTGACAGAAGAAAGCAACAGCAACCAGTGTCAATTTAGTTTCTAATTCTCTGTCATAAAAAAACCCTAAACGTAGCTATTTGAGTTAAAAGTTGACATAAAAGAAGTATTAAGCAGCAAGAAAAGTGAAGAGATTTTAAGTGAAAACTTTGGAAATCTAAATATGTCTTGTTTTGAAGAAATAATTTTCAAAATAATTAGTATTTGCTAAAAAAATTATGTAACCATTCAGCATCATTTTCCACTTGAAGTGGGAGAAGTAACCAGAAGAAAAACCAAAGAACATAAATCCTGCAAAAAAAAAAGACCGATTGGTAAAATGCATATAGATGTAAGTCAAGGCTACGATAGATGATTAAAAGGATGGTTGGCAAAAATTTATTTTAAAATATGTTTAAAGAAACTTTCACCGACATTAAGCACATGTGTGAGAATACCAATGCCAATCTCAGTATCATGTATGGGGAAGGAGAGGAGAGTAGAGGGAGCCTGGGAGGAAGCCCTCCAAGTGCTGTGTGCACGTATGCCACTATCAACTAATACATCTCACTATTATGACGTGAGACTATAATGCACCAATAAAAGTATAAAAAGAATATTTATTTCCTTTTTAAAAAGTGTTATTAGTAGAGTATATATATATATATATATATATATATATATATATATATATATATATATATATATATCTGGATTACAGAAAGAGGTCAAATGTTCCTAGACATCTAACTTGGAAACCAGAACTGAAAACCAAAGTGGACTAATTGGCTGAATGATCTATCCAGATAATAATGTTTGACTGGTCATGCAATTCATGATCTCAGGTCTGATCCATTCTACATTTGGGTCAATGAATCAAACTAGTCCTCTCAAATGACTAATTTCTCAAAGTCCTCTCAAACTTGTGGTCTGGGAATAATTTCTGTCTTATACAGATATCTTATTTCCATACCTATATCTCAGAGCTCCAGAAAATGGGAGAGATGAAGGAACAATAATATTTGGTGGATTGCAGAATCAGCATGCAGAGAGACCTCAGGTAGAGTAGACGTCAAGATGAGTAGATACTAATAACAGTGCAGGGCTAAAACTAAATGCACAGAAAGCAGAGAAAGAACTGGAGATACTGACTGAAAAGCAACAGCACTAAACATTGTTGACTACAAGATAGAACTGCTTTTTAATACTTAGCACTGCCTTTAATTAGACTAGTCTGCTTTGTGAGAGGGTAAGTTGCCACTGGAGGAGCCTAGATAGAACTCAGGATACCCTCAAAGAACTTTTAGGCAGTTGGCTGGCTGTAAAATGGGTTTGTTTTGCAGTTATGAGAGAAAGTTTCACAAAGCACGAAGTGAGTTTCTCTTATCCATATTATCTTCTCCCTTATCACTTAAAAGAAGATAATCCAGATTTATCTAGAAATCCTTCCTGGCATTGCCAAATTATTTTTAATTCTAATAAAAGCTCGGTTGAAATTTCTGTGTTCCCAACAGCTAAAAATACAATAAGAAAAATATTTCAGATGTATACTACTCTTTTCTATAAGTGGAAATATAATATACCTTATATGATGCTTCTTATGCCATCTTCTTTTGACTCTTTGAACCATACCTTCAAACTTGAATCTGTTACACTCAGAGAAATCAGGTTTCAATTTATTTTTATATTAATGAAGGTACAGAAAAAAGGATCAAGTAATATTGACTCAAATTAGTTCTTTCTCTGAATATTTTCAGTATAGTTATAAGGAATAATTTTCAATAATTCATGCACTTGCTTTTTACTGGTGCCCCAAGAGGGCAATTTTGTTAGGAATGTTTATAGGAGAGATATTTCTATTAGTTGAGCGATACAACCAGAACATGTATTATGTGTTAAAACATGACTGCTTCTAGAATTATATTGACTAGTATTATAAAGAAAATCATTTGGCTCCAACAAAAAGCCATGTAAGTAAATTTTTTTGTGTGTATGGTACTGGAGATGGAACCCAAGGGCATTCTACCTCCAAGCTACACCCCTAACCCTATGTTTTATTCTTTATTTTGAAACAGGGTGTCACTGAGTTGCAAAGTACCTCACTAAGTAGTAGCTGAGGCTGTCTGTGAACCAAGAGCCTCCTGTCTCAGCCTCCCAAATGCTGGGATTGTAAGTGTGTACCACAGTATCCACTATAATTTATATTTTAAATTAAATTTTTTTACAGATCGCATAAGATATTAGAATATTGATGTTAAAACTACCAAATATGAAAAAGTATTAATTTTAACCTTTGAGCAGACTTAATATATTAATAAAAACCATCTATGGTACCAAAAATTGACAATCACCAGCATAAAATGAATTCTATGTCATTTGAAATAAAAATATATAAATTATGTTAAAGGCAATATGGTAGCTGTGTTTCTAGGAGATAAATGATTTTGCATTAACTGTTCTGTGACCCACACATCTGAATGTCATAATCATCTCAGAAGAAAGATAACCTTAATGTCTAGAAAGACACACATGTGTAAGGAGGAAGCAGGAGGGGTATCACTGTGTGCAGCACAGACCACGTGCCCCATCTATAGAAAAGGAGTCATCCAGCCTCCGACGAAGTGTAAAGAACTGTGGACTCAGTGGTGCCAAATATGCTCATTTCCCAAGAGAAATAATGAAGGAATGATGAATGATCCAATGTTAAAATATTAGCAACTAATTTGGGCAAACCAAATAAAATTTATCTACTCCTAGAATATAGCTCTCAGGCTATGAGTTTGCAGCCTCTAATCTATCCCCTTGAGAATTATTGGCTTAAAAATATAAAGGGAAGCTGGGTGTGGTGGTGCACGCTTGTAATCCCCGTGCTTGGGAGGCAGAGACAGGAGCATCGCACAAGTTCGAAGCCAGCCGCACTGGCTTAGGAGACCCTGTCTCCAAATAAAAATATAAAATAGATATAAAATAGGTCTGGGAGTGTAGGCTGGAGGTAGAAGGGTTTCTAGGAACCCACATACACACACACACACACACACACACACACACACACACACACACACATATATATATATATATATATACACACACACATATGGAAGATTATACAAAATAGTGCAGATAATCCACTAAGAAAGAAAAAGAAAGACAAGGAATCCCCACCCCCAAAGTCAAGAGTGTTTGTCTCTACCCTGAAAAGAAATCCCACAGAAACTGTGACAGTTTCTCAAACTACAAATCCATTGGCACAGGCCACTTCATTTGACACATTCTAAAAATCTTAAGTTATTCTAACAGTTACTGTATAAGATTCTGGGTAGATACCATGATTCCAACTTTGCCTTCTTCCCTGACACATTTTATTAAAACAACATGGCTTCGAAGTGGAAATAATACCACAGCCCAGTCTAGGGTTACAGCATTGGCAGTCACCATGGTGCTGGGGACATGGCAAGCTGTCTCCATTTCGCCTGTGTTTAACTTTTCTGCCTAAAAATCTAAAATGAAGGGTGAAGCTATAAATCTTCACATTAACTTTCAGAAAAATTCCAGGTATCTGACAGATCTCCAGATAGTCCCTTCTTCCTGTAACTCCTCAAAATTAATTTCCTTTTATATTATTGAATAATTATAAATGATTGCTAAACAAAAGATTATAAGACTGAAAAGCAATTTGGTACTAAGAGAAATATATATATATATATATATATATATATATAGAGAGAGAGAGAGAGAGAGAGAGAATGACTTTCTAATGTTTTCTAGAATTTCCTAATATTGAAGATCTTTTAGCAACTTCACTCTGTCAACACAAAAGTGACATATATATATGCATGTATGTGCGTGTGTGTGTTTGTGCACGTGTGTGGGAGCGCACACATGCACGTGCCCAGGGGTGTTCTACCATTTTTTTTTTTTTTTTGGTGGTACTGGGGATGGAACCCAGCGGCATTTTATCTCTGAGCTACACACCCAGCCCTGATTTTTATTCTTTATTTTGAAACAAGGTCTCACTGACTTCAAAGGGTCTCATTAAGTAGCTAAGGCTGTCTGTAAACCACCATCCTCCTATTTCAGCCTCCCAAATGCTGGATTACAAGAGTGTGCCACCACGCCCAGCTATGTTCTACCTTTAAGCTATACTTCCAACTCTTTATATTTTTATTTTGAAATGGGGTTTTGCTAAGTTACTGCAGACTGGCCTTGAACCTGAAATCCTCTTATCTCAGCCTACCAGGCACTGGAACTACAGGCTTCTGTTACTATTACAGATTATAAATTCTTTAAACAATGAAGACATACTATCAGGGAAATGTAAATGAATTGGTGAGTGGCACACATTTATAATCCCAGTTTTTGGGAGGCCGAGGCAAGAGGATCACAGGTTCAATGCCCATCTCAGCAATTCTGTGAGGCCCTCAGCAACATAGAGAGAGCCTATTTTAAAAAGAGAAAATAGGACTGAGAGTGTAGCTCAGAGGTAAAATGTCTCTGTGTACAATTTCCAGTGCTAAAAAAGAAAAAAAAAATCAAAGAAAATTATTAAATTTTAGCTAGTGGCTTCCTGCCATGTTGGACATCGGTCAGGCTAATGAACACAAAATAATTTCTGGTTTTCAAAACAACAAAGCTATCCTAGTGATCTGTAATCTCCCCAATGGTCACCTCAAAGAACAATTCAGTAGGACAAATATGAATTGAGAGAAAGGTAGATCTGAGGCTGCACAATTTCAAGATGCTGCTATAATTTTGGTTAACTGCAAGGAATATGTCAGGACCTCTGTAATATCAAAATGTTTGTTCCTAAAAGGACATTTTGGCGCTGGCACTCTTGACATGTCTGACTTCCTCCACCACTAAAAAAAACACTATGAAGTAAGATATCTATGAAAAGGCAACTGATTTCTGAATTATGTCTCAACTTTTCTCCCATGTTCAAGTCCAGGCAAATATTCTTCCCTCAAAAACTATGATGAAAAATTCTGTTTGGAAGTCACAATCCATCTTTGATGTAATAGTCAAGGGCAGTCACTGTGCTCATCTAACTTGATTCAGAAACTTGCAATTTTCCTTGTGTGCTAGAACATGCAAGGGGAAAAACTAAGCATTAAATTATTAAAGATTAATTATATTCTCTTTAATACTAAACTGCCACTCTAAATAGAAAGATGCTTTGTAAAAAAGGACTTGAGGAAGATGTAGCAACTTAATCTAAAACATGTAATATGTAGCTTTGAATGTTTACCTCTCTTCTTTTTTATACTTTTATTAGTGCATTTTAATTGTGTATCACAATGAGGTTTGATGTCACACACACACACACACACACACACGCACACACACACACACACACACACCACAGCTCTTGGTATACTTTTCTCCACATCTCACCCTACTATCCATCCTTCCACCCCCTACATTCTAACAAAACTGATTGTGATACCTTTATATATTACCAAAGATAGCCGGGCGTGGTGGCGCACGCTTGTAATCCTAGCATTCAGGAGGCGGGAGATCGGAGGATTGGGGTTCATGGCTGGCCTCAGCTACTTAGCAAGGCTCTTTGCAACTCAGTAAGATCTTGTTTCAAACGTAAAAAAAATACTAAAATATAGCTCGGGGGGGGGTGTCTCAGTGGTAAAATGCCCCTGGGTTCCATCCCCAGTACTGCCCAAAAAACAAATCATATATATAATATATTATTATTAATTATTTATATATATTATTATTAATTATATTAATATATTATTATTAATATATTATTAATATAATATATATAACCCAAGAATTATTCGATCTATTTCCATCCTCAATCCCTCTTCCCCCCTCCTATCCCCTTCCCTCAATCTCCTCCCACTACTCTACTGATCTCTTCCCACACTTACCCAAAGTCTTTTACTTTTCATCTTTCCTCTCTAGTCTCCACATATGAGAGAAAACATAACCCTTGACTGAGAATTAGAGCACAAATAAGAATACACTCACATTTGTATGTGCTTAGAGCTTATGTATGTAAAAAACTTACATTGTGGACAATGGTTTCATGATGTTATAGGCAAGATGTTAGGCACAGATGCTATAGGTATAGATGTGGGTATAGGCATAGATGTTATAGGTAATCATAATTAAATACTCAGATGTGCATATAAAATGTACTTATCATTAGACTAACTCCCACTAGTGAGGATTGATATACATACATAACCACACACACATAAAATGATTCATGGTATAATATTAAAAAAAAAAAACCCAGGCATGGTGGTACACACTTGTAATCCTAGCGCTTGGGAGGCTGAGGATCGCACAGGTTCAAAGCTAGTCTCAGCTACTTAGTGAGGCTCCCAGCAGCTTAGTGAGACCCTGTTTCCAAATAAAATATAAAATAGGTCTGGGAGTATATAGCGCAGAGGTAGAAAAGCCCCTGTGTTCCATCCTCAGTACCACACATACACACACAAAAAACGGGTTGTAATAAATGCAACTGTTTGATATTTCTTCATTTGAGAAACAACTCAGAAGCTTTCAAAAGAACCCAAACAGCACAGTCATGTATCTGGGAGGCAGGCAGGCCCCGGAAGGCTCTCTGGCATGCTCTGTGCTGGGCTCAGCTCCCTTGGTCATACCCTTCATTCCAGCTTCTTACTTCATCAGAGGAAGAATCTCCCCGAAGCCCTCCCGGAAATCACATCAAGTGAGGCCTCCTCTCGGTCAAGAGTCTGGCAAGTTATTTCAAGGTTGGGCCACAATTGAACTAATCTATGTAAACACATTGACTCAGCTTCTAAAAGCAAGCCTGACAAAAGGCCCAAGGAATAAAACATATTAGAAAACAACTGAGTGCATTCTTAATTACAAAAGTGATGGTGTCTCCCTTAGCCTTTTTTTTCCTATTTTATTTTTTTTATCTTGCCAAGAAGCTCAGACTGTTCAGTCTGATGTGTTCTTTTGAATATATGGTGGAAGAGCCAGGAGCTACCGCCTCCTGTCCCCGTGCACTTCCTAAGGTCACTGTCAGCGCCTGCCATTGCACACCACACCACACCACACCACACCACGCATACCACACCACACCGGCTTCAAGCCAGAGCAGCACTGTCACCTGCAAGGACCATTTCTCTCTCTTCCTGCTTACCTACCATGAATTCTCTGACTTGTTTTTTAATTTTAATTAATCATTTCGGGCCTGAAGTTGACTATACAGTACCTGTCCTGGATAAAAGGACCATATTATCTAGTTTTTTGAAGCACTGGATGCTACACAAACCTGGAGGGTTTTTATTTCACCTATTCACCCCTGATTCTTTTATTTACAGATTCATGTTGAATTCATGAACTAAAAACATAGGAGAAGAAAACTCGGAAGTTTTTTGGAGTGTGCAATTGTGAAAATAACAGTGTTACATTATTATCTATGGCTATCATTATTATTAGTTCTAATTAAAAAACACCACTAGTGGCTGGAAATGGTTTCTTTGATGATCAATATTCTTTGAACAAAGTTAAGCAGACTTCTAAGTGATGAAAAGCCAAGCTTCCTCACTCCCTGCAAAGGCACTGCAGGATTGCACTTGACTCAGAACCTTGCAACTGACATCCCCTTCCTACAAAGCCAGTTCTGTTTGCCATTGTGATTTACAAGCTGCGTCTGCTACAAGGAGCTGCTGGACAGATTAGTGTAGGTATGCTTATGAAAGGATGCTGCTGTCTGGCATTAAATGACTTTCCAGGGACGCATCTCATTCAGATCTACAGGAACTGTTCTTCCTGAACATAACCTGTCAATGCATAAGCTGTTGTTCCACCCCTTCTAAAAGGAAGAATTGATAATATAGTTGTGTCCTCCAGTCCCTTTTGTAAATCCCCAAGGCACTGCCCAAATCTGCCATTTCATACTTTCTTGATTTCTATTAGGTTAATTCACTTTCAGCATTTCCAGTGCTGCATTTGGGACTGATGGAAAAAGAATGGTGGCACAAATGTGGATTTTGTTAGTTGTTATAGATTGCTCTATTTTCTACTTGCAATATGCTCATTATTCATAGATATTTGCAACTATAATTTAAATTGGAATTTTTGTCCATTACAAATATAAGTTTTAGTACATCCAATAAAGGCTTAATTTCTCTTATATCATATTGAAAGTCATCAAATATAAGCTCACCTTTCTCTCTGTATTTTATTATATGCTTCAATTGTAGCCATCAATGTGAATCATAGCTCCAACTGATATGGAGCTATGACAAACTTACGAATCTTATATTTGAATCCAAGTTAAAATTAGCTTAAATATAAGAAAGTGAAGAAAATTTTTGTACAGCTTTATATTTGATTTAAGGATCACGAATGTACTACTTATCAAGAAAGGCTTTATAATATTTAGCCAATAGCTTACAAAAAGCACAACTTGTAAAAATTTAAGCAAAAGAAATAGAAATGGGATGATAAATATATGTGCCCTTTCATCTAAAATATTTCATTCCACTCAATTCTGAGAAATATAAAATGGTGCACAGTAATCTGAGAACACTGTAAGATATACGTCACAAAAAGAAGCAAAACTAAGCCAGGCGTGGTGGCGCACGCTTGTAATCCCAGCATTCGGGAGGCTGAGACCGGAGGATCGCGGTTCGCGGACAGCCTCAGCTACTTAGTGAGGCCCTCTGCAACTTAGTGATACCCTGTTTCAAAATAAAGAATACAAAATAGGGCAGAGGGGTGTAGCTCAGAGGTCAAATGCCCCTGGGTTCCATCCCCAGACCCCACAAAAAAAAAAAAAAAGAAGCAAAACTAAACATATTGCAGTTGACAGAAGCACCGTGCGTACAAACTGTGGGCAAATGAAATTCTCCCTTTATTCTATAAGATGGAACCAAATAATAATTTGACATGAAGGTCATTGCACTTAAAAAACAGAAAGGAAGTGAGGGCTATTTAAACTGGCTAGCATCATTACCCAGAATTCCTTGCCAAAGGATGTGTTAGGATTGGGTTTTGGCTTTACTTTGACATCTACGGATTAGTAGAATTTTCAGCTAAGGCTCGCATCTCAAGCATTCTGCTATTGTGTTGTTGCTCTGCTAACACAGGGACTTTGCAAAGTGTTCCTTCTTACTTCTAAATATTTTATACAAAAGTTAACCCAACTGGATTGCTGTATTTACTCAGTAGAGACAGATTCACTTATATAATCTTACATTAAAGAAAAAAATACGAGACTTAAAGTGACACAAAATAGGTGCATCATTATTTCTCGATGTTTTCTAATACCTTCTTTTATTTTTTCTTATTTAATGAGTTTAGTCATTTAACTAATAATCTTGACATCTAACTTACAGCACTGAATTCCAAAAGAAACACTGTCTACACATCAACTACTGTTTTTAAAAATAATATATTTTCTAAATTGACTCATATTTGGGCAAAACTACGAATTACTGACTCCTAGAAATTTAAGTGTGACACAGAGAACTCAAATTAAAAAATATAAAAAGAACATTTTCAGATTCTAATGAGCTGCTGTACCCTGTTTAATCTGGAGAGCATTAAATAATCTCTCACAATTTCTTTCTTTCCATTATATTATATTCTTTCCCTTTCACAGGCAATACATTCAGGACCACATGAATAGTGTATTCATTAAGGCTAAAGACAAAGACAAGGGTTAAATAAATAAGAACATCAAATTAATATCTAAGCCTAAATGTTTTAGCAGAGCCAAAGAATCTGTTTAATCATTCAAGTCAACAAAGGTTACGATAATAAAATAAACTTCTAAATGCTTTCCTTTTCTGGAACTTAATCTATCTTGCTGAAGATGTTTTAAAAGATGCTATCAGTTTTGCATAGTCCCAGCTGTTATGAAAATTTACTCTGAATATACCAGGAGGAGTAAAGAATTTTATGAAAATAGCTAAGCAGAGCTCCTGGGTGGCTTATTGAAACTATGAGAGCTTAGGACTCATTTAAAACCAGCTGTTCACTGATGATGTTAAGACCAATAACCACTAAATCTCTTATTTATCAGGGCTCTGTTATTTGGCAAGGTGATGGTAGCCAACTGATTAAAAGACTAATATATGGTCAAAAGATAACCGCAGAATGTTTGCTAAATCTATTGTCTCTATTTGGTTAATAAATGAACCCAATTTCAGAATAATATGATATTCTAATTTAAAAGAATACTATTAAATATTAAGATGGCTTTGCTTATTTTTAAGTTACTAATATAGATAAAAGAAATATGAGCCATTATTATCAAAGCTCTGGGTAGAAATGTGATTGCCAGGGTTGAGGTTCATGATGAGGACAGACCTCCTTAGGGGCTGAGCAAAGAAAAAGTCCTCTTTAGTGATGAGGAAAGACACTGGTAGCAATAATGGGTGCAGATGAGCATGAGAAAAAAGCCCCAAGAGTCTTGAATCCTTTACACTTGACAATGAGGTCCTGGCACCCATCAGGAAATGTAATTCTAGTTTTAAAAAGAGAAGCTCAGAATGAGAGCAGAAGCAATAAAATGGCTTATAGAACATACAAACAACTTTATGAATAGTAGACTTCATTCATCTAGTTATACTGAAGAAAAAAATGCTAATAGGAAATATAACCAGGACCTTGGTATACAATTTTCTAATGGTGCCGTTGAACTGAGAAGTAAAAACTGCATTATAAACCAGGCATGGTGCATTATAATCCCAGCCTCCACACCTGTAATCCCGACATGTGGGAGGCTGACACAGTAGGATCGCAGGTTTGAGGATAGTCTCAGAAGTGTTGCAAGACTCTTAGTAACCTAGCAAAAACAAAAAATAAAATAAGGCTAGGGGTGTAACTCAGCAGTAGAATACCCCTGGGTTCAATCACCAGTGCCACAAAAATATAAAACAAAAACAAAACCCTGCATTATAAGAAGGTAATTGGGAATTCTTAGGTTCCTTGAATGAGGGTCAACTCCATGGAGCTTCCCTGCTCCATGAGGAAAGGTCCCAGATACTACTATATGACATCATTCCTTTCTTCCTTGGAGGTCAAACAGTGTAGGGACTCTATAGAGTGTGTGTTTTATGATTGAAAAAAAAAGCCATTCATTTCTTTGTCATTATGTTACCAGTCTTTTCAGTCTTACTCTAAGGGATGGAATCTTGAAGTTGAAAAGGATCTGGGCAGCTGTCTGGAAGTAGCTTGGCACTATGGAAGGGGCAGACTTTGAAATGTGACCAGCACTGTCTTTGGGTCCCACACTTTTAAGGGTGTCTGTGTCACACTTAAGGTTCTAAGGGTTGTGTGTGAAAGAACTTGAATAAGCTGCTTTACTCTAGTCCTCATTAGGGAAAAACTGTCATATTAATATTTGTTCTAATTCAAAGAATTTCTTTTGAGGATAAATGCAAGAATGTATGCATAATGTCATCTGTAAGTCCCTGGGTCCATACTGGTTCTGATACTGACTTTAGTTATCTTGGGAAAAATACTGACTTTTCTAAATCTTGGTTTTCTCATCTATGAAATGAGAATTATTAGTAAGAGTGATTATTTTATAGAGCTGTTGAAGTAAGCTATGCCTTCATACAGTTGTTGGCATCTTTTAAGAGCTTAATAAAATTATTTATCATTATTACTATTTTATCCATATATATGTATATATATAGCTATATTATTATCATTATTATTTTTGCAGTACTAAGATTGAACCCAGGGCCCTGTGCATGTGAGACAAGCGCTCTGCCACTGAGCTACATTCCCAGCCCTCCAGGGAGACTTATTTCACATTGATGTTGATGACTTTAAACAGCTACCTCATTGATAGGGAAGCAGTCTGGTCCCTGGAAATAGAGCGTGAGAGCTGGATGTGAATCCCACTGTGGGCACTTATGATTGCGTCAACCTGGCTAAGTTACTTCATGCCAGATTCCTTTTGTGAAATATTGAAAGAATAATCAGCCATGATTTGGCAAGGGCTTATTATTGTTACTTCACATTATTTCTTTAATCCTTATTATAACCCTACTGACAGATGGTAAAATTTGATGCCCATCCCGCCTGACTCTGGTCTGTGTGGAGAATCATTTCACTCTACTGCATTCCCTCTTTCTATTTTTTCCCTGCTGTTATCCCATCTCAACAAACTGTTTAAAGCTTAGAGACAAGGCATAAAGCTTACCTAGGAAGGTGTTCAGAAAGTGGTAAGGCTTAACAATGACCAATTGTAATTATTATGTGAGCTATTATTTCTAGTCCAACTTCCATTCAGTCTAGAATCCCCCTATGACTCCCTTACAGCAAGTTGTCCAATCACTTCTTCAACACAGGGCAAAGTCATAGTCTCAAAACTCAGTCTTGCAAAGCTATGAGGGTGAAATGAAGAAAACCAATCATGATTCTGGTGACTGGCACTTCTGATAAAGCACCATCTTGACCCCACAGCCAGAAAACCTGCTGGCAGAAGTGTGATATGTGTGAAAACAAGTCTAAGATGAATGGGGAATCTATAATGACATCTTCCCAAGAATCTAGGAGGAAGTGCAACCCTAGGGCCAGGATGCATTCATCTGTGGAAATCTAATGCTCGTGCCTCTAGACTAAAACCCACTGATATTTATGATTGTTATAACTAAAATTGTAAGTTTGAAGTTGGTTTGAAATTCGCTGCAAGAAACCTAATGCTCCCCAAGTTAGCTTGCTTTCTCCCCTGTTAAATCATATGCCATCCATAGTGCTCAAAGAGAGTCTACCTGGCCTCTCAGCCTTCACTTCATGTGACTCAACTTCTATCACTTCCACTCTCGTGACGTCCCCCAAAGCACACCCCAGTCCTTTCTTTTTATTGTATCTATCAACAGATGAATGGATAAAGAAAATGTATATACACAACAGAATTTTACTCAGCCATAAAGAAGCAAACTATATCATGTGCAGAAAAAGGAAGAGAACTAGAGAATATTATGCTGTGAGATTAGCCAGTGTCAGAAAGTCAAAGGCAGTATGCTTCCCGTCATATGTGGAAGCCAGAGAGAAAATAGGAAACAAAAGAGATTTCAGAGAAATAATTCCCTAATGTACATGACGTACATTCACAAATATATCAAAGTCAATCACTAAGCCAAACATGAGAAAGGGGGAGGGGGAGGGAATGGGGTGGGAATTGGGGAAGGGCTAAATGAGTGATGTGTGTATGTGTGACTCTACCATCTTGTACCCCATTAAGATGTATGACTACAATGTACCAATAAAAAATTTAAAAAAAATTTAAAAATAAATGAGACCAGAAGAATAGTGAAAGGGGTTGGGGAAGGAAGATGGGAGGGGAAAAGGGAAAATGGATGAAGAAACAGTTCAACTAATGAAACAGTTCAAATAATGCTAGGTCCATAAATGAAGGTACCATTACCCATCTCACTGACATGTTTGGGAAGGGAGGGGTTTGAGGTGGGATGTGGAGGGAAACACACCTCCAGTTATGGTCCACCTCAGAATGCCACTCTCATGTTTCTCTTTGCTACACTATCCCAGCAAAGTATTTCATTAGGATCACAAACAAAACATAACTAGAATTCAACTCATCATGTACTCTCTGGGCTTTCTTTTAAGTTTATCATGCATCAAGCCAGGAATGGCAAACGTATCTTTATTTTCTTGTTCAACTTCAGCTCCTATGTCCAATGCTCTTCAAGACTTGTGCTGACCTGTCACATCCCTATCTTTCCATTGTTCACTCTGAGCTGTAAGCATGCATGTTTTTAATATGTGGAACCTCACTATGAGTATAATGTACAATTGCAATATACCAACAAATTATAAAAAAGGAAAAATTGTTCTCTCTGAGATTGACTTTTTTTTTGTACTGGGCAATTGAACATTGGGGAATTCTATCTCCAACCTATACTCAGGCCTTTTTTACTTTTTATTTTGAACCAGTCTCACTAAGTTGACAAGATTGTCCTTAAACCTGTGAGATTGACTTTTTTTTTTTTACTGGGTAATTGAACATTGGGGAATTCTATCTCCAACCTATACTCAGCCCTTTTTTACTTTTTATTTTGAACCAGTCTCACTAAGTTGACAAGATTGTCCTTAAATGGATCAATGGATCCTCCTGTCTCAGTCTTCCAAGTACCAGGATTATAGGTGTGTGCCACCATGTCTGGCGAGTGTGCCTTTTTAAAAGGACTTTAACACGGCCACAATCTGCCAATGGTCATAGGTTCTAGATTCAACTCCAGTACAGACTGAATCGATCTCCTTCCTTCTGCTTCAAGACTACTCTGTAATCAATTTCTCTTCTAGTAGTGTATAACCCCATTTTTCCTATTTGTGTGGCCAAGTTTAGCATGTCCCTTTTTGCAAAACTTATTGGTGAGAGGTTCCTACTTTCTTTCTTGTATGTATGTGTGTATGTATGTATGTTTGTATGTATGTATGTATGTATGTATTATGTTTCTGGTACTAGGATTTAAAACCAGGGACATTCTACCACTGAGCTATACAGTGGTATATTTTAGTTTGGTTTATTTTGGTATATTTGGTTTATTTTGGTTTAGTTTGGTATATTTTAGTGACATATTTTAGTTTGGTTTTTGTTTTTTATTTTTTTGTTTATTTGAAACAGGGTCTTGCTAAATTTCTGTAAGTCTCGTTAAATTGCTGAGGCTGGCCTTGAGCCCTTAATCTTCCTATCTTAGACTCCCAAACACTGAGATTACAAGTGTGCACCACTGTGCCTGGCCCAGAGTTCCTTTTTAATCCTTGTCCTTTCCAGCTTTGGGATGCTTTTATGACACAGTCTGACCAACAGGATATGAGCAGAAGTCTGCTATGAACGTCATGGAGGAAATTCTATTTTCCCAATACAGATAATATTTCCTCTTATCATTCTTGCTGATATAGACATGATGGATGTAATTGAAGCAGCCTTCCTGCAAACATGAGAGAAAGGCCAAGAGATTCACAGAGACTTTCATAATAATACCCTTAAATTATATAAATAAAATCTCCAATTGCCTACTCCAAACTGATTATGTGAGAAAAATAAACTTATATCCTACCTTTGATGAGAAGAGTGGAGTTTTCTGTAATATTTTGGTGACCTATTGCAACTCTTTGCTTGGACCTCCATTTAGTCTTTCCTACTGCTGAGCTTCTTGTTCTGATGGGAAGCTTTGTACTCAGTACCTCCCCTTGCCTCCAGTGATGCCAGCTGTTCCAGGCTGCCTAGCTTATTCCTTCCGTTGACCTCTCCATAGAAGGCCATCCATGTAGCCTTGATCCTATGACCTTGTCCTGGATGACTGACAGCTTCCTGTTTCCACTTGGCCTTCCCACTTCCAACATCACCCTATTTCATGCTATAGTGGAAACTGCTACCCAGCAGGTTTTTATAAAGAATATTTGGCAGTAAGACTCAATGGTATTATACATCAAATGATGTATTCAGGACTTCCGGGAAGATGGCGACCGAGAAAAGCGGGGCTTAAGAGCCCCGCTAACAACAAATCTCCATTACCACAAAATCAGCGCCTTTCAAAGCCAGAAAACAACACCACTAGAGAAACAAAAAAAATCACCAGGCTCCAGAGAGAAAGCGGACTGAGAACAGAGCCACAGAGGAGATCCTCACGCCCGAGGACGCGGCTTCACGCCCGAGGACGCGGCAGCAGCGCCATACTGCCGGAGGCACCGGCGAATTCACGGGACGGCCACAGCAAGCCGAGGGGAGCCGCTGCGGAACAGCCAGGCAGGATTTCTCGGCGCAGAGGGCATCTAAAGTTTCCAGTGGCTGAGCTCAGCACACACTGCAGGGATTCAGAGTGGAAATCAAAACCAAGAAAAAAAACCGCCAGCCCCATAGCGAGGGCGTAGCAGCGGCGCCATATTGCCACCGGCAGCAACAGCACCAAATTCACCGAATTCAGTAGAGCTACATCTGCGTACTCAAGAACAGTGAGTCAAATTGTGGGCCACAGCGGAGAAATCCCAGTACTGTACTCACTGGGACTTGACCCAGTGGGAGAGGGGCGGTGGCAGTGATATCACACCATAGGAGAACGTGCAACCTGGCACCACCCCCACAGTCTAAAGCAGCCTCTATCGACTCTCTGGGTTGGAGACTCTGTGATACAACCCAGTAAAGGAGTAGTGGGGTCTGAGATACTACTGACTCGAGATCCAGAGCACCTTAAGTGAAGTCATAGTGACCCAAGGGAAGAATCCAGAGAAGGCACAAACTTCCGAAATCATGGGAAAGAGGAATAATACTGGAGCAATGAATGCTCACAACCCCACAACATCAGAACCCAATAAAACAGAAAATCAGAGATTTCTAGAAGATCAAATCAGAAAAATAACTGTAGAAATAATAGAGGTGCTTCGAAAAGAACTCAGAGAGAGCCAAAAAGAGATAAAGGATGCAATTAATGAAGTAAAGGCATCAATTCAAAGCACAAACAACCGATTAGACCACATGGAGAACAGAATCTCGCTTTTAGAAGATGATCATTCAAAAAATGAACGCATAGTTTCTAATCTAGAAAAAAATATCCGACAGCAGGAATCTGATATTGAAGAAATATGGGCCCATTTTAAGAGAGCTAACCTAAGAATAATTGGAATAGAGGAAGGAAAAGAAAGTGAAACCAAAGGGATCAACAATCTCTTCAAGGAAGTAATAGCAGAAAATTTTCCTGACATAGAGCAAGAGGTTGATATACAGGTCCAGGAAACGTATAGAACTCCCTTTAGACAGGATCGGAGAAGAGGATCCCCACGCCATATAATTGTCAAAATGACCAATGTGGAAGCCAAGCAGAGAATCTTAAAGGCAACAAAAGCAAAGGGCCAAGTGACATTCAGAGGCAAACCAATTAGAATCACTCCAGACTTCCCAAACCAAGTCATGAGAGCCAGAAGGGCTTGGAGTAACATATTCCAAACTCTGAAAGAAAACAACTTCCAGCCAAAAATTTCCTACCCAGCAAAACTTTCTATCAAATTAGATGGAGAAATAAGAAGCTTCCATGACAAACAGAAACTGAAGGAATATATGTCTTCAAAACCAGCACTAGAGAAAATACTCAAAGAGATTAACTACAAAGAAGAAATAGGTAACACACATCAGAAGTAGAGAAACAAGATTTTCCATCCAACAGACAAGTAAGATTGGTTATCTGTGGAGATTCATTACTTATGTTAGTCTTTTACCTATCTCTAAATGGTATTGTTTGCCTTTATTGTTGTTAATTTTTAGGATTTCTAGTTGGAATATTAATATACCTTCAGATATAGCATTTGGAAATATTTTATCCCATTCTATTAGTAACTGTTAACTCTGTATACATTGTCTTTGGATATACAATATTTTCTTTTATTTTTTAGGGAGTTTGTATACTCTTCTATTGCCTGTGCCATTGAAATCATAACCAAGAAATCACTGCCAATTTCAATGTTGTGAGGTTTTATGACCCAGATTTTCTCCTAAAAGTTTATAGTCTTAAGATTTATATTTAGGTCTTTTATCTATTTTGAGTTAATATTTGTATATGGGATTAGGTAAGAGTCCAATTTTATTCTTTTCCATGTAATTATTATTTTTCAACAATATTTAGTTAAAAGATTATTATTCCCACCACCAAATGTTCATGGAATCCTTGTCAAAAATAACTTGACAATATAGGGAAGAATTTAGCTCTAGGCTTTTATTTAACTCCAATGGTTTATATATCTGCCTTTAGAATAGTACTACACCGTTTCAATTATTGTAGCTTTATATGGTTTGAAATCAGAAAATATACATCTTCTAGCTTTGTTCCTTTTCAAGATCGTTGTGGGTACCTAGAGTCCATATTCCATATTAGGATAGATTTTTTTTTCTGAAAAATAAATATATAAATATATGATAGTTTCACCTAAAAAATAGAAAAAGTAGATTCTCTGGTAAGAAAGAAAGCAAAAAGAAATATTGAAATGTTATCTTTAAGTCATCAAAAGCTTGGTATCAGAGAAATGAAACTGTTATGTGAGATTATCATTTTTAATTTTTGATAAATTGCTATAATACTAGATGTCAATCACTAAGCCAAGCATGGGAGGGAGGGATAGGGAGAGAATGGGGTGGGGATCGGGTGGGGGCTGATTGGGCAATGTGTGCATGTATGTCTACAAAAGTATGTATCCCACTATGATGTATGAATACAGTGCACCAATTAAAAATTTAAAAAAAATGATGTATTCAAAAATCTTGAAAGGTTCCCTATTGCCTACAAATTAGACATTCAAAATGTCCCATAACTCCAACCAAAAGTTTTACCCTGATATTTTTTTTTCAATATTTAGCCGATTTTCATGGCAAGTGGAATGTTACTGTTTTTCAGGTGAATCCTTTTATTTTCCACTTGTATAATATTTTTATGTTATTTCCTCTCCATGGAATGTATAATGTCTTGCTTTTTACCTTGTCTTCTAAAGATGACCCATTCATCATGTCCTAGCTCAAGCATTACCTCATCCACAGTCTCTGACAATTTGATATTGAAAAAATTTCCCTTTCCCAGAATTTCTTGGTATAGCTACTTAAGGCCTGTAATATACAACCACATAGTTTTAGCAACACATTTTTTTCTAGGCACCCATGTGATTATCAGCTTCTTGAAGGCCACATTGGTATAATAATATTGTACACATATTCAACAAGCACTTGCCAAGTCCTTACTATTCCAGGTGAAGATGATATGAACAAGACAGATGGGGTCCTCTTCTGATAAAATTTATGTTCTAAGGGGAGGGAAGGCAAGTTTTACAGACAACACACAAGTAAATAAACAAAAGAGGACCATCTCAGATTCAGATTGGGTAGTGAGAGATGCTCTCAGCAAAGAGGTGATATATGGGATGAAATATCAATGAGAAGAAGGACCAGAAGAGAATAAATGGAAAGTCTTTGAGTTGGGCACAGGTGCGGTGTGTCTGGGGGCCACATGGAAGGCTTTGTGGCTGGAGCTGGGGGGAGGGTGGGTGACATGAGGTCACAGAGGTGGCAAGGGCCGACCTTGAAGGTCCATGGAGGCCAAGGCCAGTGGCTTGAATTTCATTCTAAGGTCTCAAATGGGGAGTAACATGATCTAATTTACAATGTAAAGTGATCTCTGGCTGCTGTGGAGAAAATGGATTACATAGGGTCAAGAGTGGAAGCAGGGAGATTAATTGGAAGACTACTACAGCAATCAGGAGCATGGGGTAGTATCAGGTTGGATTCGGCGGTAGTAAAAGAGGAAAGAAAGAAATGGATGCATTCACAGACTCCATCTGATTAAGCACAGTATCATGGATGTGGTCATGATCAATATGTATTCCTCGATATATGTCTGACTACTTCAAAAGAGTTTTTACATTTTTAATTTCTACATTACCTTTGAGTTTTTCCTGCTTTCATTATATATTATGACTTATATATTCCTCTTTGGCATTTGTGGAGCCAAAAAAATATATACAAACAAAAAGGACCTTATATTCAAGGAAACAGTAGAAGACTCACAATAAAAATCGTCCAAGAAAAAAATTGAAATGCTAGAGTTTGGAGGGTCATACTGACAACTTAATTATGGAGACAATAAATCATTTGAAATGGTAAAAAGCAGGATTCAAAAATATATGATAGGATAAAATCAAATAGGGTATTCAATACAAAACTTACTAAGAGTCTCTAGCAGTTGGGTACAATGGCACACACTTTTAATCCGAGTACTTGGAAGGCTAATACAAGAGGATTGTGTGTTTGAGGCCAGCCTCAGGGACTTAGCAAGACCCTCAGCTATTTAGTGAGGCCTTATTTCAAAATAAAATGTAAAAAGGGCTGGGGTATAGCTCAAAGGTAGAATGTCTCTGCGTTTGATTCCTAGTACACACAAACACACACACACACAGTCTGTAGCTAACATCAGCTGCAATAATATACCTAAATGTCAATATGATATTTTTTATTAAAATTGAAGACTTTTCTAGTTCTAACTTATTTTGACTCTGAAAATATGGAATCTTCATTTCACTATCATTGTACAATAAATTTCCTAAAAATAAGCTCCAACTACCTTTCTAGAACAGAATGTTTAAAAAATTCGAATAGTGCTAGATACGACTTGCTTTTTTTTTAAGTTAAGAATCTGGGAAAAGATGAGGAATTTCAGTGGGCACTCATTCTCTCCCACATATACATTTCAGGACATTTAGAACATAACCCGTGGAGATCCATTCTATGTTACGAATCACAACCAAACCCTCCAGTGCGAAGTAAACTCCAGGAGAAAATAGAATAAATTTTTGCCACTTTCCACCTGAAATGCTAACTGGCCCCTGAACTGTGTGAAACTTGGCCCCATTTGGTGTGAAAACTGGCTGGAATCTGTATGAAAGGCTGTCTGGGTTTGTCAAAGTAGTTCATGAACTTTGGACAAACTTTCAAGGAGTCTGGTCCAAGTCTTGGTTTGTAATGCAACATGAAACCAGGTGAATTGCAGATGGTTTCAGGTTTCATCCTGAAAATTTGGCCTAGCTTTATAATCAATCATCACTCTTTGTAACGATGAAAGCCAACACACCTTTTTGAAAAGGAGGACTGAGTGCATACTGAAGACAGCTAGGCTGGGGACCACCCCTTCACCTCCCTTGCCAAAAGAAGACTTCTCAGAATGGAAACAGTTTCCCTCTTACCTGGAAAGGGCAAGTTGAGTGATTTGGATATTGCGTGTGGAAAGAAGTGATACTCGTTAGGTGGAGATATGCCACATGGAATAATCACCACCTACAAGCCAGTGGCTACAGCCTAAGTATGTACAACCATGAGGGATTCACTCCATGCACGTCTATGACGGTGAAGAGCATGACGTTTAATCTCCTTGGCCATTAAGATGGACTTCTGTTTGAAGCTAGAAAACTGCCATGAGAAATAAAATGCTCTGAGGCATAATCATTATTTATATATGAAGAATGAAGAAGAAAGAAGGAAGGAAAAATGGAAGAAAAAAAGAAAGAAGAAAGAAGGGAAGAAAGAAAGAAAGAGAGAGAGAGACAAAGGGAGAAAGAAAGGCATGTCACTGCATAACCTTTAGCTGGTTTAAGAAGCATGAGGAGGTAATAAGTCAAAAGCCTTTCAAATCTGTATCTTTTGAAAAAAAAAAAACTATGCTGTACAAATGAATCCAATAATTAACTAAACACAGAGCATTTTACAGAAAGACCTACATAGTTTGTCTTAACCTGAAAGTTTTAAACGTGCTTTTTTACTGCAAAAAATAAATAAATAAATAGAGTTGCTCTCTTCAACCAATTACTCGCTGTTGTGTACAGTGACGTGAGAAAATTGAAAGGTATGTCTGGACAGAGAAACGACATCATTGGAACAGTATGTCTGAACATTTGGCTAATCAGGCACAGATGTGAAGCAGAGGACTTGGCACTACCAAGGTAACAACAAAGCAATCACCATCAGTTGTAATGGCTTAAGGGGCCACATTGGGGGAAAAAGAAAAGAACCCCTCCTCCTGCACTGCAAAATCATGTTACACCTTTTGTCTGCTTAAAAATATATAAAAGACAAGACATTCAAATAAGTATTATTCAAACATATGATAAAGAATAAGTGTGTAGAATATATTAATATTTTTATTTATAATAAAACATATTTATGCAATAGCACAGAAAGTTGAACTGCAGAGAAAGGCCAAATCCAAGAGAACTCCACACAGCCCTTGTGTTGCAAAACAATGCATATGCAGGCGCAGAGCTGAAGGGCACAGTAGTCTTTGGGGAGGTGGCTACTGATGGCATCTAGAGATAATCCTGGCCCTTAATCAATAGGTCTAGTTATTGTGGAATGTTCTACTTATGAGCACTGACTTAAGAAAATGCACACGATATACATGTGAGTTATCCTAAATTTTTTGTTTTTCCACTGACAAGCCATGTGGTATTTTTGCCAGTCATTACTAAATCATGCAGCACAAAGGCAGTTATGATGCTGGAGTACTTTCATTCAGTAAGTCTAAAGCTAGAATCTATATTTTCTGCCTAGAATAAAAAGAGTACAACTTACCCGGGGCCCCTGGTCACCTTGTTCTCCCTGTGTAATAGAAAAACAAAGATGATAGCATTAGCAAAAATCTGTATATGTTTGTTAAAAGGTCAAGATAATACGTAGTATAGGTCATGCCAATTTGCATCCCCACTAAATTATTTTCTACTCTGCATTTTCTTACCTTATCACCTTTTGGACCAGGCGGGCCCTGAAAAAAAGACAAAGAAAAAATTTTAATTAAAAAATAATTACAGCTTGAATAGATCCACCAGGTCATTTGAAAGATTTATGTACAGAGCTAAGTGATATAGCCATCTACCGATGAGGTTTCCAAAAGAATTTTTGTTTCTAAGTTGTAATTTAAATGTAGTTGGAATATGAAAATGGCAGTATATGTGTATAGAAATATAGACCTATATATTTTGTCATCAGTATGTAACATGCTGAATGGATTTTTTTTTACCAACTGAATACACCTGTGCAGGTGGAACCCAATGCTAACAGCACTTCAGAGGCTGGTCACCACCCTGCACCAACAGTAACCACTATTCTCACCTCTGATGATACAGACTAGTTCGCCTGCATTTGTACTTTATGTCAACAAAAACCACATAGTATATGTCTGGTCTCTTTTTATTAGTATGTGTGAAATTCATCCATAATTTTGTGCATAGTTTTATGTGGCTCTTACTGCTCCATAATAGTTCATTATAAGAAAATACCATAATTTATTCATCCTACTGTGGATGGCCATTTGTTGGAGGTAGAATGTCCCTGGGTTTAATCCCCAGCACTCCTTCTCCCCTCCTCCCCAAAAAATGAAGAAAAAAAAAGAAAAAAGAAGAGATTCTTCTAGGTTTATTCTAAGATCTAAAAGCTTGATTATTTTGCCTTTCATATTTTGTTCTGAATTCACTAAAAACTGGTCTTGTGTATGATGGGAGGTAAAAGTCAAGATGCCTTTTGTTGTTCTTCTGTAGAACTGGGAATTAAATCCAGGGGTATGCTACCACTGAGCTATATCCACAGCCCTTTTTATTTTTTATTTTGAGACAAAGTCTCACCAAATTGTCCAGACTGGCCTTGAACTTATGATCATCCTGCTTCAACCTCCCCAGGTACTAGAATTACAGGCGCGTACCTCCATACGTAGCTCAATACGGCCCCCCCATGTCCCCGTGTGAATATGTTTTGTGTTATACAGTGAATAAGTTTTTAGGAATTTCTACTTTGTTGGGTAGCTGTCTATTCTTCAGCCACAGTGAAATTTTCTTTACTTTTGAACAAAAAACTAGCAGGAAATACTAAATCCAGAAGCATAGAGTATGTTGTCTTTTCTAGTTCTTAAAAATAAAGTCCTGTTTTGTGGTTCAACCCAATCTAAGGAACTGAAAAGCATTTCTCAGTCAATGTTAATCTCTCAGCTCCATTTTTAGCAAGGGCCGGAAGACAAAGACCTGTCTTAATAGGAAGTAAGACCAAGGTTAGTAAAGTACCCCAGCTAAGTGCCAGGGGATTCTGCTACATCATCGCTGACAGGAACATAGTGTCCACCTAAATACCTTCTCCTGTGATGCCAAAGGCACAGAGGAGCTGTACCAGTGCTCAGTGGTGGCCTTTCTGGTAAGAGCTGTGAGATTATGATGAAATTGATGATAATAACAACATCATGTCCTATATTTTGCACATTTTGCCATTGACAAAGAATGTCCACCTGTCATTGCATTTAATCTTCCCCACAATGCAATGAGGAAAGCATTGTGGCAATTTTCTCACAAATGCCAAATATGAAACTCGAGTCTTAGCCACGCTGGGCTCCTTGTGCGCTAGCCAGGGCTTTAACCCAATCTGCTCAACTTTAAATGCTGTTTTGACTCTAAGTGCTGGGGCCTAGGTCTAGACCTGTATTCTCAGAGTGGCACCCCTGTGTCTGGTCCTGCCCTCCCTTGGCAGGTGTCTTCTGAAGCAACTCTGAACTGTGGACACCGACCCAACAATCTCAGGTTCTAAGGGAAAGGAAACAGAAGGGGAGTGGGGGTGGGGGGTAGAGGTAGAGCAACAGCACAATTATTCTGATGCAAACCTTTTCCCCCTCCTCCCCAAATCATTTAGCCACTGAAAAAGAAGGAAGCGAGAACATTTGTTTTTCTGAAAGTTTCAATTGCTTTTAATATCCTTATTGATGTTTTCAGTAAATCGAGTAATGAGTAAGTCAGCCTACCTCATTAAAACTGAGTTCAGGAAATTCATTTGGCTATTTTAACACAGGCAAATCATCATTAATGCAATATAAGTAGGGCTTTATTTTTGGTAGGACAAAGAAAAATCAAGGAAAAGAATAATTCAATGATTCCTGCCATCAAGTTTAAGCAATATGATGCAGATTCAAGTCTTGGTTTCAATAGCATTGTTATAGCATGCTATTGAATTCTATTTTGACTTTTACATACATTTGATGAATATCCATAAAATAGAGTTTTTCAATGTTCTAAACATTGGTCGAGGATGTGGTGAGAGAGGCTGATTTAGAAAGAAATAGGGCCTGTCCTCAAAAACTTAATGGTCTGGTGCCAAAGTCGAACAGTTTACTAACATTAAGAAGAAATATGAATTCTAGAAAACCCAGCTATTTTAAGGTCAGCTGTAACTATGGGCCCTTCTCAAGCCTCCCCCCAAAAAGGATCCTCTCTTTAGAGTTTTTCTTGCTTTTGCTGCTAGGACTTCAGAGGCCAAATCTTCTAAAGGTACTGTTAGGTTATATGGCGTGTTTGAAGTCAAAGCTTTTCTGAAATCTTTTTTTTTTTTTTTTCCCTGTGGTACTGGGGGTAGAACCCAGGGGCTTTCTACCTCCGGGCTATACTCCCAGACCTATTTTATATTTTATTTGGAAACAGGGTGTCACAGTTGCTAAGAGCCTCTCTAAGTAGCTGAGGCTGGCTTTGAACCTTTGTGATCCTCCTGTCTCAGCCTCCCAAGCGCGGGGATTACAAGCGTGCGCCACCATGCCCGGCTTCTGAAATCTCTTTACAGTGGGGAACAGAGATGACTCCTTTTCTCAAAGTGCGATTACCAATGCTGAAGCTGTATGTATCAACAGGGGCTCTTCTGCCCTGAGCAGGGACACTTAATTCATGAACACTGAAAATGTGCCTTCACGGACTGCGCAATAAATACTGCTGCTTCAAAAGTGGGTGTTTCTGAGCAGACAGCATGGCGTCCTGACACCTGCCAGTTCAAGACAGAAACGAAGCCGAGGTCACCCTCCACTCACAGCTGTGGTGGCTGCTTGGGACACTCCAGCCCCCACTTGTGCACTTGGGATTAGCAGCAGGTGTTTTCTTTTGCTCAAACTGAAATCCCACTCTTCTTTCTGAATTGAACTTCTTACTGAGAATACGGCTTCAATTTGAGCTCTAGAGTGGACCACTTTAGTAAATACAACATTACAAAATCTGGGTCATGGACCTTTTCTAAGTTAAAACATTACAAATAAAAAAAAGGTTCTTTTGACTATTAACCTTAAAGTTAGGATAGGATTTTAGTTTTGTTTTGTCTTTAGAGTTAAGAAAAAAACACTCATTGGTATTAACTAAACAATAGGCAGAGACATAAATTAATATTCAAATATTTGATTTGTGGAATATTTGTAAGTGGTGTTCTGTTGTTTCCAACAGCATCAAATTTATCAATCTAATATTACGTAAAGATATTTGTTATTCAGGTAATAATACCAGTAATTGGTAACTAGTTGAAGGTAAAATTTTGTTGCTAAAACAAGGTCAAGGTTAATGAAAAGGAAATATGGTTAGATAAGCAGTCATAAATAAGCAAATGGTGAGTCACAGGTTTATATTAGGCTTAAAGTAGGGATTCCTGTCCTATTGGTCTGGTGTACAATGTTGGAGTCTGATCTTTTATAAGGCTCACTTTAATAAATAAATAATATTTGAAATGGTCTTTCTAAATAGTTTTATCTAGACACAATTATACAAACAATGAAAGGAACCAGTAGAGTTGACATCTATTGGTGTTGATAGTAGTTGGAACATTTCTTGTAGAGCATTGTTAGAGTGCTATTATTTTATTACCAAACTATTTATAAATTTGAGTAGTCAACTTCAAAGTAGCTCCTGTTCAAATGATTTTAAATTCAGAAATATAGTGTCCACTTTTTTATTGTTTCATACCCTTTAAGTGGAATTTTAGTTTCCTAGGTCTATTTTTGACCAAACAACTAAGGTTTTAGCTCTTTTTTCTATCCTGTATTTTCCAATGTAAAAGCCAAGGCACAATGAATGACACTGAGGAAAATACTGAATTTTAATCTACATAAAAGCAACTGAAATAGAGCTGAAAGAGAGATTCACAGTGGTCTTTTATTTGTTAGGACTATACTTTTGTGTGTGTGTGTGTGTGTGTGTGTGTGTGTGGGTCTGAGGATGGAACCCAGAGGCATTTGACCTCCGAGCTACACCCCCTGCCCAATTTTTTATTCTTTATTTTGAAACAGGGTCTCACTGAGTTGCAGAGGGCCTCACTAAGTAGCTGAGGCTGTCCGGGAACCGCGATCTTCTGGTCTCAGCCTCCCAAATGCTGGGATTACAAGCGTGCACCACCACGCCCGGCACAGGACTATACATTTCACTTACTTCAAACTCGCAAAAGCTAAAGAGCAAGAGTTATTTTTAAAATACAACAATAAGAACAAAATTAAAGTTTGCTAAAGATAGAAAAAGAGAAAAGAAGCAATCCTAGGAATTCTTGGTAGCCAGGGCAGCTGGAGTAAGAATGGAGTTATCATTTCTATCACATTAAAGTGTAGAAAAGCTTATTTTTATAGTGGCACCCCAGCCCTATTTATTTTTTATTTGGAGACAAGGTCTCATAAGTTGCTGAGACTAGCCTGGAACCTGATGTTCTTCTGTCTCAGCCTCCCAAGTACTGGGATAACAGGTATGTGTCACCAGGCCTAGCTAACAAACTTTTTTTTTTAAATTAATCTTTTAATTATTGTTGAATTCTGAAGAAAGTTCCATTTTCTGGGCATGCAGGCCATCAGCCAAGCAGTCTTCTCTGAGTCTAAAGGAGGAACATGTAAATTCAGTTACAATCCGTGCAGTGAACATTGTGTTATGGGGATGCCCAGAAGAAGGGGGGTAGACTAGCAGGGTGGAAGGTGGTACTGCAACTGGCGCTTCAAGTTGGCCAGCGGTGAGGGGTCGTAAAGATGGTGGAGCGTTGATGCAGAAAGGAAGAACACATCTAAGAGTGAGTGGATGCAGTGATTAGAGAAAAATGAGGACGTTAGGGCTTTAAGAACAGATGCAGTCGGGCTTGGTGGCCCACACCTATAATCCCAATATTTGTAAGGCTGAGACAGGAGTGTTGCAGGTTCAAGACTTGCATCATTAGCTTAGCAATATCCTGTTTCAAAATAAAAAATACAATAGGGCACTGGGTGTAGCTCAAAGGTAGAATGCCACTGGGTTCAACCCCCAGTATATATATTAAAAAAAAAAAAAGCAGAGATGTAGGGCTCTAGGGATAACAGAAAAGAGAAATTCTGGAAGCCTGGTTAACTAGTTAACCACACATGGGTCTGGGCTGGATTCTGTCATTAATTTAACAAGTGGTGGTGAGATGACGCGCACTTTGCCTTGTGGAACCTCTAGGGTGTTAGGGGTTCTTGGGAAGTTGTTTTGATCCAGGAGAGAGATGGTAAAGATCTGAATCAAGGTATGGAAGTGAGGGTTCAGGGAAAGCTCTAGACTCGGGAAATATATCTGAGATAGAACCAACAAGACCAGTTAGTTGACTGGCTGTGGGGCCCTCGACAGATCATCAACATGATTTGGGAAGTTCTACTCTTCTGAAAGTTCACAATTTAGTGAATTCGCAGAAGAGCTTTGATTGGCCTAAGCTAGTTTGACCCAAATAAACAGCAGTTCCAAAGCTAAGTGAATTATAGAGAGTTTAAATTTGGTTTTAGGGTTGTATTTAAAGTCCAGAATGTTGGCAGCTTCCGCTGGCCTAATTGGAAATAGGAGGGGGGGAAGGGAGGGAGGAGGGAGGAGTGAAGGAGAGCAGATGCTGCACAGTGGCTGTACTGCGCTGCCTTCACTCAGAAGTCGCTGTTCTGTGTTAATTTCTGTGTAGAGTATACCTCAATGACATTTCTCATTCTCTACCTTTTTGTTTTGGTATTGTACCCAGGGGCACTCTACCTCTGAGTTATCATCCCAGTCCTTTTTAATTTTTTTTTTTTTTACTTTGCAAAAGGGTTTCACTAAGTTGTTGAGGGTTTTGCTAAACTGCCAAGGTTAGCTTTGAACCTAAGATCCCCCTATCTCAGCCTCCTAAGTACTGGATTACAGGTCTGTACCACCATACCCAGCTCACTGTCTCTACTTTTTTTTTTTTTTTTTTTTTTTTGGTGGTACTGGGGTTCCTGGAAGCCCTCTATCTCCGGGATACACTCCCAGACACCTATTTTTTTATTTTATTTTATTTTTTTTATTGGTGCACTGTATTCATACATCATAGTGGGATACAAACTTTTGTAGACATACATGCACACATCGCCCAGTCAGCCCCCACCCGATCCCCACCCCATTCTCTCCCCATCCCTCCCTCCCATGCTCGGCTTAGTGGTTGACATCTAGTATTATAGCAATTTATCCAGAATTAAAAATGATAATCTCACATAACAGTTTCATTTGTCTGATACCAAGCTTTTGATGACTTAAAGATAACATTTCAATATTTCTTTTTACTTTCTTTCTTACCAGAGAATATTTTTTTTATTTTTTTAGGTGAAACTATCATATATTTATATATTTATTTTTCAGAAAAAAATCTATCCTAATATGGAAAATGGGCTCTAGATGCCCAAAACGATCTTGAAAAAGAACAAAGCTAGAAGATATATATTTTCTGATTTCAAACCATATAAAGCTACAATAATTGAAACAGTGTAGTACTATTCTAAAGGCAGATATATAAACCATTGGAGTTAAATAAAAGCCTAGAGCTAAATTCTTCCCTATATTGTCAAGTTATTTTTGACAAGGTTTCCACGAACATTTGGTGGTGGAAATAATAATCTTTTAACTAAATATTGTTGAAACATAATAATTACATGGAAAAGAATAAAGTTGGACCCTTACCTAATCCCATATACAAATATTAACTCAAAATAGATAAAAGGCCTAAATATAAATCTTAAGACTATAAACTTTTAGGAGAAAATCTGGGTCATAAAACCTCACAACATTGAAATTGGCAGTGATTTCTTGGTTATGATTTCAATGGCACAGGCAACAGAAGAATATACAAACTCCCTAAAAAATAAAAAAAAAATATTGTATATCCAAAGACAATGTAAACAGAGTTAACAGTTACTAATAGAATGGGATAAAATATTTCCAAATGCTATATCTGAAGGTATATTAATATTCCAACTAGAAATCCTAAAAATTAACAACAATAAAAGCAAACAATACCATTTAGAGATAGGTAAAAGACTAACATAAGTAATGAATCTCCACAGATAACCAATCTTAGTTGACTGTTGGATGGAAACTCTTGTTTCTCTGGTTTTGGTGTGTGTCACCTATTTCTTCTTTGTGGTTAATCTCTTTGAGTATTTTCTCTAGTGCTGGTTTTGAAGACATATATTCCTTCAGTTTCTGTTTGTCATGGAAGCGTCTTATTTCTCCATCTAATTTGATAGAAAGTTTTGCTGGGTAGGAAATTTTTGGCTGAAAGTTGTTTTCTTTCAGAGTTTGGAATATGTTACTCCAAGCCCTTCTGGCTCTCATGACTTGGTTTGGGAAGTCTGGAGTGATTCTAATTGGTTTGCCTCTGAATGTCACTTGGCCCTTTGTTTTTGTTGCCTTTAAGATTCTCTGCTTGGCTTCCACATTGGTCATTTTGACAATTATGTGGCATGGGGATCCTCTTCTCCGATCCTGTCTAAAGGGAGTTCTATAAGTTTCCTGGACCTGTGTATCAACCTCTTGCTCTATGTTTGGAAAATTTTCTGCTATTACTTCCTTGAAGAGATTGTTGATCCCTTTGGTTTCACTTTCTTTTCCCTCCTCTATTCCAATTATTCTTAGGTTAGCTCTCTTAAAATGGGCCCATATTTCTTCAATATCAGATTCCTGCTGTCGGATATTTTTTCCTAGCTTAGAAACTATGTGTTCATTTTTTGAATGATCATCTTCTAAAAGCGAGATTCTGTTCTCCATGTGATCTAATCGGTTGTTCATGCTTTGAATTGAGGCCTTTACTTCATTAATTGCATCCTTTATCTCTTTTTGGCTCTCTCTGAGTTCTTTTCGAAGCACCTCTATTATTTCTACAGTTATTTTTCTGATTTGATCTTCTAGAAATCTCTGATTTTCTATTTTATTGGGTTCTGATGTTGTGGGGTTGTGGGCATTCATTGCTCCAGTATTATTCCTCTTTCCCATGATTTAGGAAGTTTGTGCCTTCTCTGGGTTCTTCCCTTGGGTCACTATGACTTCACTTAAGGTGTTCTGGATCTCGAGTCTGTAGTATCTCAGACCCCACTACTCCTTTACTGGGTTTTATCACAGAGTCTCCGACCCAGAGAGTCGATAGAGGCTGCTTTAGACCGTGGGGGGTGCCAGGTTGCACGTTCTCCTATGGTGTGATATCTCTGCCACCGCCCCTCCCCCACTGGGAGTACTGGGATTTCTCCTCTGTGGCCCGCAATTTGACTCACTGTTCTTGAGTACGCAGATGTAGCTGTACTGGATTCGGTGAATTCTCTGCTGCTGCCGCCGGTGGCAAAATGACGCCACTGCTACGCCCTCGGCCGTCAGGCTGGTGTATTTCTTCTTGGTTTTGGTTTCCACTCTGAATCCCTGCAGCGTGTGCTGAGCTCAGCCACTGGGAGCTTTAGATTTTACCTGCGGTGAGAAATCCCACCTGGCTGTTCCGCAGCGGCTCACCTCGGCTTGCTGTAGCTGTCCGGTGAAGTCGCTGCTGCCGCCGGCAGTATGGCGCTGCTGCCGTGGCCTCGGGCGTAAGGCCGGTGTATCTCCTCTGTGGCTCTGAGCTTTGTTCTCAGTCCCCTTCCCCTCTGGAGCCTGGTGATTTTTTTGTTTCTCTGGTGATGGTGTTTTCTGGCTATGAAAGGCGCTGATTTTGTGGTAATGGAGATTAGTTGTTAGCGGGGCTCTTAAGCCCCGCTTTTCTCGGTCACCATCTTCCCGGAAGTTCTCTATTTTTTTTTTATATTTTTATTTGGAAACAGGGTCTCTTAAGCCAGCGAGGCTGGCTTCGAACCTGCGTGATCCTCCTGTCTTCACCTCCCAAGCACGGGGATTAGAAGCGTGCGCCACCATGCCTGGCTCTGGCTTCTATTTCTTAAATTACAAACTAAATATGGAATTCTTATATGCTCAAAGCCATAATTTTCTTAGTTTTCTGGGAGGAATAAAGGAGAAAGGGAGAAGGGAGGAAGGAAGGGAGGGAGGAGGGAGGGAGAAAAGAGAAGGAGGAAGGAAGAGAGAAGAAAGAAGACAGTCTTCTCTAGCGGTTCTCTAGGAACTCAGTGCCGCCTCAGTGTGGCATGTGTCTAGTGTGGGTCTTTCTCAGGGCTCAGGCACTCTCTGACATTATGTTATCAACATTCATATGTCCCAGAGAAGAAGAAAACATAGACTATCCAGTTTTTCTCTTGTATAACTGTGATAGAAGCATCAACTCTGGTCATACTCTCGGGCCTACTCTCTAGATGCAGTATTAGTTTAGCCTACTGTGCAGTGAGACATATACACAAACCACATGCTCATGTAGAGATTGAATTTAGTAGCAGTTTTTAGCAGGTTTCTGAAATTGTGGAAAATCACATTGCAAATAGTAGTAATAATTGAAAATTCAGTGCTTTGCTTGAAAATTAGGTAGCCCAGGTATTTAGGTGTGGATATATCTATTATACTTCTAAATAAAGTATTTCCTGCATTTAACACAGGCTTACATTTAACCAAAATGTGAACATGAATTCTTTCAAGTGTATACTTCAACCTTGAACCCATGTATAAACTACTGTTTCACTAGCATAAAATATATTTTAAAGAATTTTTCTCCAAATCATCAAATTGTTCTGTTTAATAGACTTCCAACTTTACAAATATCTTGAGCTAATAATGTGTAAATTTTAAAATTAAGAGAACTTTTTCTGAAAAGCTTGATGTTAAAATCCTAGTTCTTGTAAGTATAAATCATATATGCACATACTTCTATGTAATTTCTTTTAAACTATTTCAGTAAAAAGTAAACAAAAGTATAACTTGGGGGAATTATTTTAATGAAAGGCACATAAAGTGGTTATTGGTGGTTAAGAACTTCAGTTTTTGAGTTAAATGCCTCCAGAATAAAATCCTGGCTGTAATCACCTCTGTGGTCTTTGGCAAGTTAACTAATCAACTTAAGCCTTAATTTCTTCATCTGTAAAATGGGAAAAATAATATTACTCTTTGGCTCAAAAGAAGCATTATACATGAAGTAACTTATATAATGCTTAATCATTACAACCAAGAATAGTAATTAAGTATACACTCCATATTTAATATATTTTAATCATGGTAAGCACAAAATAAAATTTATTTTTCAGATACTTGATCTAATATGCAGGTTTACTATTGTCTATCACTATTTTTCAGGAAGTATTGCCAAACAAAATAAGACACTGCATTATCATCTTAACCACAGTGTGTGTGTGTGTGTGTGTGTGTGTGTGTGTGTGTGTGGTTGTTATTAGAGATTAAGCCCAGGTGAATTCTACCCCTAAGCTATACTTCCAGTCCTATTTTTTTTTTTTTGAAACAGGGTGTCACTAAGTTGTGAACAGTCTCACTAACCTGCAACCCTCTTGTCTCAGCCTCCCAAGTACGGAGATTACAAGTATGTGCCACCATTCTTGGCTTAACGACAAAAACAAAACAAAACAAAACAAAACACAAAAACAAGACATATAGACAATAGACTAATGGGAAAGAATAGAAGATAAAGAAACAAATTCACACACTTACAGATAATTGATTTTGATAAAGTAACAATAACATATGTTGGAGAAAAGATAACCTTTCAACAAATGGTGTTGAATAAACTGGTTACCCATTCATAGAAAAATAGAATTGGACCCTGATCTTTCATTTTGCAAAAGGTCAATTCAAGATAGATCAGTGATCTAGAAATAGACAGGCATGGTGGTGCACGCTTGTAATCCCAGTACTTGGGAGGCTGAGACAGGAAAATTGAAGGTTTGCAGCCAGCCTCAGCTACTTAGCGAGGCCTTCTGCAACTTATTGAGACCCTGTTTAAAAATAAAGAGTAAAAAGTAGGGCTGGAGGTATAGCTTGGAAGCTTAATGCCCCTGGGTTTAATCCTGGGTACTAAAAAGAAAAAAAGTCAAGAAATTAGATCAGAGACTTTGAAATTACTAGAGGATGGCATAGATCCAACACTATTTTTTTCTTTTTTCTTTTTTTTTTGGTGGTACTGGGGTTCCTGGAAGCCCTTCTACCTCTGGGCTACACTCCCAGACCTATTGTATACTTTTTTTTTTTTTTTTTTTTTTTGGAAACAGGGTCTCTTAAGCCACCAAGGCTGGCTTCGAACCTGCGTGATCCTCCTATCTCCGCCTCCCAAGTGCGGGGATTACAAGTGTGCGCCACCACGCCCAGCTAGGTCCAACACTTTAACATATAGGCACTTGCAGAAACTTCCTCAATAAGACCCCCCCAAAATTAAAACAAGAATTAAGACGAAATGTCATTAAACTAAAAAGTTTCTGCTCATCAAAGAGACCTCAAGAAACCTTAGACCCTCAGGAGTGTAAAGAGAGAACCTACGGAATGGGAGATTTTTGCCAGCTATCCCTCTGATAGAGGACTAATATCTAGAATATACAAAGTATTTAAAAGACTTAACACAGCCAGGTGTGGTGGCTCATGCTTGTAATCCCAGCGCTTGGGAGGCTGAGACAGGAGGATGGCATAGGTTCGAAGCCAGCCTCAGCTACTTAGTGAAGCTCTCAGCAATTTAGTGAGACCCTGTTTCCAAATAAAGTATAAAAATAGGTCTGGGAGTATAGCCCAGAGGTAGAAAAGCCTCTGGGTTCCACCCCCAGTATCACAAAAAAAAAAATAAAAATAAAAGACTCAACACTAAAAATTCAAATAACTCAAGAAATGGGCAATTGAACTAAAAGAGATTTCACAAAAAAGAGATACAAATGGCCAATAAATAAACGAAAATATGTTCAACATCATTAGCAACCAAGGAAATGCAAATAAAAACTACACTGAGATTCTATCTAACTACAACTGAAATGGCAATCATCAAGAACTCAAACAATAAATGTTGGTGAGAATGTAGGGAAATAGGAGCTCTTCTACACTGTTGGTGGGAGTGCAAATTAGTGTAGCTGCTATGGAGGTCAGTGTGGAGATTCCTCAGCAAACTGGGAATGGATCCACAATATGATACAGCTATATCACTCCTGGGTATCTTTCCATAGTGTCTGAAATCAGAATATTATAGTGATACATGCATAACCTTGTTTATAGCAGCACAATTCACAATAGCCAAATCATGGAACCAATGTAGGTGTCCATCAGCAGATGAATGGATCACAAAATTATGGAATATACACACCATGAAATTCTACTCAGTAATAAAGAAGAACAAAATTACGTCATTTGTAGGAAAATGGATGGACCAAGAGAAGATGACATTAAGTGAGATTAGCCAGTCACAGAAAGTAAAGGGCCATATGTTTTCTCTAATATGCACAAGCTAGGAAGTAATCAGGATGCAAGAGGGACATTAGATAATGGAGAAGAAACCACAGTGGAGTGATGGAGGAGCACTATAAGAGGCTGGAGGGGGTGGAGAATTAACAAAGGAAATACCTCCACTGACATTATGTATGTGAAATTATCAATGCCAATCCCAATATCGTGTGTGGGGAAGGGGAGGGAGTAGGAGGATCACCAAGTGTGTGCATGCATGTCATTATCACTCTGAACTACATTATGATGAGAGACAATAATGCACCAATAAAAGCATATTAAGAATATAAGTAAATAAATAAAGCAAGTCTGAACTTTAGGCCCTGGAACCACCTAGTCACCCTTAGCATAGAGAAGATGCTCAATTAAGTCTTTCTGAATTGAAACTGAACGAATGCAATAAAATTCCCACTGTTCAAAGCAGCAAGGTATAAAGAATTATAGAAGAACCAGATTCCAGTGTTGCTGCAAAAGAACTGTGTTTATTATGGTGTCAAACTCTGCTAAGCCAGGGAAAGGAATTATAGCTATAAACAGATTTATAGATTCAGACTTTACACCTTTCATTTTTCATTGAAGATTAAAAGAGACCAAGAAGAAGGGGTGGATATAAACCAAAATTTAAAATATCAAAACCAGCCCTACTTACTAGAAAGCTAATTTTTACAGCTATTATTTTCTGGGGTGAGACTGTAACTCCGAGGTCTTTTGTGATGTCCGTTTGAGCCCTGATCGGGGCTATATGTGCCTATGATCTGTCTTCAATCATAAGCAGCTGCCATAAGGAAGCAATTAGTGGGGTCTAGAAGTAAAAGAAAATTTAGAAAATCCAAACATTAAAAAGGGACTCTCCAAAGTAAGGGTGATGCAGCTTGGTGGAGTTAAAGGCTTACAGAACAGCAGGAGTCGGGGATGCTCTCTCTGGCTTTCTTTTCTAACACAATACAAATTAAATGCAATCAAATACCTGCTCCTGCCAATCAAAGCCAAGGTGTCCCTTTTTTCTTACCATCTTTTTTGCCTCTAAATGTTTTAAGAGATCGCTAAAATTTCTTTGTTTAACTTTGATTTTTTTTATTAAACTTATTTTTAAGAGGTCAAATAAAATGAACTCCTTGGTGAAAGACTTGGAATTCTAAACATTCCTTTTGTGGAAAGAAAGTATCAACTTGCTCTCCAAATGCCCACAGTAGGCTCTGTGATTTTATAGCTTATGGTAAGCTATTCCACAATACTCTTACTGTCTTCAGTATAATTCAAATGTATTCCCAGGTCCATCCACCTTGGAGCCCAGGGTTTAACTTATAATCATCTCTTTTGACATGTTTCCTAATATACTGTCCTAACATAACTTTGTCCAGGCTCCTTAAGAAGCCTGGTTTGAAGGGCAGTCTAGTGGTTGGCTATATTTATAGCATTTATTATGCAATCTTGGTTTTGTGATGAGCAATTGTGTACAAAACAAGGATACATGGACAATGACCTTTAAAATCTAAAGAGATATTCAGAAGGAATGAAAGAAACAACTGTCAGATGAAGCTAGAAAAGCCTGGATCTCAGGGCTTGGCTATGACTTTAAAATTCCCAGCATGCATTGGATTACCTCTATTTTGGCTGATGGCTCACTAGGTCAAAAGCTTTTACTGCTAGCTCCTATAGCTACCATAGTGTGTTCAGATTCTTCACTGTTCTCCTCCACCTCTATCTGTGAACTGGATGGAATATTGCATCCTCCCCATCATCTACCTCCTCCCCAACTTTGCCCTACTTAGCCTTTCACTCAATGTCTCTCCAACCATTTCTCTTGGATTCTTCCTCATCATTTCCAGACACATCCATTTGCCCTCTCCTGAAGCCAAGGGGAAGCCAGATGCATTGGCATATACCTGTAATCCCAGTATCTGGGAGGTTGAGATGAGGGATCTCAGATTCAAGGCCAGCCTCAGTAAGTCAGTGTGGCCCTCAGCAACTTAGTGAGATCCTGTTTCAAAATAAAAAATAAAATAGGGCTGGGAGTATAGCTTAGAGGTAGAATGTCCCTGGGTTCAATCCCCAGTTCCACAATGAATAAATAAATAAAATGTATTTCTGTGTGTACCTGTGTGTGTGTGTGTGGTACTGGGGATTGAACCCAGGGACATTCTGCCTCTGAGCTACACCCTGAGTCCCATTTTATTTTTTATTTTGAAACATGGTCTCACTAAGTTGCAGAGTCTTGATAAGTTGCTGAGACTAGCCTTGGACCTGCAATCTTTCTGTTTTAGCCTCCCAAACACTGGTATCATAAGTGTGTACCACCATGCCTGGCTAATAAATAATTACTTAAAAAAAAAAAGACAAGGAGAAATAAATTGCCCTTGGCCAGAATTCCCTCATTTTAATGTCCTATCATTTTCCTTACTGCCTCCACCAATTTCCCTAAGTAATGGATTTTCATAGAAAAAAAATGGAAATTCGATTTGAGTAAAGAGAAACAGCAAGGAAATCTTATTTTTATAGTCTGGTTTGGGGAAAAATAAAGGAATGTGAGTTGAAATACATATTGGTCCTGGGGGCATTTTCTTCCATTAGGAAAAGAAAGCTGAGCTGAGGACGGGAACTGCGGGGCCAGTCCTCTGGCCCCAGGAAGGAGTCATCCCAGGCTAAACCAAATAAACTCCAGGTTTGGGGAGGAAGAGTTGACAAAACCCATAAATGTTAGATTGCCCAGATTTGTCCCTAAGCTTGTTTTCTGTTTACTCCCTTCAGCAGCTATCAAGTAGACCTTCCAGGCTTCAGCTTACCTGACGCGCATCCTACACTCCCTTCTCAGATGCAATCCTGCGTCACCAACTGCTCGCCAGATGTCCAAGCCAAGATATACCATCGTCGGCTCAGAGTCAACCTTCTTAAACCAAGCTCCTCACTTTTTGCTGCAAGACCATCATGATTATGGCCCTTTTAGTTTTGTTAAATATGCTCCCCCCCCTCCTCTTTCCTGCCTAAGAACTCAGTTCAATATTTGATTTGGTGAATTTTATCAGTCACCAAGTCTTATAGGTTTCATGTGCCACAAAATCCCTTGAACTGACCTCATCTTCCCAAAGTTGTTGACAACACCCTTGTTACTGGATAGCTGGAAAGGTGCACAAGCCTGGGTATTGGCGATATTGGGGAATTATTTGTTGATTTTATTAAGGTTTCTAAAAGAAATGATGGTTCTGTTTTGAAATGCCCTATCGGTTAGAGACATCTTTTCCAGAATTCACTGATGGAATGATACAAAATCTGGGTTTTACTTTAAAATACACCCCTATAAACAACTGCAGAGTATGTGCTTAGCATGTGTGAGGGTCTGGGTACAAGCGCCAAAGAAAAACCCAACCCAGACAAAATAAATGAGGGGAAGGGACTCACAAAATAAGATTAGCTGTTGATACTTCTTAAAGCTGGGTGAGAGGGCCAGAGCAGTTTATGATATCGTTTTCCTTTTGATAATGTTTGAAAGTTCCCATAAATAGTTAATTTAAAATTTTATTTTAAGAGAGCCTTCTGATTCCTACCAAATGAGGTATGGATTGAGCCTATATCTAAATCCTTGATGGCCAGCTGCTATCAAGTAAGGCTCCTCATTGGGACCCTTTCTGCCAGGCACCCTTGAAGACCAGCCCTTTAGAATGCCTTCACTCCTGCGCTCTGTCTCTGCCTACATCATTATTTCTGTTAAATAAATATTATCAATGATCACTTTGCCTGAAATAGTTATGGCACACCTTTCATAAAACTGCTTACCCGGTGACTTAATATATGCTACTACTTTTGAAAAATGAACATAGTAGAACTTTGAGTTTCTCCAGGAACTGTCTGTCCTTGCTGTACGGTTCCATCTCCCGGGCACGTCTCCCCAGCTTAATGTCAGTCACCGGCGGTTCAACTCCAAGACCTCGCTTCCCGGAGCTCTACCTGACTGTCCTTCGTGTATGTGCTTTTCCTACTTCTGAACTCGTGATGCACTTGGCCTCTTTTGGAAATCTGGCTCAGCCTGTTGGGCTCAGCTTTGTTCTTACTAAACTACCCTTGAGGGCAGGAAGAGAAGGATGGTCTTCCAGCACACGGCCTCTGGCAGGCACCTAAACTCTCTGAACCTCACTTTCTCCATCTGTATGATGGAGTGAACAATAATGACCTCATCTAGGAGCTGCAGGCGGTAATTAAAAGAACACATGGTTTTCTGTAAATGTTACTTCCTTTCGCCCCCTCTCTTTCTAATTCAAATGTGTAGTTATGTACCTTCTACATGGTAGATATCCAATAAATACATTAGCAGGTTTCCTGCCACAGAAGCCTTTAACCTCATCAGGGCCAACATGAGTCTTCTCCCAACAGCCTGATGGTGATCAAAAAGTCACAGATGTCTGTGTCTGTCCACCACGCTCCAGTTGCTGCTCCTGAGGACATGGTGAGAGTTCAGCCAGGAAGCGTGCCCTTGGGGGTCACTACAATTTCTCATCTGTTGACTCCTGACATTTGTTCAGAAGAGTTAAGACTAAGAGCAAAAGGAATGAAATGACCTGGCCCAGTTTCCTGGGGACGAAGTGAACTCAATTCAATGAAAGATTTTGCTTCTCATAAAAAGAACAGATATTTTTGGCTCCTGTCTTCCTTTTCCCATGACTCTGACTTTGAGAATGAGTATTCTATTTTTCACTCTCCCCATATTTTCAATACTCCAAAAGCCATGTCAATGCCGCTTTGAAAACCACCAGGCTACTGAAATGACTAAGTGACCTCCTACTTGCAAAATCAGGGATAGTATTTCACATGGGTACGCACCCCCTTAGCTTTTTTTAGCAAGCTTTCTTCCAGGTCTTCTGCCTCTTGGGGTTTTCTTTGTCTTCTTTCCTGGGTCTTTTTTCTCTTCTGCATATCATAACAAATCTTCCTTGCACCTCTGGCTTTTCTTTCCTCCAACTTTACATCTGCTTTCAGCTACCATTTGCCCACTCTGTCCCCACCTGTGGCTTCTTCCAGGGCTCCACTTACTGCCTATCCTACATCTCTCCGTGACTGGTTCTTCTCTCCCGTTACCATGTTCACCACTAAGGCTGGTGAGTTTTCATCTGAGGAAATTGTATATACTTTCTTCAGGGATCTGCTGGCCCAAATTGAGACCTTATATTAATTAGATAAGGAAGCTTTCCTCCAGATGGATATAGTCTCGGGAACATGAGCTAAATCTCAGAACGCACCTGCCCTTCGCCGAGCAGCTGTGCACAGTGCACAACTTGGACAAATACAAGTGTTGGTGCTGAATTTACTCTAAGACTATCATTTCTTTCACTAGCTCCCCCAAACTGCTCCATAGCTTTGGCTGCCAGGTTCATGTAAGTATGCTGTGACTCTTCTAAGCAAAATGACAATTGATATTTGACTATCAATTGAGACACCACCTTTGATTTGTATTCAATCTCATGTATTTTAATAAAAAACTTCTGAGTGTGAATTACTAAAATAGATGTGTCTGGTTTAAGGTGTTAATTAGTGCCAAATATTTCTGATCATTTGGTTAAAAAATAACTGAAGAATAAATTTTGTCTACAAGGGACTAAACTCTTAGTCTTTACATTAACTAGGGTTAGATGTACCATGTCCAAAAATATTTTAAAGTCTGAAACAAAGTACTGTGATTTTATTTTACTGAAGAACAATGTTTTGAATGAAAACTCTTTGCTTTCCTTAAAGAGAAGTGTACACACTTACAAATATGCATATAACAGCTTTGTGCAGAGGGTCTTATACTATCACCATATGTAATGGTTTGGATTTAGAATGTCCCTCTAGCTCTCAAAGAAGCAAGGTGGCTATGCTGGGAGGGGGCTTAGTCCCTATGGAGGGGCCCTTGGAGTGTGGCCTTGGTGGATATGTGTTTCTCCCTCCCCTGCTCTAGGAGCTGAGCTTTGCTTTCTAAGCTTATATTTTCAGTAGGCTCAGTCATTTAATCACCAAATACATATAAAATTATCATTAAATCTAAATTACTAGATATATATGTATATTCAACAAAAATGTATTGTGGGCCTGGGGGGTATAGCTCAGTACTACAGAACTTGCCTAGCATGCATAAGGTCCTCAGATAAATCCCTAGCACCAAAAATAACGATAATAACTGTGATTTTTTCATATATCAACAATGCGTAGGGAAATTGAGATACAAACATGAGTGGATCGGGAATGATAACAGCTTCCATAGATCCAAACATGTATTCACTTAATTACTCGTGAAATGCTAACGTGTTTCACTTTCATCCAGATGGAGGTAAAAGGAATATGTTTGCTAGAAAATATAGCATAATGTTGGCAATAAACATTCTCCAGTCAATTTCAGTGGGAATGAATTCTAAATTAAAATTAAACTTTTGAGCTATCATACCATTTAAACACACAAATTATGAAGTAAAAGTAAAGAAATGGATTGCAGTAAAATCCACAAGCTGTTATGCTATGTGTACTCTTAATAATATGAGCCATCTGGAGGAAAATAGAGTCTTTCATATTATATTAACCATTTACTTAATAAAATATTGAAGACACTAAAACATGAAGACTTATCAGTCTCTTTATCATATAATTACCACATAAAATATAGATAATTGGGGATGTTAATACTTTGCAAGTCTACCATGATTTATTCAGGGTGGACTGCATTACTAGCTTAATATGACATTTCTATCATGTAGTGAGCAAAACCAAGACTTTCTACATACGGACACACATACACATATTTTTCAAATTTCTTGGAGAATGTGTATGTCCTCCCTCTGCCCTCAAGTTAGACTGTATGAATCTGGAAAAGGCCAGATTGGAATACAAACATGAAATATGGGAATTGCTAAAGTGTTAGGTTAGAAGGAGCTTAGTATATAATTTAAAACATATGAATAGCAAGTTAAGTACTGCCCCCCAAATATACAATTTGATCCAGGAATAAGTCCTTTGCAAGGAATACAGAGTTTGAGTTGTGTAAAATTTAGTGAAACGTTGCAGAGTGGCAATGAGTGTGTCAGAGCAACAGAAAACAACTAAAGGGGACTTTGGCCCAAAGGCCCAGTGCCACCTTCCACTGCTTTTCAAGTGGGTCTGAAAAGTCTCCAATGGCCGCCACACGCCTCCATGTGCAGTTGTCTGATGGTATTTGCCTGTGGTTTTTCTCTCACATTTTTTTCTCACTGGGTAATAGAGAATTACAACACACGCACCACTTTAGTGCTCCAAATTCCTAAGGGAATTATCTCCTTCATGTTCACATGCAACTCCAGAGCAGAGTTTTAAGGAAGTCTTCGAAACTCTAAAACCTTTGTGCAAAAAAATAAAATGGTATGAGCCGGGCATGGTACCACACACTTATAATCCCAGCATTCAGGAGACCGAGAGAGGAGGGTTGCGGTTCACAGACAGCCTCAGAATAAATAGGGCTGGGGGTGTCGCTCAGAGGTAGAATGCCCCGGGCTCAATCCCCAGTACTGCAAAATAAACAAACAACAACAACAAAAAATAAAGCCTGGCATGGTGGCACACGCTTATAATCCCTGCGCTTGGGAGGTGGAGACAGGAGGATCACGCAGGTTCGAAGCCAGCCGCGCTGGCTTAAGAGACCCTGTTTCCAAATAAAAAAGTATAAAAATAGGTCTGGGAGTGTAGCCCAGAGGTAGAAGGGTTTCTGGGAACCCCAATACCACCAAAAAATAAAAAATAAAAAAAATAAAGTGGTATGGAAGAAATACCCTTCACTTAATACAATGCTCCTACTAATTCAATATCAGTTATTGAAGATACTGATGGGGTTATTTGGGTCAAAAAAAAGGTCAATACATTTTTGTGAAGAGGACCAGATGGAATCCTGAGAATATTAAAAAAAAACTAGCTTTTACAATTTGTGTATTTATTAGTAGGAAAATATTAATGTTATGACAGTGTGGCATTACACATGATCACCATGAACTACTTTCTATAATAGTTGATTGTGAAAAATGAAAATCAATCCTTGAGCCCTACAAATAAACTGTAACAAAATAAAATAACATTAAGTATGGCCTTGGGCTAATGCTATCTGCTTATTTTCATTAAGGATGAAATATCAAAATAAATAAACTCCTACAATAAAAGGAAACAAAGGTATCCAAACTCACCAAGCCATAAGCCTCAATACTTGTTTTACATGCATTATTTATGCCATATGATGATACTGGTTAGGACATTTAGAATTCTTTATCCTTACTCTTTTTTTTTTTTTTTTTGGTACTGAGGATTGAACTCAAGGGCATTCTATGTCTGAGCTATACCCAACCCTTTTTTCTTTTCTTTTTTTTTTTTATTTTAAAGCAGGGTCTCACTAGGTTGTTAAGGGTCTTGCTAAATTGTTAAGGCTGGCCTTGAAGCTGTGATCCTTGTGACTCAGCCCCCCATGTACTGGGATTGCAGGTATGGCCACTTACCTGGCTCCCTATGCTCTTCTATCTACCACTCACTACTGAATAAGACGTTGAATTTCTATGATGTACAAGGATCTAAATTAGACATTGTCTAGAAAAATAGATTTAAAAAAGCATAGGCTTGTCCTTGAAGATCACAAAAGCTTTTTTAAAATTATTTTTTTACTTTTTGGTGGTATTGGGGATAGAACCCTTCTACCTCCAGGCTACACTCCCAGACCTATGTTATATTTTATTTGGAAATAGGGTCTCTTAAGCCAGAGAGGCTGGCTCTGAACCTGCGCGATCCTCCTGTCTCCGCCTCCCAAGTGTGGGGATTACAAGCGTGTGCCACCACGCCCGGCCACAAAAGCCTTTAAGAAAGAGAGAAAAGATGTCTAGAGATAATCATGATACAAGTAAGAGAGGACAAGGGAAGGAGGACATCAGTACTGACTGAGCGCTTGCTACATATGGGGCACTACGTTAGACCTTTACACACATTATCTTATTTTAATCTTACCCTCTGTTGAGATAAGACATCTTAACATTATCATCTTTGCTTTACAGATGGGGAAAAATGAGACTGACAGTGACAAAGTAATTCATCCAAGTGGGAGAGCGAGGATTGGACTTACCATACGTCTGACTTAAAAGTCTGAGTCTGTGCACTTCTCTGAGTGTGTGACAATATAAAAAACTGTACAGATAATGTGCTGTGGTGATGCAGAAGGGAGAGAGTGCATCTGGGTCAAGGAAAGTAAAGACATCTTATTGGAAGAAACATCTAAATATGCAGGTGGTCATGATGGGATGTGTGGGAACTGAGGGCTAAGAGAATTAAGCAGTCCAAAGAAAAGACTATCCTAAGAAAAGGCCAAAAATATTAAAAGAAAAATGAATGGTTTCATTTGATTTGAGTGAATCAGAGTCCAGAAAGAGAAGTTAAACTACGGTAAGGCTGAAAAATAGGCCAAAGCAGATATGTGAACATCAGGCAAGAAACTAGACTCTACTGCACTCTAACTGGAAAGCACATTGAGACTCAGAGCTTTGGAGTCATAGAGGGAGTGTGGGAGCAGTCTTATCATTTCAGTACTTGACAGGAGGATTACAGGTTTGAGGCCATCCCCAGCAACTTAGCCAGACCCTCAACAACTTAGTGAGACCTGTTTGAAAATAAAAAGATAGAGTTTGGATGTGAAGCTTGGAGTTAGAATGCCCTTAAGTTCAATCCCCAGTAATACACACACACACACACACACACACACACACACACACACACACACTCAGAACCATGAGAGAAAATTTTATCTAGCTAACACATGTAGGATGAGATTGGCTGGCAGTGTACCCAATCCCAACCTTTGGTGCCTCCATTACAGAACAGGAAAAAGCTATAACTATTCTCTTTCCTGGGCTGCCTTTCTGCAGAATGGCAATGGGGAAGTCAGATCCAAAAGCCACAGCAATCTGGAATCCTACCTAGGATAACAGGTGAACAAATTTTTTTAAGATATGCTTTATACATACAATGGAGTTTTACTCAGCCGTAAAGAAGAACAAAATCACGTCATTTGTAGGAAAATGGATGGGACTAGAAAACTTCATGCTAATTGAGATCAGCCAGTCTCAGAAAATCAGGGTCCACATATTTTCTCTCATATGTGGAAGCTAGATAGAAAAAAGGAAAGAAAGCCGGACATGGTGGCACACACTTGTAATCCCAGCATTCGGGAGGCTGAGACCAGAGGATTGTGGTTCGCAGACAGCCTCAGCTACTTAGGCCCTCTGCAACTCAATGAGACCCGGTTTCAAAATAAAGAATAAAAAATAGGGCAGGGGGTATTGCTCAGCTCAGAGGTCAAATGCCCCTAGATTCCATCCCCAGACCTGAAAAAAAAAAAAGGAAAGGAAAAAAAAAGACCTTGTGAAAATGAGGAAAGCCCAGCAGAAGATTGGAAGGTGACAGTAGAAATCATCTTGAGTAAGGAAACAGACCAAATACTCTTATTCTGGCCAAATATGAAGGTATTACTACCAATCTCTTTAGCATATATGGGAAGAAAGGAAGGGTTATAGAGCATGAGTATGAAGGGTAACATACCAAACGATATTGTGTGCATATGTGAATATATCCTTAAAATGTCATTATTATATAGAACTGCAATGCAATGCACCTATGGGGGAAAAAAGGAAGAAAATAAACCCCTCCAAAATCTGGTAGGCAGTAAGCTGGAGAAATTTGGCCTTCGCCCACTATTAGCAGGGTATGCAGAGTGTCAGGGCTATGACTCTGCTACCTGGTTAGAGAGAGGAAATGGAAAGGAGAGCCTGGGATAAAGAGAGAAAGGTAAAAGGGAATGTGGAGCTGGGGAGTGAGTGACTCGGTACCAGGCAGGAGTGCCTGGATCTACCAGGACCATGTTGGCACAAGGCATTGATCTCAAGCATCTGCATGTGGGCAAAGGGCCTCCTTAAACTCAGCTGCACGTTCCAGGTCTAGCCTGGGCTGGTGGTTATCTGGATGGGCTGGTGGTCATCTGGATGGGCTGGTGGTCATCTGGATGGGCTGGTGGTCATCTGGATGTGAAGATGCAGGGGAGGACAGACACATAGGCTTAAGGTCATCCTTAGAGGTGGTGATTCTGATGTTAATACATTAGTATTGAGGGAACTATGCCCAGAGATGTGACATTTTTCCAAATTAGACATACAAAGGACCTACAGATATTTGAAATAGTGCTTCACATTACTAACCATAAGAGAAATGCAAATCAGAGCCACAGTGAGATACCACCTCACACCTGTCCATGGCAATTATCAAACAGGCAAGAGATAAGTGCTGGTAAGGATGTATGTGGGCAAAAGAGAAGGCCGTACGCTGTTGGTAGGCAAGTAAAGCAAGAGAATCATTATGAAGAGCAGTATGCAAGTATGCAACAATTAAAAGCTTACATGTGACGCGGCCATCCCACCGGGCCATATACTGGATGGAGCGACTCCAGAAAAGCTCATGTGTAGGCAATGCAACAATGTTCAGATGTGAAACGACAGAATCCAGGCTCTATCCTCATCAACCGGCAAATCCACTGATGGCTTATTCATCCGAATAGACTCACGTGGTAACTGTAGGCAGGTAGGCTGTGGCTGGAGAACGCAAGTTACGGGGGGTGTGGCCTTGGGGAGCATCACTGTCCCTGGTCCCTTCGTCTCTCTCACTCTGCTTCCTGGCTAACATGATGTTTCTGCCTAGGAGCCGGCCAACCATGGACTAAACCTCTAAAACGGGGAGCCAAATAAACCTTTCCTCCTCTAAGCTGTTCTTATCAGATATTTTAGGCAAATAAATGAAAATGCTAACTAATATATACCCCCAAGGAAATGAAATAAAATAGCATGTTAATAAGAATTTTACAGTAAAGCCAGGCATGGTGGCACATGTTTGTAATCCCAGCATTTGGGAAGCTGAGACAAGATTGCAGTTCACAGACAGTCTCAGATACTTAGTGAGGCCCTCTGCAACTTAGTGCAACTTAGTGAGACCCTGTTTCAAAATAAAGAATGAAAAATAGGGCCCCGGGTATAGCTCAGAGGTAGAATGCCCCTGGGTTCCATCCCCAGTACCAAAAAAAAAAAAAAAAAAGAATCTAATAGTATGTAATAAGAATCTTCACTCTTATCCATGTTCATTGCAACACTTTTTGTGTTTGTGTGTGTGCTTGGGTTGAACCCAGTGGCATCCTACCTCTGAGTTAGAATTCCAACTCTATTTTATTTTATTTTTTTATTTTTAAAGAGGGTCTCACTACGTTGTAAAGAGCCTCATGAAGTTGCTGAGGCTGGCTGAGAACCTGCGATTCTCCTGTCTCAGCTCCCAAGTACTGAGATTACAAATGTGCACCACCACACTTGGCATTGTAACACTTTTCACAACATCCAGGATATGAAATCAACCTAAGCACCCTTCAACAGAAGAATAAATAAAATGTGGCATATATACATAATGGAATATTACTTGGTCACAAAAAAGAATGGAATCCTGCCATTTGCAACAATGTGAACAAAACCAGATGACATTATGTTAAGTAAAATAAACCAGACATAAAAACAAACACACATTGTGATCTCACTTATCTGTGAAATATATTGATAATAGTCAACATAGAACATTGTCCTAAGAGTACCCTGATGGATGAATGGAAATACTGCCATTTGCAGCAACACAGATTAATTTAGAGGGCAATTGTCTAAGCAAAATAAAACAGACACTAAGAGACAAATGCTGTATCATCTCAATTGAACTCAGAAGGATAGAGCATAGAGATATTGGCAAAAAGGTATAAATTTTCAGTGATTAAAGTAACCTCTGAGGATATAATACTGCATAGCATGTGGAGAGAGATGTGTTAATTTGACGGTTATAATCATAACACAATGTATATGTATATGTAATCAAGTTGTATACTTTGAATATATTCAATTATATATCAATTCAATATTTTAAAATATATAATTTTAAATAATAAACATAAAACTATTTCAGGAACAGAGACTGAGTCTGTCTTACCACAGTTTTGTAGACTTATCATGCCTTGTACATAGTAGGGATTAAATAAATACTTGCCGGGTGATTGAATTGAATTATGTTAATATGAGTTAATAAACAAATATCAGGGTTATTTCATTTCAATACAGCAAATATAGCTGGGCGTGGTGGTACACGCCTTTACCTAGTACTTGAAAGGCTGAGATAATAGGGTTGCAGATTCAAGGCCAGTCTCAGCTACTTTGCAAGATTCCCAATAACTTTAACTTACTAAGAACTTTTTTCAAAATAAGAATTGAAATAGAGTTTGGAGTGCAGCTCAGAGGTAGTACATCCCTAGGTTCAATCTTCACTACAGAAAAAAGTAAAGAATTTCCTATTACCTCTAATTTGAAATCAAATACTCATCAGCCTCTTCTCTATCTTCTTTTCCTTCTCTCTGCCCTTACTCCTGCTCTGCCAACACTTATTTTTTCTCTTTTCACCCATTTCTTAACTCACTATGACACTGCTTACTTTATCCTGTTGTTTTTCCCTCCAAGAATTTCATTTCCCTTGATTCAGTAGAGTCACATCCTGTGTCTTTTAAAAACAAAAGTCTAACCAGATACTAACATTGTGGTTTTTTTTTTCCTAATACCCTTTCATCATCTCATATCCTTTGTCAAGAACCATCTTTTTACACAGCTAGATAAGTGCAAATACTCGCCTGTATCCCCAAGGGGCCGCGTGCTTACACCCCACACTGTGCCCGTCACATGTTCACTACTTTGTGTCCCAGTCTTCCCCACAACCTCTTAAGAAGCTAAACTGAATCCCATCTAAGCTGTGTCCAGCTTCAGGAAGACACCAGAATTCCTCCCTGAATAACAGTTCCCTTTAACCATCAGTCTTCAAAATAAACCCTTATCAATCTGGGAGCTCTTACAAAAGTACATGCAATAGAGAAAAAAAAGCAGAATTGAGTTTTTCACTCACTAAAGAAGAGCTCTGTGTCATAGAATACCATGAATGGAGGCTGGGAAGTGCTTAACCTGTGTAAGAAACTCTCACTGACATAAACATTTGCACAAGAATAACAAGTTGCTACTTATAATCATATCCAAATATTTTTTAAAAGTTAAAAGGATATGCAAGCTTTCGATTCAAACATTCCTGATTCTTTTTAGAGGTTCCTTGTGAAATCAGATTGTATCTTCCCCTACAGACCACTCATAAAATAAATATAGTTTACTTTTCCAGTCCAAACTACAAAAACTTATTCCTTGTATATCCCCAAAATATTCTTATTATATAATAGAAATAAACACTTATTGATAGTAACCCATTGAAAACTGGAAGTTGGGATTCTGGAAATGAACCATTCCCAGTGCCACCCAGTTAGAGGAGCACGGAGAAGCAGGGGGTGGGTGAGCTAGCAGAAGGGCCTCCGGTGGTCAGCTGTGAGCCAGCCAGGGTGGGAGATGGGTTGAGCAATAACAGAGAACCTGTCCAGACGGCAGACTCTTCCCGCAACCAACCAGCTGCAGGAAGAGATGGGAGAGAAGGTGGAAGGGAGTCCTACAGTGCTCATGTCCTTCCCTTTCTCACAACTCACACCACATGGGGATAGGTGCAGAATGGGGATGGACAGAATCCACAGGGAGAAAGTGAAGGTAAATTAGTTATCACGAATCTTGTACAAACAAAAAGAAACTGTGGAATTTTAGCTAGAAATTTTGCAAGACCAGGGAAACCAAAGATGACATTTTAAGGAAACAGCAGGTATTGTTTAAGCCATTAAAAATGGAAAAAAGAAAATAGACCAAATTATAAGCTCCTGGTATACAAATATATTTCGAGTGACTAATCATTTTTAGTGGCCAAATCAAAGAACATGGAAATTTTAAGACATTAGATTGCATAAAAGAAACTGTTTCAGACATTTTAAAGTCATAAAATTTCCTAATCAGGTTTTGTATGGGAAGGAGGGAGTACTAAGGAATGAACCCAGGGGATTCTACTGAGCTACACCTGCAGCCCCATTCGTTCATTTTTGGTACTAGAGGTTGAACAAAGGGTATTCTATCTCTGAGATACACCCCAGCTCCCCCCTCCCCTTTTAAACTTTTTACTTTGAAAAATGGTCTCCCTAAGTTGCTGAAGCTGGCCTTGAACCTGCAATCCTCCTGTCTCAGCCTTCTAAGAACTGGGATTATAGGATTGCCCCATCACTTAGGGCTCTCTTTCATTTATTTGAAACAGGGTCTCACTGAGTTACTTTGTGTTGGCCTCGGACCTGCAGATCCTCTGGCCTTTGCCTCTTAGTATCAGGATTAATGAGCACGTGCCACTTTGGCCAGCCTCTAATTGAGGTTTTAAAGGTATATTGCTTGCTTGTTTAGTGTATGTACCTTATGGATCTATGTTAAACACACTGAATGCATAAAACTTAATATATTTTAATAAAATTTATTTAAGAAAAAAGTAGACACAGTAAAGAGTTAATATAAGATAAAATTATGTAAAAATATAGGAACTCTGCTGTACAAATTGGTATTCACATCTATTAGATGGGTTACTTTTAATTGTTTATATTTTTGCAAGGCATGGTGGCACATGCTTGTAACCCCAGTACTTGGAGGTTGGGACAGGAGGATCACAGGTTAGAAGACAGCCTCAGCAACATAGCAAGACTCTCATCAACCTAGAGAGACCCTATTTCAAAACAAAATTGTAATAATAATGTAAAGGGCTGAGGAGCTCAGAGGTAGAATGTCATTGGGTTCAATTCCAAATACAGAGCCAGGTGTGGTGGCGCACGCTTGTAATCCCTGCACTGGGGAGGCTGAGACAAGAGGATCACACAGGTTCGAAGCCAGCCTCCTACTTAGTGAGGCTTTCAGCAACTTAGTGAGACCCTGTTTCCAAATAAAAATATAAAGTAGGTCTGGGAGTATAGCCCAGAGGTAGAAAGCCTCTGGGTTCCACCCACAGTACCACCAAAAAAAAAAAAAAACCCACCAATTCCTAGTACAACACACACACACACACACACACACACACACACACACACACACACACGTCTGCAACAATAGATTTATATTGAAAATATAAAGCAAAGTCAGTACCTTTCTATATTACATCAAAAGAAGCCAATAGGATTGCAGTTGAAATAATCAGTCTGTGTAGACTACAACATTTTTAGTACATGATTAATCAGTACCTAATGCAAACCAGTTCATACCCGAAGTTAAGTCATTCGGCTTTACATGAAAGTCCTGTGGTCCTGGTTCAGATCAGTTAAGAGTTTTGCTTTATATGATGCCACATTTTTAAACTTGCCATCTGGCCCAACAGCTGATCCAGCTCATACAACCCTGAATGCCCCAGGATTTATTCCTGGGAAATATTTGGTCAACTATGTGGTATCATAATTACCAGTTCATAGCTTTCTTATATTCTTTGAAAAACACTGGGAAAAAAACTGGAAAAATCCCAAGTTTTAGTTAATTTGTTAGAAAAGATTTCACTTACCTGAGGACCAGGTTGACCCTGAAATTGACAAGAGGAGAAAAAATTATAATGTTGTCATGTAAAGTGAATATTTTTACTACCAAAACTTAAACTCATCTTGGAAACCTCTATAAAATATTTCTGAAAAAAAATAACATGTAACTACCAAGATACTTTGTGTCTTTAAAATTCATATTGAATCTTAATACTTTTACTCTATACTATTTACCTAAAATCTTATTATTATAGTTGACTATGTGTAAATCCAAAATAACTCCAGAATCTAACTGGGGAAAAAAGAAGGCATAGGAATATCACCCTTCATAGTGTCCTAACCAAGGGGTTACTAAGAGGGAGAACCTCCCAGCATAGATGTTATTGAGTGACGTAGTCAGACATGACACAGTTATGATGGAGAGAGTGAGGGAGAGAGCGAGAGAGAGAGAGCGAGAGAGAGAGAGCGAGAGAGAGAAAGAGAGAGAAAGAGAGAGAGAAAGAGAGAGAGAGAGAGAGAGAGAGAGAGAGCGAGAGAGAGAGCGCACACACACAAGCACATGTCCACACATGTGCTGGCTGAGCGTCGGTTTTAGAATTCCCTAACTCTGAAATTCTCATTGTTTCAATAACATTTTAAGTGAATTTTTATAAGCATCTTTTACTTAGCACGATTCAACAGAAGGATATTTAAAAGAAAACATTAAGTCTTTGGATCATTCAGGAGCATCCTAATCCTCACACGATCAGTAGATTGTGTGACCTTTGGGCATATTTATTTTGAATGTCATTTTCTAAGCTCGTAAAAATTTCAAAGCAGCATAACTCTAAATGCTTCCAGCTAAAGAAAAATCACCTGTGAATAGAAGTATTGATTACACATCACCTTCTTAATCGCCAATTGAATTTTGTATCTGATGAGATTAAAGAAAAATTCACACAGAGAATATCCAAAAAAATAATTGATGTGCAATCTCTGTCTCTGCCGTGTGTCCTTGGGTAATACACCTGGGAACTCTCTAGGCTTGGAATTTCTACAGAAACTTCTTTGAATTACTGGGGATAGGCCAGGTGATTTTCGAGAGCTTTGCCTAAAAATATAATGGGCTAGGTCTTATGCAGTCAAACCAGAAAGAGGAACCAAACCGAGCTACTGCAGATGTTACCCACCCCACTCCTGTTCTAGCTTGTGTGAACTGAGAGAAAGAGACTAACATTAATTATTCCTAGGTGCTAGACGCTTTGGCTTATATGTTACTCCACTTATTCCTTAAAACTCTCCATTTGCAAAAGGAGAAACTGAGGCTCAGGAATGAGCTGAAGGTCCCATAGCCCACAGGTAGAAAACCAGAACTTCACGCCAAACCTAATTGAAAAGTTCACGAATTTCCTACCAGGCCATTTCACATCTCCATCTAGAAATGCAAGCGCACAGATCAAGCAGACTTGCTGGGGTCAGCCATGGTACGGGAACCTCTCATGGTACCAGGGCGTGCCTCTCAGCCCCCAGTCCAGCAGGCCCTCGCCTGTTTACTGATTACTGCACAGAAACCAGTCTGTCAGAGCTTCTTAAAAGGAACAGCCCAAAAGTCAGCACTAGACATAAAGCTGACACTTGAGAACCCCCAGAGATAGGGCTCTCCACTGACATGTAAATATGGACCTTTCTAGATTTGTGAACTGAGTAAAATTACAATCTGTGTATTTTTCCTCCCTCTTTCTCTCTATCCCCTTAAGCTTTGGGTCTTAATGAAGCAAGCAATGAAAATTAAAAAAATATTGATATGCATCTTGTATAAAATTCCACAATCTATCTCTTACCTGTGTTATATGAAAAATTGAAATGTAGGATTCTTTAAATTCAGAAAAAAAATTCTAAATAAATCTAACATAATTCCTGAGGTTTCTCTGTTTCCTGTGGTTGTTCTACAGGTAATAGACTTTTGCCACTTCTCTTTAAAATGTGGCATTTCTGCTATTACACTGAATAAATGATTCAGCACAATTTGCACATATACTATATGTTGCTATATACAAAAATGCTTTGTGTTATGGATTTTATGTTAGTGACGGAATAGCAGTAAGGGACAGTAAATTTTTTTTCTTTGGTTGGAACCGTTTTATCTCCGGGCTATACTCCCAGACCTATTTTATATTTTTATTTGGAAACAGGGTCTCTTAAGCCAGTGAGACTGGCTTCGAACCTGCGCGATCCTCCTGTCTCCGCCTCCCAAGCGCGGGGATTACAAGTGTGCGCCAACAGGGTCTCCCTAGAATGTAGAGTCGAGTCTTGTTATGTTTCTGAGGTTGGTCTCAAATGTGTGATACTCCTGTCTGTCTCTCAAGTACTGGGATTACAGGCGTGTGCCACCACATCCGGCAAAAATTGACTTTAATATAGGCATTAGAAACTGAGGTTACTCTAATGTGTGGTATGAATTTACGGTGTATGGTGTGTATGTGCATGTACACAGAGGTGGGGGAAAAAGAAAAAATGGCTGTGGGTGGTGGAGAGGCTTCCCAGAGAAACAATGCCTATAACATGACAAAGCTGGTAACTTCCTTGAGACCCAGATCAGGCAATACAAGATTTTTAAATCTTACACAAGATTCCAGACCATCTGTCCTCACCCCCAATATGCTGTAACAGTCTACTCACTAGCATACCTACAACACCTGTAAGGAAACAGCCCAGCCGGACAGCTGGAATCTTGTAGTTCACAGAATTGAACCTTTTGCCTCCAAAAGGGAAGCAGTCTCAGGGCGGGGCAATCCCAGCAGGAGCCTAGCCTGGAAGCCCAGGCCAGAGCCCTCCAGGGAGACAACCTCAGGAACTTCCTCCTGACTGAGGGCACCGGCCAAGAAAGATTGTCATAGGCTAATCGCCAAAAGAAATCGTGTTCACGGTTTCCAAAATTGCTTCCGAATAGTTATTTGAGAACTAGAAGCATTTTCATTAGTTAGTGGGTATTTTTCTTGACGATTCTAATTTTGAGGTAGTGAGCACTATCAATAACAACCTGTGAACATTAGCTTTTTTCAGTTTTCTAAAATACAACCCAAATGATTACTTATCAATTATAATTAACCCTCACAAAACACAACTTAAGTTGATGTTTCTCAAAAAAAATAGAATTACTGAAAAGGCTTTTTATTATCCTCCCCCCAAGTGAGTCACCAACATGTCTGTATAAATAAAAATTCAAATCTTGCATAGTCAAGGGCCATGCCAAGCAAAACAGTCAAATCATGGGGACACTCAGGAGCATCCATGTCCCCAGCACAGGTGCACAAGTGAAGAAGGCAAGGGCGCTGGGCTACTTCCCTGGACACCCAGGACAACATCCCCCGGCAGCGCAGGCACCAGCAGGACACAGGGAAGCAGGAGGAATGGGCTTTGAAAGAGAAACTCAACTGTCAGGAGCTGACGCTTGGCAGAAAAGTGTCCCAGGAAGCTGAATGCTCTGTGAAGCAAACAAGACACCAAGGAACACGGTAGATGAGAGGAGCCATCACTGGGGTGTGTGCTGCTACTTCAGGCAACTAGAGAGCCGCAGTCAGCGTTCCATGCTGGGCTGTTATCACTATTATGGTTACCCGAAAGTGCTAACACTCTTTTCTCAATCAACAAAGCTCTGGATTCCTGACTGAGGCAATTAGTTTCACTACATGATACTTTTTTTTATAGGTGGTAAATCTGTGTCACTCTTTTCGGATAAGACAAAATTTTTTTTTCCATTTAACACATGCACAGATAGGGTACAAAGATTATAGTCTTGAAATGTAGTATTATTTTGAAATATTGATTAGGATAGCAAACAAATATCTTTACTGTGATCAGTTGTAAATAAAAACCCTTTCATCTACTCAAACTGAGGGAATATTAGTATTATTTGTGCAACTCTGAAAAGTGCTACCTCTGTGTGAAGGTAATTAGAAAGAAATTGCCTCAATAACTCAGAATCTCATCACTGTGAAAGCTGAGCTTGACTGTCACTTTTGTTGTTATTGTTGTTGTTTTTGGCACTGGGGATTGAAACGAGTGGCATTTTACCTCTGAGTTACAACCCCAGTCCTATTTTTATTTTTCATTTTGAAACTGAGTCTCACTAAGCTGCTGAGCTCCTCGCTAAATTACTGGGGCTAGTCTCAAACTTGTGATCCTTCTGTCAGCCTCCCAAGCACTGGGATTACAGGTGGGAGCTACTACACCTGGCTTTGACTATCACATTTAATTTAGCAGAGTCAGATACATTTCATTCTTCTGAGATGAAAGAAATCATTTCTATGCTTTGCAATTTGAAACACTGTCTAAAAAGTCATTCAATGATGCCTACTATAATTTCATCATCTCTTAGTAATTCTCAAATACACACATTCAGATATCAAGCTTATTTTTCTTTTTAGGTGGAAAAAACACCGGCAGCAGGCATTGACATAAAGCTCTAGACCTACAGCCAAAGGACTCAGGGTGGCAGAGGCCTGTCCTGGGGGCAGGAGGTTGCTCAAGGACCAACAGGCATCCTGTTATAGAACCCACCTCAGTGGGATGGACCCCTTCGCTTTGCAATCTGAGTCTATGCCAGCAAGTGGAATAGATGCAGCACAAGGAAGCAGGAGTGTCATCCAGCCCCTGTGCACTGGAAATCTGCTTACATTTTAACATCCAATATCCCAGTGCCCAAGCTACAAAGTGCTTCCAAAGCAACCATGAAGCTGCTGTGTGCTGAAAATACCCTCACTGCCTCAAGAGGGTAGACCTTGTTTTTGAGGAAACATCAGAAAGATTACTATTCTTATAATACTACATATTCAAATTACAGTTTCTCAATCTATTATTTCAGAATGGGTTCTCCTGGCTTCTGTTCACTGCAGAATAAACACGTCCATGTCAAGAGGAGGTCTATCCTTTGAGGAGTCTTAGTTGGATAATTAGACTGGGACTAAGGCAGCTACAGACAGCAGAGGCTTCTGAAAGGAGTGCACACCCTACTGACCGTGCCACTGAGCCTGAGCAGGAGAGTTCTGTTTTCAAGAAGCACCACTTCCATATCTAGCTTGGTGTGGTGGCACATGCTTGTAATTCAAGTACATGGGAGGCTGAAACAAGAGGATTGTAGATTTGAGGCCAGCTTCAACAACTTTGTGAGACCTTCAGCAATTTATCAAGACCCTGTTTCAAAATAAAAATAAAGAGTTAGGGCCAGGCGTGGTGGTGCACGCTTGTAATCCCAGCATTTGGGAGGCTGAGACTGGAGGATCACGGTTCACGGACAGCCTCAGCAACTTAGTGAGACCCGGTTTCAAAATAAAAATACAAAATAGAGCAGGGGGTATAGCTCAGAGGTCAAATGTCCCTGGGCTCCATCCCCAGACCCACAAAAAGAAGAAAGAGTTAGGGGTATAGCTCAGAGGTAGAATGCTCCTAGGTTCCATCTCTAAAAAGGAGAAAGAAAGAAGAAAGAAAGAAAGAAAGAAAGAAAGAAAGAAAGAAAGAAAGAAAGAAAGAAAGAAAGAAAGAAGAGAAGGATGGATGGAAGGATTCCATATATAAATAACAAGAGAATGAGAATACTGGTGTCAAATTACTTTGTATATTATGCTCTACAAATAGAACCCAGAGATTTCAAGTTGGCTATATGGTCAATGCCAATTTTTTGAAATTTAGATAAAAGTGTGTATTAGCTTTTTAATCAATAATCAATATAATAGAGACAAGCAAATAAAGAAATAAAGCATTTAAAATTATGTGCATAAGTTAAAATAAGATTTTACAAGGACTACATAATCTCTTGCTTCCACAGAGTCTAATACACTTGACTGAAATAAACATTATTCATAATTAATATTACCTGTTGTGCTGCCCAACAGGATAGGTATTAGTTCTTACTGGAGTTGCAGTCACATAATATTACTTAGATAAGACTCTTTCAATTTAAAAGTTCCTTTTGAAAAATACTTAATCCGCAATGGTTTTAATGTTGGAAAGGAAAAGCCATATTCAGTGCTACAGAAAAATGGCAAGTCTTAAATCTACATGGTATTTCTCCTTTAAAATTTCAGAGATAGATAAAGGGAGCAAAATGAATATGAAAGTTATTTTATTAGTTCAGTGTAAGGAAAGTAAAAATCAGTTTAAAACTTGAAATTTATTTTATACTATTTTCCTTTCATAAATAAAAATGTATTTTAAAATGTACTTATATTTAAATCAGTTCATAAGTCTCTCCCATATTAATTAAAAATACTTTCTAGTGTAACATTATATTAATTTTTGTCTCTTATGAGTAAATGTTCCATATGTGGAGCATAAGAAATGAAAAAATTATATAGTTTATATTTTTGCCATTAAAATGATTACATACAGAGCATAAGATAAGGACTCTTCTTATATGCATTAAATTGTATTATTAAAATTTATTGGATGCCTAATAGTTCGCTGAACTTTGTATTTTTGCTATTACAAATAATGTTTGCATCTTTTAATATAAATATTTGACTATTTTTCTTATTATGTCCTTATGCTACAACACTGGAAACACAGTGTTCTTCCAATTATGAATTATATATGTTTAGATATTTCTTTATATTATAGTATGTAAAATACAAGCTCTACATTTTCTAAGATATAATTTAGTATGCTCATACATGTGTATTTATTTAGGCATATAGTTGTAAATCTAACAACTAGAAAGAGAATAATAAAGGAAGCAAGTGGGAAAAAGAAGACAGGAGGGAGGAAGGCAGGGAGGAAGAAAGCAAAAGAAGAAAAGGAAGGGAAGGAAAGAGAAAAACGTACACAGAAGTGGTCATCCCTGGGTGGTGGGATTGTGGGTGGTTGTTTTAATCTTTGTAGTTTCTATTCTTCAAATTTTAGTAGGCCCATCCTTAATTACAAAAATATATTATCATAGTCAGGTTCGGTGGCACATGCCTGTAATTCCAGAGAACCTTAGCAATTTAGCAAGATCCTGTTTTTATTTATTTATTTATTTATTTATTTATTTATTTATTTATTTATTTTTTGGTGGTACTGGGGTTCCTGGAAGCCCTTCCTCTGGGCTACACTCCCAGACCTATTTTATATTTTTGAAACAGGGTCTCTTACGCCAGCACGGCTGGCTTCGAACCTGCGCGATCCTCCTGTCTCCGCCTCCCAAGCGCAGGGATTACAAGCGTGCGCCACCACGCCCGGCGCAAGATCCTGTTTCACAATAAAAAGTTAAACATGCTGGAGAGTATAGCTCAGACCCTGGGTTTAATCCCCAGTAATTTACACACACACACACACACACACACACACACACACACACTCACACAGGATCAAATATCTAATTCATTACAGAAAACTTTTAAATAGAACCTTAATAATTAAGTTGCTAAACTTTTTCCATATTCGATTCATTTACTCAAAGATCTAGGCCAGTGATTGTGAATTGCAGTTTCCAACTTTTTCCCAGTTCATGGTGTTTTTAATGACTTAGAAGAGTATTATAAAATTATTAAAATATATTCTCCACAATTCAGCAAGTATGGGTTTTAGGTGTGCCTTTGCGTACGCCCTGCAGACTTTTAGGAACAGGTTGGCAGTAGAGGAGGGGAGAGGAGGATTATACAATCAAACACAAATGATGGGCCATGGAGGCTCTGTAGAGACTGGGAATCATAGAATTAGTTGAAACCTTTGCTGTTTTGCAAACCAAAATATTTGGGTTGGAATTTGGATGTGTTATTTTATGGAATCATATAAAGAACCTATGCTTTTGAGTACAAATCTGTATTATACTTCTAAAACGTAACACTGCCCCAAGCCTTTTTATCACTAGCATGAAATCAGAATTGGGTACCAAAATGTAAATACATGACCAGTTTAACAGATATGTTTAGTAGGATACAATAAATATATTTAATACACACGAGGGTAGACACCTGCTCTGTCTCCATTGCTTTAAATACATATGCCTTTTAAAGAATGTGAAGGCCACTTTCTACTGAGCCACCAATTTTTGTTACATTGTATGTATTGAATAATTTGATTTCTGCTATGTTTTAAAACATCCTTAAAAGTGTGCCATTTTGACTGTTCCAAGTAAATATTGAAAGCCAATTTATAAACATCTCTCAGTCTGAATCAATTTATGTTAGTGCCCAATTCCAATTTTCTAAATATTGTGTGAAAAAAATGGGCTTTACTGCACTCTCTGCAGCTGTCCTAGATGTTTTGCGTTAATAAATGCGTGCTAGCAAATTTCTAACACTCAGAGAGTCAATTAATTCATAATGCGTGAGTCACATCATGCTTACTGCTCCAGCAAGGCAGAGCCCTAGAAATGAAAATCTATTTTAAAATTGGGAAGGAGAGCTCTGCAAATAGACAAACACATGTGCTTTAGGGACCCAGATGTTCTGGGCTATATCATAAGAGCTACCACTTACTGGCTACCATAAGTCACCAAGAGTTTTACAAATGACATCTCCCTTTATAATAATAACCCTGCATACTGGGAGTCATTTCTACCATTCTGTATATAAACAAGGTTTCAAAAAGATCCTTTTAGTCACACGGCTTGTGAAAGATGAAGCTGGGATATGAGTGTGAGTGACAGAAACCCTCCTGTGTCTCACTTGCACCTGCTAATGGCTGAAACCATGGGTTTGGGTGTCCCCAGGGGGTAAAAAGGAGCTGTGATTCTGAACCTTCTTTTGAATTGGACAAGTGGTACAGCTGCTCTGGCTATCTAGGAAACACTTTAAAATGTCACACACACACACACACACACACACACACACACACACACACTCCATCTATGGATTCACTAAGAAAGCACTCATCTTGTGTTAAGAATCCCCAGTTAGAGAAATATCTGTATTTTAGGAGCAAGAAAATAAGAGCATCTTAAAAAGGAAACTAGAGGAAAAGAATTAAAAACAAACAACAAAGGAAATCAAGATTGAAATTATAAAAAGAGATGTTGATTGAATTAGGATGACAAGTATTCCATTCCATTTAACCAGTGGGAGGTCAGACTTTTTTCTGCAACTGATTGAGCAGTGAGGTGAGGAACTTAAGACAAGAATAAGCCCCACAGATGTCAAGCAGGTGTCGTGTGAGGTGCAGGCTCTGATTGTTCCTGCTGGCTGCCTGGACCAGTGTCTCAAGAAAGTTCTGAGTTTTGGAAAAGAGTGCTGAGATTAATCAGCAGTGTCTACAAAAGAGAAAACATGGAAAGCATATGTACCAGCTATTTGCTGACCTGAATAGACAATTTTAGTAATTGTGCGTGAAGGGAAGAAAAGAAATAGAGTAACTAGAAGGGATGCAGAGTTGGGGGGAAGCGCTTCTTTGTTTCTGTGGGAAGAACAAGGTACATGAATGTGTTTACAAGCTGATAGAAGACTTAAGTTGGGAGAAAAGAAATGGCTTGTGGAATCAAATCAGTATTTAAAAGAACACAAAGCGAAGTAGGGCTAGAGAATTATGATAATGAGTGGAGACCTCATTTTATCTAAGAAGAAAAAAAAGAAACTGAGGATATAGTCATCTTGTAGGCACCAGGAGAAATGAGCCCTCCACACCCTTGGTGAGTTGAGGAATTGGTGGCTTCCAGTAACTGAGGGTGTGTTTGGCAAGGGTAGGGAAAAGGAGAGGAAGAAAGGCTTGGGAGGAGGGGCAAGGCCCCTGGAACTAGGCCAGCCATGATAAGAACTGGGCTTTTATTTTTTTAATTAATTAATTTATTTATTTATATTGATTGATTTTTTTTGTGTGTGGTACTGAGGGTGGAACCCAGGAGCTTTTCTACCTTCGGGTTATACTCACAGACCTATTTTATACTATATTTGGAAACAGGGTCTCACTAAGTTGCTGAGAGCCTCACTAAGTAGCTGAGGATGCCTTCAAACTTGTGGGATCCTCCTGTCTCAGCCTCCCACCCATTGGGATTACAAACTGCGCCACCGCATCTGGCAGAACTGGGCTTTTAATCTGGATGAGCCACAAAGCCACTAGGAGGCTTTGCATGGAGAAGCAACCCAATCTGAAGTGTGTTTGAAAAGGCTCATAGTCATTGTGCAGAAAAATCTGCACAAGAGTGGATACATGGAAACAACTCAGAAGGCTTCTGTAACATCCTAAGTAAAGCACAAATGATGGAATGGGCCAGCAGAATAGCAGCGGAAGAGGTAAAAAAAAAAAAATGGTCAGATTCAGGATTGATTCTGAGGGCTGCCTGGAACAAGGAAAGGAATGGGGCGTCCTTGCCTGGGATGCGGGAGCCAGAAAGAGGAGTGGAAATCTCAGAAATGACTTGGACCTGTTACATTTGAGATATCTATGAGATACTTACCTGAGGGTGAGGCCGTAACAAACTCACACCTGAGAAATGTGGGCCCAATGTGCATTTGAGAGTGTCTGACATATAATAATAATGTGACAAGATAGCATGAGGTCATCTAGCAAATGAATGTAAGAAATGAAAAGAGGTCCAGGGACTGAGTCCTCACTTAGAGACTATAATAAAGAAAACTAACGAGTTACAAAGCAGGCTGGGAAGGAGCAGGGAGGGAGGCAGCGGATACCCAGAGGAGATGAGAAAGAAAGAAGGGACCAATCGGTTTGGCTGAATGTGGGCCAGTAAAATTTGGATGGAATCCTGACCACTATATTTGTCATAGTGAAGATGACTGGTGGCTTTGATGGGAAAATTCCAGCAGAGCAGCAGAGATCAGAGGTGTGTGCTTTATACGCTTTCAGAGAGAGTAGGAGCTTGGCACAGTGGCACACGCCTGTAATCGGGCCAGCCTCAGCAACTTAGAGATCCTGTTTCAACAAAAAATAAAAATGGCTAGGGGTATAGCTTGGAGGTAGAGTGTCCCTGGTTTTAATCTCTAGTATGCAAGTAAATAAGTAAATAAATAGATAAATAAATAAATTGTTACAGATTGGGAAACTGTCCCCAGGGACCCCTGTTAGGGTTCCGGACACAATTTCCCTCAAACCACAACAAAACCCCAAACGACCAAAAAACAGAAAATTACCGCAGGTTCTTGTCCTAAGCTAAGAATAAATATGCATAGCTTGGACAGTTGCTGAAGATTTAAAGTTTATTAAAAGATAGAAATACAGAGGATAGGTACAGCTCCATACCAGACTGGCATGGAGGGGTGACTACTGGAATGAATACACCAAAGGGATCACAGGTGGACCAGACTTTTTATACCCATGACCTCCATCTTGTTTATGTAATTCTGACGTAGTGAATGTCCCTGTAAGGTACCTCCCCCAAGCAAGGTGTGGCAAGGTGTCTCCTTTCATGAAGGTCTACCCCTCCTACCATCTTAGCTAGCTTATCTAATCATGTAGATCTGTCTTTAGATAAAGGCCTAGTTCTCCTCTCCTATTGACTTGCTAATTACATGTAGCTAAGTCAATCTAAGTTTCAATAGCTGTTTGCTTCCTGACCAAAGCCAAGCCTTTCTCTCTCCAGGTCTGCCGCCATTTTGACACAATTATTTTTGAAATATATTAATAAACAGAGCTTTCTCAAATCTTCCTACGCCATTCCCAATACTGGTACATAAATAAATAAATAATATTACTTATATTGCTCCTATAAATAACTCTAAGTATAATTATGCACGTTTGTATTGTCCTGCTCAACATATTCTGAATTTCCTCACAGTTCTTAGATAGTATCTATAGACAGTACTCATGGTAAACTATGAGTGATTTGCACAAATCACCCATGCCTACATTTTTATGCAATAAGGCCAAATACACTTTACCAACTGAGTCACAGAACCTCCAAGATTATAGAGCTGTCAGCAGAGGGCAGATGAGATGCTAGAGGATGATGGCTTGCACTTGGAGCCCTCAGGGAGCTCCAGCAGGATGGACTGGTCACTTTTACTCCATCACCAAAGGTCATGAATGACATCTTGTTTGGACCAAGTCAAGGCACGTTAGATCTGGTGGTCAAAGCCCTTGGTGCCAGTCTCTGGAGAGGCCCTTAACCTTGTGACCTGCCTCCGATTGCTGCTGGAAGCTGGCCTGACTCCCCACCCTGGCATGCCTTTGCATACTTGTATACCCTTCCATTCAGCCCACATGTCAAAACCCTGTCTGTGCTGAGGGGTCTGCACCTCTCTTACAAACTTTCACCTCTGCCCATTGGGCAGGATTGCATTTCTTCTCAATATCCACACTCCATTGTCTTAATTTTTCTGTGACCTTACCATCTGCCTTAAATTACAGGTGTCGGAGTGACTTATATCTCCTCCTACACTGCCTGCCCTTTCAGCAGCTAACATTAATGAAGCTGTTGCTGTTGCTTATGTGGCTGTTAGGAGGTAGCATTGTGAACCCCTGGCTACGGTGTGGAAACTGAGACAGAGCGATGTGGAGTGACTCACCAAGACCATGCAATTAATTAGCGGAAACGCTGAGCTAAACGCTCAGGCCTGTCAGATTCCAGAGTCTACACTCTTAAACTATTATGCTATACCACACAGTCCTTGGACAGTGTGAGGCATACTATGAACATTTAAAAAAAAATTCAACCTCATATAGGTTTTTATTCAGCCAACATTTAGTAAGTATCTACTAAATATCAGGCAACCAATAGTTGTTACATAAACAAGGCAAACCAAGGCCTGGACCCTTTTACCAGGAACCCAGGAGCAACACGGAGAGGCTCATAACATTGTTTTCAGATTTCCATACTTTATTCTCTAAGCAATTGGAAAGGCTTGTAATAGAGGATCAAAGTATGAAAACTAAGGTCCACTCTTCTTAATTAAAAAAATTGATTATATTGCAAAATAAACCACCTTAATTTATTTTAACCAAGAACATTATACAATTAGCGATGCTAGGAATAAATTAGATACTGTCATGTCATTATCAAAAGTAACCTGAATACATTTCTTTTCTTCTGTAATATAAATGTTCTCAGTAGAGACAGGGAGTGGAGCTGAGCAGTTTTAGAGCCACTGGCTAAATTACTTCTATTGATGAGGCTCTGCGGGTTCTCAGTGAATGATTCTAAATAACTGCTGAGGGATGAAAGCAAGTGTTTCATGGGCTGTGGCCACAGCATGCTCCCATCTACTGGGGACAGAATTAAGCACCCCCTCCCAGTGCATAAAGGGCTTCATGTCTCACCTGGGGCGTGGCTGACTGGCCATCCCTGAAATTATATAAATGAAAGGAAGTAGGCTAAGGTAGACATTTGTATTAATGATTGGTGTGCAGGAAGTAAATTAGGCTACCCCACCAGGTCCTTCTTAAAGGGGCGGAAAGGCAGTATAACCCTTCAGAAATCAAGTCTGCTGAAGCAGTCTTTTCAAAGCCTTTGACAAACTGCAAACCTTGGTCATACAAAATTTTTTTTTGAGTGTTTAGGAAAAATTTTCAGATGAGTTCAAAACAACATGCGCACATGCATGCACACACACGCACGCACACACATACTCACACAGGGAACAGAACAAGCATGGACATGAAGCATAAACTGGGACATCTGCATAAAGGAGCACCAACATGTTCACAAGGGTCAGGGGACAGATCTTGCCAGCGGGCAGAGGGAGGAGTTTTCACTAGTGTCAAAAAGCAGGTGCAATCCAGTTCTGGGCCCCCCTAGCTCCTGTGTATACCCCCATGTGAGCCATCTAGAACACAAGAAGCCTGGTCCCTTGTTTGAACAGTTCTGTTGTGATGGCTTGAAGGAACAGCGGAAGGCAATCCCAGAGAGAAGGTGGAGGTTATGCAATCCAATCAAATCATGCTGCAGATTTTCAAATTTTTAAAAAGAATAGTAAATGTGAAACCCCTTTACTCTGTGGTTTCCAGAAAATAGAACTCAAGCCTGCCTATTTTCTGGTGTAGAAAACATCCAGGTTTTTAAATTCTGAATAGGAACACTTACACACTGTTGGTGGGATTATGAGTACCACTTTGAGATCAGTGTGGAGGGTCCTCAAAACCCTAGGAATGCAACCACCCTATGACACAGCTATACCACTCTTCAGTATCTTTTCCAAAAAATTAAAGTCAGAGTACTATAGTGATTCATGCATACCCATATCTATTGCAGCACAATTCAAAATAGTCAAATTTATGAAACCAGTCTAGATGTCCACCAACAGATGAATGGGTAAAGAAAACGTGGTATATACATACCATGGAATTTTACCCAGTCATAAAGGAGAACACAATTATATCAAATGGATGGAACTAGGAAATATTATGCTGACTGAAATCAGCCAGTCTCAGGAAGTAAAGGGTCCTAATGTTTTCGCTCATATGTGGATGCTACCGAGAAAACAGAATAATAAGAAACAAAAAAGACTCCAGATAAATTAGGAGAGAGACCAGTTGAATAGTAGAAGGGGGTTGGGTGAGGGAGGCAAGAAAGGGAAAAAGGTTTGAGGAAGGAAACAGTTCAAGTAATGGTGTGTCCATACACGAAGGTATCACTGCCCATTTCAACAAGGTGCATAGGAAGGGAGGAGGGGCGGGCTAGAATGCAAAGGAGCTGCGCCGAGTGCCTGCGGGTAAGTGTTTGTATCACTCTGAATCTCACTATGATGCAAAATAACAAGGTACCAGTAAAGGTATTTTAAAAAGAATCACCAATAAATTTTGAACCTCTTGCTGCTGTGAGCCTAGAGAACATCATTTTAGCCTGCCTATTTCCTGATTTTTAAATTCTCTTTGCTGGGCGTGGTGGTGCACGCTTGTAATCCCTGAGCTTGGGAGGCGGAGACAGGAGGATCACGCTGGCCTTGCTGGCTTAAGAGACCCTGTTTCCAAATAAAAATTGTAAAATAGGTCTGGGGGTGTAGCCTGGAGGTAGAAGGGCTTCCAGGAACCCCAGTACCACACACACACACACACACACACACACACACACACACACACACAAATTAAAATTAAATAAATAAATAAATAAATAAATTCTCTTGGATATCTTCATTTCACCAAGGGTACATAGTATGTGACTAATACCACAAAATATTCCCACTTAAGAAAGTCATAGAATCATGCTTCCCTCTAACCTTAGTGGAAAAATACCTAATTTGTTTTTATTGCAATATCAACCATATATATCATTGTATAATAAACTTTATTCTTACATTTACATAGATGCTAACTTTATCTTAATTATATTCCTATCCAAAAAGAATATTAAAGTTACTAAATAATGCCAAATCATTCAGATATTTTAACTCAATTCAATAAATCAATTCCCAAACATTCCCTCAGTCCCACTACATTTAAATTAAAACAAGCAATTAACAAAATGCTGAGGTTTAATTCACATCATTAAAAGATAATCAGGTAATTAAGAGATATTACTTAAGAAGTAGAAAATAAATTTTCCCCATAGTGCTATTCTATTCCTTAATTATATAAGTATTTAAAAAACAAAAATATAATAAATGGTTTATGGCTGATTGAAATCCAGAAAAACATCTTTACCTGCAGGTTTTCTCTTATCTAAGAAACTGCAGTTTGGCGTGGTGGCGCACGCTTGTAATCCCAGCATTCTGGAGCCTGCTTGAGCTACTTAGTGAGGCCCTCTGCAACTCAGTGAGACCCAGTTTCAAAATAAAAAATAAAAAATAGGGCTGGGGCTGCAGCTTGGAATGCCCCTGGCTTCCATTCCCAGTACCACAAAAGAGGAGAGGGGGGGGGAGGGGAGGGAGGGGGGAGGGAGGGAGGGAGGGGGGAGGGAGGGAGGGAGGGGGAGAGAGGGAGGGAGGGAGAGAGAGAGAGAGAGAGAGAGAGAGAGAGAGAGAGAGAGAGAACTGAAATCTCTATACACAGAAATAAAGTGCACATTCTGATTCATCCTGAATGTCACTCACAACATACATGTTCCATGGTTTATGTCATCATAATCAGAACACAATAAAGCTGGGAAAAATGTCATTTTTGGAGAATCTGCTGGTTACGGTTCAGCAAGAAGTGAATGTTTTTAACAGAGGCACAGTGACTTGATGAACTAAACTCTGATATATAGGACATTTTTAAAGCTATACTCATAGAAATGAATTAATTTAGCTGTAATTTTTCACTGTCTCTTTTTATTACCACAGAGTGGTGTGTCATCCATGTGACAGTGTCTCTTTTGAAATTCCTATTTAAGCTTCATTTTCATTTTAGTAACTTAGAAAATGAAGAGAAAAAAAGTGAACTCAATTACCATGGGTGCTAACTACTCTAATTCTCCAATTTTAGTATTCTATGTATTTTAAGACTTTCCATGGTTTGAAGATAAAATTTCAGGAAGTGATTTTTTTTTAAATATCCTTTTTTTTTCTACTCAGCAGAAAAGTCTGAGCTGCTAAATGTTCTGACTGAAGAGACAGGATCTTTGTTAATTTATATTGATGTACCACTTTTAAGCTTATTAAAAATAAACTAAAAAGTTAGACATGCCAAATGTTAAAGCTTAATATTCCACTACAGGGCTTTTATATCTATATTTACAGGATTAGATAAGAGCTAAAGTTTTATATAAGTTCACCTATTTGTATTATAGAGCTCCATATGATAACCATGATGGATCAGGTCAAACACTCAGACAATCCTTTGCTTTTATATATTTGGGTTATAAAATTAAAAGGTTTGAAGGGCTGCAACTTAGGATACCATTAGATGCCGTTCTTGGTATCCTAAGGTACTTAAAGGCCTATCCTGCACAGAATGAGGCAAACTGAAGATACTAAAAAAAAAAAAAAAAAAAAAAAGAGATATATCACTCCCCTACCCAGGTAATGGGGATTGAACCCAGAAGCACTCTACCTCTCAGCTACACCCTCAGTCCTTTTTATTTTTTATTTTGAAACAGGGTCTTACCAAGTTGCCGAAGGGCTTGCCAAGTTATTGAGGCTGGTCTCTAACTTGTGATCTCCTGTCTCAGCCTCCCAAGTAGTAGGATTGCAGGCATGCACCACTACATCCAGCTAAGAGATATCTTTTTGTAAGAGATTTAGCATATTAATTTTAATAGTATACCACCTTTCATGACTACTATCAGCCAAGAAAAACAGGATGTAGCAAGGGAACACATGAAAGCATGCTCACTTCCAGTCCCCAAATACACATCATCATGCAACCCATCCCCTCCACGGTTACTGAGCTCTTTCCAAAAGGGATGCTTATAAGGTCTGTGAAGCCTCATTTACTTCAGACTACAAGTGTGTTGTGAATTACCAAAAGTTCTAAAGTAGGCTGTATCTTAGTAATGGCTACTTTAGGGCAACAGACTGAGTTCCTAAAATACCAAAAAAGAAAAAGCAGGTCAATTTCTGGTAATAATTTACAGGAATAAAAATTTGCAATATAATTTATCTCTAACAGAACAGACACCTAAAAAATAATCTAGGTGCTTCAGTTATTGAAATTTCTACAAAGTATGAGAAGTTCTAGAAATATGTAGGGATGAAAGAAATTGTCCACTTTTTAAGGACGCTTTGTAATGACAGAGTAAAAGCTTGCCCTTCTCACAGTGAGGAACAGGATAAGGTTTCCCAATGAAAATTCATTTGCCTTGTGTTTTTTATTAAATATCTGCACATAGGAAATGTCATATTATAGGAAATATACAATCTCTGTGAGTTTCTGATAAATTACGATATTTGATACCAGGTCAGGCAATATTTTCATTTTGTTCAAAATAGTCCAATGATCTGAAATTGCCATCAGTTTATTTATGCTCCTCTGAACTCCACTAACATCACCAAAGTAAAGCTGAGAAAAGGGGAATGTCCTCCCTCTGCACAGGGAAGTGAATGCCTATGGGAAAATAACATTCTTAACAAATGAAACCCAGGGGATCTGGTCAGGCAAAGGAGCAAATCCTCAGCTTTCATGCGACTTTCAAACTAGTAAACAATACAAGAATTCTGAGATGGTTTCTTTTCAACTCATGCCATCGAATGTACAAAGTAAGTGTGTATGTAATGGCATCTCCAGATCAACTTTCCAGACTCAGAGAGGCAATGATTAGAGGCTTAACTTTAATATGCAAAGTGGAGGGTGGGATGGAAGAGGAGGGGGCATCGGGACAAGTAATCCATGGACTGGAAGTGGAACTTAGGTCATTTCCTATCCAGGGAGATATATGGGCATGTTGCATAATGGTCAGACGACCTGAAAGGAAACCAGGAGCTGATTACTTCCGCTCCAAGGGATGTTTTTTTAAAAAACAGTCCTTATTCTTTACCATTGATTAGAAGTCTAAATGGAAGGCTACATATGGTGAAAGATATATACATTCAGCCCTTACCACAGAAGGGCGATAAATTATCTGGGTGCCTGCGGAGAACTCTCTAATCCACTCTTTCAGCTTCCACTCTCACCTGTGAGAAAGCCCGAAACTGTATGCCGGTTGGTTGTTAATAATGCTCTCTAGAAGGGAGTAAGTTGAGACCGTTTCCAACACTGCAAATCAAGAGACCACGCATGTGTGTCTACTACTGTTGAATGAAATTATATATCAGAATAAAAGACTGTGTCTGCAGTACAGGACTAAAGTATGCTTTCATGTGTCCCATAAAATCCATGGGCTCTGGGCAACACAAAGCTCTGGAACGCTTATATTTCTATCCCCAGAAGAATATCCGAACATAGATGTAGCTAACGGAAGCTTCCAAAAGGAAGTTTGTGATATGAAATTTAAAATAATTGTTTTTAAATTTGTAGTTTCCAGATTGGGTTTCTACTGTGCCTGCCAAACCTTCCCCTTCTTTTTCTGTGGGTTAGCAATACAAATATGGATTTCATTTATATATTCATAGAAGGAAGTGGTGATTCAGCCACTTTGTGCGGATGCTTTAGCTTTCCCATTTCCACTCTCCTCTTCGCCCACAGGACATGGGGGCTGGGACCCATCCAGAGCCAGGAGGAAGGGAGACCACAGTGGGCCAACCCCTCTCCTCTGTGGCTTGGTCTGTAGCCCAGGCAGTCCCTTTGTCCTCCAACTGATGCTTCCCCCAGCCCAGGCAGCCCTGCTGCTCCAGTATAATCCTTCTCCTCTCTCCTGCTGAGGTCTCTGGGTAGCAGAAATGCCATCACCAACCACTTTTTATTTAAAAACACAGATTCCAAATGCCAATATCCAGGAATGCTACATCCTCAAATGTGTCAAACGAGGTCATGTTGTAACTGCTATCTATCTAGCTGTCTGTCTGTCTATCTATATCTATCTATGTATCTATCATCTATCTATCTGTCTATCTATCATCTATCTATCTATCTATCTATCTATCTATCTCTGGCTGCAGAGAGAGCTCAAACACAAGCATGGCAGTGTGCAGTGCTGCCCACATGGCCCTGAGGAGGTGTATGCTGGGCATCTCTCACACCCTTGCCCAAGCCCCATTAACAGGTATGGTATAAAATAGAGCTTTACTCCCAGCCTGGCCCATTCCCAGGATTATGGCATCAAATGATCTATAGGAAAGAGTTTTGTGTCTAACTTCCAATCAAACAATGTTAAGCCCCATTAACAGGTATGGTATAAAATAGAGCTTTACTCCCAGCCTGGCCCATTCCCAGGATTATGGCATCAAATGATCTATAGGAAAGAGTTTTGTGTCTAACTTCCAATCAAACATATTACATTATGGTTAGCCAGAAACCACCTGTCATGCCACACATGCTGACTCCCACGACACAGCCAGCATTCAGAGGTTATGCATGGAGAAGTGGAATGAAAGCTGTTCAAGGGACAATGGGAAGAGGAGCATGAAGAAGAAAGCAATAATGGATGGTGTTGGTGCTCCTCTGTGCATGTTCAGTAGGGATCTGAAGAAGCAGAGTTGGAAGAGGTGTTTATTTGAAACCACCAGTGTAGGAGGAGAATTAACTTTATGTGTCAGGTTGGCTGGGCTCTGTTGCCCAGTCTTTGGGCAAACACTAGTACTGATTGCCATGAATATATTCAGTAGATGTAACTAGCTTTTGTGTTCGGTACTCCAGTCTCTCCACTATTTAGTCACATACATCCCCATTTGACTTCACTAATGCCACCTGAGTCTGCTCTGTCTACTACACCTGCCCTGCTTCCATTCTTGTAAGCCATTTCATCTCTCACCTAAATAATGGAGATATTTCCCTCTTCATCTCTCTCTTCCCTGCAGTCCTCTACCTTGGCCTCAAGCAAAAGTGCTCTTTTCAAAATGTCCCCTCAGCCACACCACCTTCCTGCCCGAGTCCATCAGGACCTGCCTACTGTGAAGGGATCTACCTAGCAAGGACCAGGTGCCCCACGGTCTGCTACTCTGGACTTCTCACTTTTCACTTCTTAATCTCCTCCTTGGCTTTACATTCCTGAGTTATTTAATATATAGTTTCCCCCAAATGCCATTCGTTCTTGTACTTTGAAGCCTTTGAAAACACACTTTGATTTTTGACTTGGTCAAGACCTTGACGTACGTAGCTCAGCTCTGGGACCCTTCTGACCGTCTACACCCTCATCTGTACCGTTTACTCCTCCACTGGTCTCCACTGCACCTTGACATAGCTGGTGCACAATTCTACTCTCATAATATTACTCTTTTGGTTTGGTTTTCTGTTTGATTCTAAAGTCCCTGAAGACAGGAACAGGTTTGATTTGCCATCTTCTCTGTATTATACAGTAGAAGGCAGAGAACAACAGATGGGCTCCTCAGTATAAGTTTGATGAACGAATCAGTGAATGGATCAGCATTATTTTTTTAATAATTGCATAAGGTAATCATGAAAAACCCTTTTGAGTACTTCCTGCCTTTAAATCCTGCCTTCCACCTTTTTTCATTTCTATGACCATCACTTTCTAATAAAAATTATGTAAAAATAAAAGCCAAAGCCAGGCGTGGTGGCGCACGCTTGTAATCCCCATGCTTGGGAGGCAGAGACAGGAGGATTGTGCAGGTTGGAAGCCAGCCACACTGCCTTAAGAGACCCTGTTTCCAAATTAAAAAGTATAAAAATAAGTCTGGGAGTGTAACCCAGAGGTAGAAGGGTTTTAGCCTGGAGGTAGAAGGGTTCCATCCCCAGTACCACCAATAATTAAAAAAAAATAATAGTAATAATAATAATAATAATAAATAAAATCCAGAGAGAATATGTGTGCATATCTTTGAAGCTCAAGATACCAGCATCTAACAAAATAAGCAAAAATAGTTTTTATTTAATTTTAAGTAAAAAGAACTTGTGAAAATAAAGAATCCATTAGAAAGATCATTTGTGTGCGTGTGTGTGTGTGTGTGTGTGTGTGTGTGTGTGGTACTGGGGGTAGAACCCAGGGGGCTTTTCTACCTCTGGGCTATACTTCCACACCTATTTTATATTTTATTTGGAAACAGGGTCTCACTAAGTTGCTGAGAGCCTCACTCAGTAGCTGAGGCTGGCTTTGAACCTGTGCGATCCTCCTATCTCAATCTCCCAAGCACTGGGATTACAAGCGTGTACCAACATGCCCAACTAGAAAGATCATTTAAAAACAAGAGCAGGCCAAGTATAGGCAAGAATAGTGTATAGGCACACACCTGTAATCCCAGTACTCAGGAGCCTTAAACAAGAGGATCACAGGTCTGAGACTAGCCTCAGCATCTTAGACACTCAGCAACTTGGTGAGGCCCTGTATAAAATTAAATATCAAATTAAATATAAAAAATAAAGAAAATGGGCTGGGTGTATAGCTCAGAGGTAGAATGTTTCTGATGTCAACCTGCAGTATATAAAATAAGAACATTTTAGGTAACCTGTAATATTTTATATTTCATGGCCTGGTGTCTTTTTTAATTCTACCAAAGAAAGAACTAACATTTATTATATAACCAAGAGTTTTTCCATATTATAGTCTACAATCTCGTTCAAATCAACAAAGCATCTTGAGCCAAGTATAGGAGAGCTTTATGGTGTCCGTGAGATGAGAAATTAACCAGGAGCCACACTGTGTGAGAGGAATCACAGCATTTTCAGCGTTTTAAATAGCCATTTTGAGTCAGACATGGTGTGGACACCTAGTTCTTAGGAGGCTGAAACAAAAGGATTGCAGGTTTGAGGCCAGCCCAACAACTTGGCAAGATTTTAGCAAGGCAACTAGGCTCTGTTTCAGAAATAAATAAGAGGGTTGGGGGTATATCTCAAAGGCAGAATGCTTCTTGGTTGGTTCGATCTTTGGTACCAAAAAAAGAAGTAAATAAATAAATAAATAAATAGCCAGTTTAGAAGAATGGGGCTCTGAGCCCCTGCCTGAGATCACACGCTGCTGAATATCATTAAGGGCTCAGCCATTCCTAAGAAAACATGCCAATCACTCATCTGACCTTGCTCAAAGTATAACATTAAACACACATCTGACCTGCTTTATCATAGCATTTCATTTGAAAGTGGCTTTTTAAAAAAATGTGGCTAGTTACTGCTTTACAAATCTACAAGAGTCACACAGTTACTTCTTTAATTTGTCCTCTATATTTAAAAGTCTATCTAGAGAAATAGTCCCAGGAATTTTGCAATGAGATTAAGTATTTGTGCTAAGAAAGCAAAACAGGGAAGGGTAACCGGATGTCCCATTTGTTAATAGTCTGGGTGTTAAAGGGATGCAGGTGCCCAACCAAGTCACAGCAGAGACTCCAGTGGAGAATGGGAGGTGGTCTAGGGGAATCACTAACATTGACATCAGGTACATATGGGAGAATACCAAGGCCAGCCTCAATACCCTGCATGGGGAAGTAGGACAGGGGAATGGGGAGGGAGCCCAGGGAAAGCCCACCAAGTGCTGTGTGTAGGTATATCACAGGGGCTGTGTGATACTCTTATAGACATAACATAAAGAAGCCACTCAGGGGCCAGAGAAGTGGTAAGAAAGAGAAGGCCATGGCAATGTGTACCAGTGCTTAGAGATCTGAAAAGTATTTAAAAATAAAAAAAGCTTTCATTATCAATAAGGTTAATGAAGTAATTTGGCAGGCCTGGTTTCACATCTTGGCATAGCCTCATTAGTCCTAAGTTTTTAATTCTGCAAATATTTTAACGAAATCAACACAGGTATGATAAAATGAGTTGGAAATCATAATCTAGAGCATATACGTATTATGTCAATTAATACTATAATTATTATGCTAAGTCATTGTGTAATTTTATTCATAATTACATCATGTTATACACTTGAAGTTTTTACAGGTGTTCTATATCTGAGACAATGGAACAAAATGGGTTAATATTCCATTTTTCCTACAAATCATTGCTTAACTTTTCTGTTGCATCTTATTTAAAATCTTTTCTTGTTTCTTTTTCTATTCAAGGTTTCTACCGAAAACAATTTTGATGAATGTTCTTCTCTAAAATGTTCTGACAGAGGTCACACTATTACCCAAGTGATGCACCTATATACATCTCTGGGGATTTCTGGCTCTTTCTATCTCATAATAAATTATTTCAGGATAGTGCAGCAAAGAATTTTCTAGTCTGTTTACCTTTTTTTCTGTGTTCTCTACCTCCACTGCAGTTAGGTATGAACACCTGACATGACTCTTATCAAAGAAAACCAAGAAATCCAGTACTTTCAGTACTAGCCAAAAAAGAAAAAAAAGAATCTTCCCATCTGACCATCTCTTCTCTCTCAGCATCTGAATGCTGTATGTCCATGCCCAGAAGAGTCTTAGAAACACACCTGTTAAAGGTGGCAGAGTTTCCATTCACCTGCGTCCCTCTAAGCATTGCACCTCATCATGTGTTAGAAATGAATTTCTATTGTGGTAAACCAGTACTATCTCAATGTTTGTCTGTTATAACAGTAAGTTATTCTAAAACAGATGGTATCCTGAAATAGTCCACAAGAAAAAAATGTTGCAAAGAAAAATATCATCAATACTTTTGTATATCTATTTTCTTCTCAGCCAGGCATGGTGGTACACTCATGTAATTATAGCACTTAGGGAGCTGAGATAGGAGGACTGCAAGTTCAAAGACAGCCTCAGCAAGTATTGAGACTCAGAAACTTAGTGAGACCGTTTCCACATAAAAAATAAAATAGGGCTGTGTGTGTAGTTCAGAGGTAGAATGTCCTTGGGTTCCATCCCTAGCAACCCCCACCCCCACACGCATACACGCACACGCAAATTTCCTTCTCTTTTTTATTTTAATGCCTTTATTTATCTCAGTTTGAAGATAAATTTAGTCACTATCATTGCCACCTCCAAAATTCCAAATTTCTTCTAACCTGGTTTTACAATCTAAATAAACAACAGTAGGGAAGTGGTAAATCAAATTGCTACTGAACTCTGACTTCTCCAAACATGGTAGCCTGAGCCACTTAAAACAGCAGACATAAAAAAACAGTAGAAAATAAGTTTATGTAAGAGTTTATAATTATATTCTCTTTTCCTCCCGTCAAGAAGCAAACCTGTGTGCAAAGTTCCAAAACGAATTACCTGTCTGTGATAGTCTCTTGCCACTGTATTGTAACTTTACCCACACCAGCTTTTAAACATGAATTAATTCTCCACATTTTAATTTCTTTGGTTTGTTTGGTGAGAGAATTTACCTGGCTCTCCTGGCATTTTGTGGTGATACCACCTCCCACAAAACAAATGGTTTGATTCCTCTATCAACAATGGTACCTTATTGTTACAGGAAATATAATAGTCTACACCCATTCAAACACACATTCTTTGAGTCTGAAAAGAAAGACAATATTTTCATAATTAAGCAGGAGTATAACAAAGAAGTAATTAGAAAAACTTTTGCTGAGAAACTTCCTCAAAATATTTTAGGTTTTTTTTGTTTTTGTTTTTGTTTTTTTGTGGTACTGGAGGTGGAACCCAGAGGCTTTCTACCTCCAGGCTATACTCCCAGACCTATTTTATATTTTATTTGGAAACAGGGTCTCACTAAGTTGCTGAGAGCCTCACTAAGTAGCTGAGGCTGGCTTTGAACCTGAGCGATCCTCCTGTCTCAGCCTCCCAAGGGCTTGGATTACAACTGTGCTCCACCACACCCGGCCCTTAGTTTTCCTGCCTTTCTTCAAAAGGCAAAGGTCATACTCTAGAGGATCTGCTTTCATCAGATGACTCACAAGTTTGTTTTAAATTCCTGGCAGTACAGAAGAAGACATGCAAAGTATGAGACCTACAAGCAACTAAGGAGAATGTAATAGGAATCACACCATGAGAAAGGACAGGTAAGTGTCTCCGTTAGCATTCTCACTGACGTAATCCAAGCAACCTGACCACACAACTTAGAGGGAGGAAGATTTATTTGCTCACAGCCTTTTGGAATTCTGGGTTCAGTCCACATCAGTGTCTAAAGCTCAGAGCATGGTGGCAGGAAATGAAAGAGTGTGCAAGTGACCAGAGGCAGAAAGTGAGCAAGCAAGGGGATTGAAAGGCACGAGCACAATCCCTAAGGCCACACCTCCAGGGACATACCTTCTTCAGCCACACCTGACCAGCCACCTTACTACCCAGGCCCTGGAAAGCCATCACAATGGATTCATCTCCTGATGAGATTAGAGACTCATGCCTTGATTGTGTCATCTCTAAATGTTCGTGCATGTGCTCTTCAGGGGTATTTAACATCTAATCACGACAGTAAAATACTTACAAAGTGGGCATTAACATTTAAACCTTTTCCTGAAAACCTCATTTAGAAATATGGGGAAAGTAGGCTTTGAAGAGAGATAGGCCTGGCTTCAAATTCCAGTTCAACCTCCCGCGTGGAAGTGCATCTTTGGGCAAATTATTTGATTGGACCAACTTTCAGTTTCCTCCTCTATAAAAGAATACAATAAATATATAGGTCATAGGGCATTAGGAGAATTTGTATGTAAAGTGACATATGGTAGGTACTTGCTATTACTTGTAGTTATATCTGCAAAAGACTTACTTTTGAGTCAAGCGTCATATAGGTTTTTTTCCAATATGAAGTAAAATGTCAGTTTTTCATCTGAACATTCTACAGAGTTTTCTTTTCCTAATTCATCTACCACATTGGCAGAAATAGTACTGTAAGCTTAACTTGGCTAAGTCTGCTTCATTCATCTGTCAACAAGATTCTAGGGTTCAAACCGGGTTGACAATTGTTGGAGGTGGATGGAACAGAACAGGCTGCACAGCAGCGTCGAGTTTCACACCTCGGAGGGTTCTTGCTACCAACAATAACATCATATCTCTGTCAGTCAAGCATAATTATAGGGCTTGATAGACTGATACAAATAAAACAGCCAGCTAAAAAAGGTCTCCTGACTCTTTTTCTGGCAACAATTATAGGACCTGCTGGATTCTGTGACCCTGTGAATATTAGAACGACACTTCCTTTTGGGACAACAGGACAGAGAGCCGGCATCCCCTACTGACTCTGACAAAGATCAAAACCAGGAAGAAAACTGGATCCATTGGAAATCCCTAGTGTTATTTTGCAAATTCCTGATTGAATCTTCTGCTTCATATTTAAATAGGAATATATTTTAAAGATTTTCAAAATAGGAGGTACAATTCCATAGTGAGGAGACACGATGGTCAGGTCAGTCCTCATTCTTACAAACACAGCTGTGGCATTGGAGCTGAATGCTCAAAGTGCCTTGCACGGAGTCCCTACTGCAATATTCTACTATGTGCTACATTCACGAGGAAGATAATAGAAAAAGGATCTGATAGTTACATAAAAAGAAATTACTCACACCGTCATAAAATTTCTCCACTATAGCCTTTTTATAGTAGAGACTCCAGTGGTAGTAATATCTTCCTGTCAAAATAGGCAAGGCTGAACAGTTTCCTGTAACTGATATGTGGGATCTAATTCAAGTTGCATTTCAAGTTTTAGGTCATAAATGACCTCAATATGCAAGAATATGGAAACTGACAAGAGAAACATATAATTATATATCCATACATAATCCTAGTGTGATTTTTCAAGATTTCTAAAACATATCAAATGTAATAGTCAATTTAAGTTTGAAAAATTAAATTTTATCCTTAAGTATAGTTTCCTTGGTGTTGTTTTGTTTTTTAATCTGACTTTAGGAGGGCGATGAAAAACAGGTGACTCTTTGTGATGACAATGAGATCTGCCACCCTTCATGGGGCCAAGCAATCTGCTGTGGTTCTCTGCCTTGTAAGGAGTGCCCAGTCCTGTCTTTTGCACTGTGGGAGTACATTTCACTGCAAAGTGAAAGTGAATGACAAGAAAAATGTAGTCAGAACCCAGGTTACACTTCATAATCTTTCTGTTCACAGGAAGCCACAGAGCCACAGACACCCAGGGCCAGGAGGAAGTTTGAGGGATTGATCTGCCATTGGTTCTGTGCCAAAGACTGAGCTCCAGAAGCAAGACCATCATCCAACCTCTTACACTACTACCTTTGTGCTTTACTTCCAGAGTACAGAATGAAGGCAAGGGTGACTGAGATTAAAATAGTAACACACGCCCTGCTATTGTTTCCGGTTTCTGTTTGTGGAGATAGTTGAGTAATTTTAGAAGACACTGAAAAATAAAATTGTATAAGCTGTCAGATTTCAGTTTATATAAAAGAAAAAAATGACAGTAAAATGAGGAAGAATAAGATCATTCGAAATTCAAATCATCAATAATTGGATATTGCTTTGGGGTTTGATATTAAATCTATGTGATCATAATAATGGCACTGTTCATTACTATTTATTTGGATGAAAGAAATGTAATAGAAACTTTCTTATAATACCATATGGTAAGCCAGGCATGGTGGTGCACACCTGTAATCCCAGTACTTGGGAGGCTAATATAGGAGGATCACAGTTCAAAGACAGCCTCAGCAAGTAATGAGACTCCCATCCACCCAGTAAGACCCTGTTTCAGAATAAAAATAAAAAAGGGTTGTGATTATAGCTTGGAGGAAGAATGCCCCTGCTTCAATTCCTACCACAAAACAACAATAACAACAAAAGAAAACCACCTATTCTGAAGCAAAATTTGATGGAAAGCAGATTCTTCATGGAAATGATGAGTGAAGGCTTAAAAATTAGAGGCTAATCAGGATTTCATTATGAGGTAATTTGCCATCAACAGCCCACATAATCTGGAGTAGGACTCTACTGCATCAGTAAAGATAGCATAGTCAAAATATTTTTCCTCTTTTTACAATCAAGGGTTTTTATCTTATCAAATGTGAGCAATCTGAATCATATTTGAGTCAGGAAACTCCCAGTTCTGTCTTATTTCTTTCATACAGGCTTCTTATTCTTTCTTCTTCTTCTTTCTTCTACTTCTCCTCCTCTTCTTCCTCCTCCTCCTTTTTTCACTACTGGGGATTAAACCCAGAGGCATTCTACCTCTGAGATATACCCTCTCCCCTTTAAAAAAATTTTTTTTTTCAGTACTAAGGATAGAACTCAGGTGTATTCTACCTCCGACCTATACCCCAGTCCTATTTTTTATTCTTTATTTGGAAATAGGGTCTCACTGAGTTGCAAAGAACCTCACTAAGTACTGAGGCTGTCTTCGAACCATGATCCTCCTGTCTCAGCCTCCCAAATGCTGGGATTTACAATCTAACCTTTTTATATTCTTTATATTGTTAGTACTTTTTTTTTTTTTTTTTTGGTGGTACTGGGGTTCCTGGAAGCGTTTCTACCTCCGGGCTACACTCCCAGGCCTATTTTTACATTTTTATTTGGAAACAGGGTCTTCTAAGCCAGCATGTGCAGCTGGCTTCGAACCTGCGTGATCCTCCTGTCTCTGCCTCCCAAGTGCAGGGATTACAAGGGTGCGCCACCAAGCCCGGCTTTTTAGTACATTTTTATTGGTACAATTGGTACATTGTAGTTGTATCTTTTTTTTTTTTTTTTTTTTTTGGTGGTACTGGGGATGGAACCCTTCTACCTCCGGGCTACACTCCCGGAGTGTATATTTTTTATTTGGAAATAGGGTCTCTTAAGCCAGCGAGGCTGGCTTTGAACCTGCACAATCCTCCTGTCTCCGCCTCCTAAGCTTGGGGATTACAAGCGTGTGCCACCACACCCGGGTATATGTATATCTTAATGGAATTAAAAAAAAAAAAAACTTGTGGAGATATACATGCACACATCATCCAATTAGCCCTTTCCCAGTCCCTAACCCCTTCCCTCTTTCCCATGCTTGGTTTCCTGATTGGCTTTGATATGTTTAAGTACATTATGTGCTTTTTTTTTAAGATTTTAAGAAATTTATTAGAAAGAAAGAAATACAGAAAATAGAAATACAGCCCCATGCCAAAATGGCATGAGGGGGTGACTCGAAATGAATACACCACCATCATGTGCTTTAAAGAGTTGAAACAGGGTCTTACTAAGTTGTAGAGGGCCTCCCTAAGTAGCTGAGGCTGGCTGAGAACTTTTGATCCTTCTATCTCAGCCCCCCAAGTATTGAGATTACAAGCATGCACTACCACATTCAGCTCCCATGGCTTCCTTAAAACATCGCTGAGACAGAGTAGCGGCAATGCTTGCTCTGCAGATGAGTCGTTTCATGTTTTTGGTCAGTCCTTCATCAGGTATAATTATTTATATTAAGAGGTAATTTAACTTATGGCATGTCAAACCTGGGTAGTAATGATTCATGTTACAACACAGTATAATTCATAAAGAATAGGAAAAAGTCAGACACCAAAAGGATTGAAAGTCAGAGAGGTCTAGGTGAGTCTCGACTTGGCAGACCCTCTCTGGGCACCTCCAGCAGCTGACCTCAGCAAGCGTCCATTCCTTCCTGAGCAGAAGGGAGATGACAGAAGGCTGGCCAGGACAAAATGAAATTCTCTGTGTAAAGTGCCTAGAACACTGCCTCCTATATGATAGGTCAGATCCCTCCCTTCCCCCACGGGACCCTGCAGCAAGGACAAAAGGCAGAACCCCGGAAGCTAGAGCGGAGATGACCCGAGACTAGACATAGTGGACAGACTCCAGATGCTGCGAGACTCCGATGTTGTGAGAGACTCGGCATCCCCATGCTCCTAGGCCCACCCCAAGACCCCTGATTATATATATATATATATATATATATATATATATATATATATACACACACACACACACTTCCTTTCTGTTGCATGACTCTGCTGACCGTGTGGCTCTGCTGCTAGGTCATCCATCCCTTCCCTCTTCCCCCTTCCCCCACAGTTGGCAGACCTCACCTGAAGGTTACAATTTTTGATTAAAGAGGCCTTTAATAACTTGGTTGGTGTTTGCCTCCTTTGCAAGCCCCCCACTCAATTTCTTTTTTTTTTTTTTTGGTGGTACTGGGGTTACTGGAAACCCTTCTACCTCCAGCCTACACTCCCAGACCTATTTTTATACTTTTTATTTGGAAACAGGGTCTCTTAAGCCAACGCGGCTGGCTTCGAACCTGCGCGATCCTCCTGTCTCCACCTCCCAAGTGCAGGGATTACAAGCGTGCGCCACCATGCCCGGCCCCCCAACTCAATTTCAATGTTACACCATACACTTCAGGCTTAAGAATGTTAATTTTTTCTTTATATATAATACTGATGGACAAACAATCTTTAAATAGAAAATCTGGACTAACAGATGGCCCAAGGAAGCAAGAGCTATCTGACCACTTGAATTTATAAACCAAAGAGGAAATAAGAGAACCCCCAAGGTTACCCATGGAAAGGCAGAAACGTTACTTAGCAATCTCTTGGCATGATAAACACATATTTCACAAAAGAAAGAGTCTTGAACATGCTATACTGGCTGTAAACTCTGAAGTTTCCTCTCGGTAGTAGTGGCTTGCTTTTAGTTTCAAAGACAGAGGCTTACATATGAAGTAAAAGACTAAGGGCTCCTAGACCCAGGGCATGCCATCTGCCTACCATTAAGCAAGAGCTGAAAGTCAGTAACAGAGGCAAAGTCATTTTGAACATGATTTATGTTCCATTCTTGAGCGTGGCAGGAAGACTGCAAAAGATATTTGGAAGCCAATGCTTCCTCTGAACCAAGTGCAGGAGTTATATGCTAAGCCCCTCTCCCCGGGCCACGCTGGTCTGTTAGATAAGTTGCCAATGCGGAGTCTGTGAGCCCGGCAGCAAACCGAGATGAGGCAATATCTCCAGGCCAGTGATCACAGCTACCGTAAATGCACAGAGCACAGTATAAACACTGGGGTCAGACAAGAGATATCCAGGATATTACTCAAAAACACATCTAGCTCAAAGCTGACAAGATAAGCTGTTCCTGTGAGTGCAAAGCAGACTGGAATGCTGCAGCCATGACCTACTCAAGGAAAGAGAAAAGAGAGTGGAACTCTCCAAGGACCCCATCTCAGGCTCTCAAGGCAGCCAAAACTCCAGCAGACTTCAAAGGGAGCGTTCCCTACCCGGGAGGACACGGGGTCTCACATCCACGATCAGGTTGCCATCTACATTTGGTGGATTGGCAAATACAAATATTTCAGATAGAACTTTAAACAGATGGGGAAAAAAAGTGTGAAATAGCTAGGAGATTTGCTTACAAAAAAACCTTAGAATTCCAGAAAAATAATTTAAAATCAGAAGCTTCATAAGTTATCCCCAAACCCAAGAGAGTAACTGTATGTAATCAGATAAAAAAATAAAAAATTTTAATGGACAAATATTGTGCCCCAACATATCACATGATCCCCCAAATTGTGTACTTAAAAATAAGTTTCCGAACTTTAAGTGCTCTTAGAAGGGCAGTAACACATTTTGAACTAAAACATAGGTGAGATTTTAATGTTTTAAACAAATTTTAACATACGTGATCCTGATTAATGAAGAAGAACCAAAATCATCAAATGTACTTACAGGAGGACCTGTGGGGTCAGAGGGGTGGAGAGAGAAGAAAAAGAGAAAGCAATCAGTGAACATACAAAATCAATATTAAATAAAAGATTAAAGAATCATCATACTTATCAGCATAATATAAGGGACATGGAGATTATATAGAATTCAATGATTCTTTACCTTCTCTTTAGGTCATGGACTCTTTGAGACCATCCTAAAAAACACATTTACATCTGCACTAAAATTTAACATAAAATTTCAAGAGATTTTCAGATTCCTCATGGACTATTTATGGATTACTGAGAGATTCAAGTTTCTTATGAAACAAAGGTCTAATTTTAAAAAGTTTAGATAAAATGTGAATCAGGACGATCTTTAGTTATTTAAATTCTTGGTAAAACAGAAAGTCAGAAATGCACTATTGATTTAAAAATGCTTTCTTAAAACAATGTTGTTGGATGTTTTTAATTCAATACACAAAAGACTAAGTCTTAGTGTTTGCATTTTTTTAAAAACTATGAGATATCAAAACTCAGGAAAAGGCTAAAAAAATTAAATATTTCACATACTATGTGCTCAATTAAAGCACCAATTTTAAGTAGCCAGGAATGTGGGCAATGATTTTTATGTTTCTAAAGAACTTTGCATAAACACAAATTTTCTTTTGACAAAAAGATCATGTCAGTGATTATTTGACTCCAACAGTGTTTTACTTTCTTTCTTTCCTTTTTTTTTTTTTTTTTTTTTTTTAGTTGAACATTGGGGGCATTCTACCTCAAAGCTACATATCCTGTCCTATTTAAAAAAAATTTTTTTTTTTTTTTGGTTAGAAACAGGATTTTGCTACTTGCTGAAAGTCTCACTAGATTGGCTGGCTTTTACTCTGTGATTCTCCTGCCTCAGCCCACTAAGCACTGGGATTCCAGGTGTGTGCCACCATGCCCAACTCCAGCAGCATTGTCATTTCTTTTTCTTCAAAACAAATTTGTAAAGTGGACTCTGTTATGGAACTTTGCACTTGGCGAAGAATAGTTATACAAGTGTCCAATTAGTTTCAATGAGGTTTAAAGATAGCTGTTGAGGATATTTTTTAAAGGAATTCATTAGTTACACTCCTCAAATTAATAAATTTTTCATAATCCCTTTCTACTTTGACATCTTTTTCGAAATTAAATAGCAAATGAGATCTTCTAAAATAACTCAGCTGTCTGCTCCTCTTGATAGGTTAGTCTTCACCTTTGCAACACTTAGTGATAGACTATTTTAATACTGATAAGCCCTTATATGAAATGCTAGGCAACAACATTTCTCAGTGTTCTGGAGTCAAACCTTAAATAACCTTTTCATGAAGAGAAGAGCTGATGATGATCTGGTAAGTGTAATCTGGTCATTTACATTTTTGGAATCTTAGACTTCCTGGTACAAGTAAATAGCAAATGAGCTTATCTACTCGCACATATTGGTTTTGAAAATATTTCTTTGTGTGTATGGTGGTACTGGGGATGGAACCCAGGGGCATTCTACCTCCCTCCGAGCAAAACCTCCAGGCTGATTTTTTATTCTTTATTTTAAAATAGAGTCTCACTGAGTTGCAAAGGGCCTAAGTATCAGAGGCTGGCCATGAACCCGCAATCCTCCTGTCTCAGCCTCTCAAGTGCTGGGATTACAAACCTGTGCCACCATGCCTGGCTCTTTAAAATATTTCAATTTGGCTTTTCTGTTTTACTTTGCCTATTTTGATTTGGTCTAAAAGCAACAAAGAAACAAAACTGAAGTAGGAGTCATAACAATTGTTCTGTTTCAAGTTCTACTTGTAAAAATTGCACGGCCTTGACCAAATTGCCTGTCTGCTTGGAGTCTCTGTTTCTTCAACTACAAAATGAATGTGCTAGATTGATGATGAATATTCTTATCATCACTAAAATTTTATGGATACACAAGGAGGATAAAAACCCCAACATTTGCAAAGAACAGGAGTCAGAAATGACAAAATTATGCCAGTTGAATAAAAGAATAATAAAGCTTTCCACGACACCAGCCTCAGAGTCCTCAGGCACATGTTTTTCCAAAAGACATACATTTTCTGACCACTTAAGGAGATGCAAGCATGGGTAAGTTGCCACAATGTGTGCAGCTCAGAAATCCTCCACTGTGCAAGAAGGACAGACCGGACACAACAAGGAAGCCAAAATTGGGTATGAGTAGTTATTAAACTGTAATCAACAATTATCTGCAAACTACTCTTTTTTGAAGTTTGATAGAGCTAAGGAGAAGATAGAAAAATTCTAGCTCTAGCCCAGATTTAAGCACATATACATACGATCCCACCAAGCAGTGTTAGTGCTAACTTGGGAGAACAGATGTGGGGACATCACTAGAACATGAGTGACACTGAGCCCCAGAAAGGGAGACTTACCAGATTCTCCTCTTCGGCCCCTCTTCCCTCGTTTCCCTGGAGGACCTGAAATTAAAAAAAAAAAATTCAGTGTAGTTTAACTTATTTTTCCTGCTTGCAGAATGGCTAGTAGATAGTTTCTATAAAGTCTTTGTTTTTTTCTTTTTTGTGGTACTAGGGGTTGAATCCAGAGGCATTCTACCTTCGAGCTACACCCCCAGCCCTATATTATATCTTATTTGGAAACAAGGTCTTGCTAGGTTGATAAGCATCTCACTACTTGCTGAGGCTGTCCTCAAACCTGCGATCTTGCTATCTCAGCCTCCCAAGTACTGGGATTACAGGCACATGCCACCACATCCAGCTTATAGTCTCTGTCTTTAACCACCAATCTCAAGAGACAAAATGTTTGTAAAGGTCAATACTGTCTTTTAAGCTCCATTTAATTGTAAACACTGGTCTAGCTATCTAGTTATCGACTTTTACCTAAGACACTAAAGATGCACACTTTTTTTTCCACCTGCTGGGATATCAATAAAGAAAGGTTTTTCTAAGCAAATTGTTAGCATTAAAATTTCATGTTTTCTATAAATATTTATTTTTTGTATATTGCCAATTTAAAATACCAGGCCCAAATGACCAGTTTCTCTTCAGTCAGGTTCATCATGTTTCTTCTGAAAATGTTTAATGAGAAGTTAATTAAATACGTATATCGGTAAAGGAAATGAGACTTACAGATATTTCTATTTTATTAACTGTGAACAAATTAAAACTTCTTTGTGAATCACCTGAATATTAAATTCACTAAATTGTATTTAAGTAGTCACCTTAAAGTTCAGTTTTTCTGTCTCATTATTGTGATTTAATAAAGTTAGCCTTTACGAGAATGCCATACTTTTCTTTTTAAAAGGCATTTCACTTTATTTATTTAGTGTGTATGGGAAGTACTGGGGGAAAGCTCAGGGGTTCCCTACCTCCAAACTATATACCCAATGCTTTTTATTTTTTATTCTGAAATAGTATCTCACTAAGTTACCCAGATTGGCCTTGAATCTACTATCCTCCTGTCTTTCCTCCCAAGTACTAGGATTATGAGCCTGTGCCACCATACTCAGCTATGATAATGCCATCATAAAGGCAGAGAAAAAATCTTTTTTTTCCCCCAGTGAACTGCCTGTGAAGACCACCAAGCTAGTATGCATCAGACTTAGCATAAAATTCTAGACATACATAGCTTTCAAACCATTATTCTCAATTACATAATTTCTCTCTTCATTTCCTTAGGTTGGAATAGCACCCACTGAATTACGGTTCAGGCGAATACAAGAGAGTAATTATCCTACAATGAGAATTGAGAGATAATAATACTTTCTGGGAGAAAAATGCCAAGGAAAATAGGCGGCTGCCTGGCTTCAAAGAATGAGCTACAGCATGGGCCTTGGCTTGCAGCTGACCCTTGGTGCTGGGCTACTGGCTTACACATGGAAATACTACCATGAAAAATAAAAAACATCAGTGGGCCAGTTAGTTAATTACCCTAGGTTTCTCACTCAGGATAAGTCTGGCTTTGGGTGTCTGCCTTCCTTCCTTCCTTTTATTTTTGGTGGTACTGAGGATTGAACCCAGGGGCATTCTACCTCTAAGCTAGCTACATGCCTAGCTCTTTTTTAATTTTTTGTTTATAAATAGGGTCTTTCTAGGTTGGTAAGTCTCAAAACATTGCTGAGCTATAGTTGAATGCTGTGAACCTCCAGTTTCAGCCTCCCAAGTACTGATATCAGAGACGTGGGCCACTATGCCTGGCTTCATGTGTGTTTTCTGAGAGATTAAAAACCAAGCAATAGGCCGGGCGTGGTGGCGCACGCTTGTAATCCCCGCGCTTGGGAGGCGGAGACAGGAGGATCGCGCAGGTTCGAAGCCAGCCGCGCGCGCTGGCTTAGGAGACCCTGTTTCCAAAAATGAAAATGTAAAAATAGGTCTGGGAGTGTAGCCCGGAGGTAGAAGGGCTTCCAGGAACCCCAGTACCACCAAAAAAATAAATAAATAAAAAATAAAAATAAAAACCAAGCAATAGGTTTGCTTGAAAATATTAAGAGAAGCAGCTTTGTAAAGATGTCCAAAAATGCCATTAGAATTTCCAAATTTCTTTCTATATTCTGAAATAAAGGGAGGTTTATGTCATATTCAAAGTATAATTGGCCAAGTGAAGAGTAGTAGAATCAACAGGCAAATAAACCCAATGGGAACTTAATAGGTAAAAAAATATATACATTTACACACCTGACCAAACACATATATACATACATGCAGATACTGACATGTTCTAATATATATGACCTCCTCGAGATTAGTGATCATATGTTTGTAGTGTAAATCAATCTAAGAATAAGTGAGCAAATATTATACACTTAGGATGTCTGTGGTTCACCCAGTGGGATCATTAGTAGCCATTGCTAAAAGAGATAATAGGTGACAATTTTCCAGAATTGAATATAGGAGTCCTAAGATTGACTTTATACTTCAAGTGGCAAACAAAAGCAACTCTAAGTTAAATATACAGAAGGAGAAACTTAGGAATATTCAAAGATAAAGAGAAAATGTTAGAAATAAAGAGAAGCAGTTGATGATGAAAGGTATTGTGACTACTTACTACCTCTGGCACAAGGAAGGTGCCAAAAGGTCCAGCCCCGATTTTTATCACATGTCTTAGAAACCTATAATTTTAATTTATTTATTGGGAATTAGCTTGCTTGCTATTTTCCCCATAAAGGATGTTCATCGATATAGTAAAATTCATCAAGTCAAAGAAGGATTGCATAAATATTTTTAAACTTAAATTAAAAATACTTAAATGATATCAGATGGTGAACAATGATCAAGGAAACAGTAGTATCTTTTTAAGAAATCAAAAAACAAAGGGATGGCATTTATGAATATGTCTGTCTCAAATACTAACTCAGAAAGGTTAAAGAATCAAATCTTGCAGAAAATCTGTTATATTGAGAAAGGAAGAAGAGAAGGTAAAAATGAAAGCCATTTGGTAAGACAGGTATCTATTGACGATGACAAGGTTTTAAAAAGAGTATCATAATATTTGAAAGAAAATCAAACCAAGAGAAGATGAAAGCATGCGTGCACTGCACGTGCTCGCACACACACAATTTTCTTTTTTCCAGTACTAGAGATTAAACCCAGGGCCCTGTACACGCCACACAAGCCCTCCACTACTGAGCTATATCCCCAGTCCAAGAATCTGAAATATACTGGATTTACAAAGAAAATATTGGGTTGCAGAAGAATATATTATGATTACAACAGGAAGAAGAAGACTGTAATGAGGATTATACTGAGCTCAGTGAACTAATCAATTACACAAAACTTTCAAAAGACCTAGTTAAAGATCTTCCTTACCAAAAAAAATTGAAATCTGAAGCCTATTGTGTGGATAAAAGAATTTGATCTTGTTTCTGAACTTAAGACCAAAACCAAAACTAAAAAATGAAATAGATGAGATGAATTGGACAAGGGACAGCTGGCAGTTCAGCCGAGTGAGAAGAAGCAACATCAGAGGAGACACATGATAGATGTTTCCCAGACAAAACTGATATTAACAGTTGAAAAAGATAGTGACCATTTCTATTCCAATCTCAGTGATGAAGTGTCAGCCAGGCACAAACTGTAAGAACAAATATAAAGGCTGGAACATGATTCTTACTCGTTGAACTTAGCCAGAGATCTGCAATAGGAATTTTCAGAGACATGACTCTGCAGAAGAAAACTGACTCAAGAATATGAATGGGAAGAGAAAAGGCAGAAGCTATCAGCAACAGAGGAAGCCAAACTTCCAAGCAGAGAATCCATGCAATAAAGAATGAATTACAGAAAAGAGAAGAATAGAAAACCAGATTGTCCTTCAGGGTTAGAAGATTCATGACAATGGGTAGTGCTCATGCTTCAGAAAGGCTGGTTTTGCTAACAGTGTAAAGATAATACAAAAAAAACAGAGACAGAAGTTGATTTACAACACAAAACAAAACAAAAAATGGAGCCATAATGGTAATGCTCTGAAGACCAGTGATTACAAACCCAACTCCAGAAAGATGCAGGCAATCAAATAACATCATGGTAAGGCCTCTTACATCAAGCCAGTGCTTTTGACCCAGGACTTCTCTGCTCCTGACCAATGGCATGCTGCTTCAGGACTTTTCTCTAGGTTAGATTAGTGCCTCGGGGTGCACCTGTGACCCTCTGTGAGTCTTCTTGCGGTAGGAAGGCAGTAGTATTGCAAGCAGCTGAATACTCTTATCTGGCTTCTTGAATGATTACCTAAACCTGTGGATTTCACCTCTATTTGTTCTATCTGTTCACTATTCTCAACTCCCATCAGTATTATGTTTAAACATAAACTTCTCTGAGAAGAGATTTTCACAAATATTTTATATGTATTTCAAAACATTTTTCCTCATAAAAACATTTACAACTAAATGTGCAGGAAGCGGCAGAGAAAAGTTTCAGAATTTGTAATCGTCTGGGCTTTTCAGTTTGACCTTTCGCTTTGCTTTCTATTTCAATGCACATTTCTGACTATGTCTGCTTTTTAGATAACAGGCATCATGTAGACAGACAGAAAGCAAACAGCAGGTTCTGGCCAACTGCACCTAAGTGTGTTGTCATAATAATCTGAGAGCAGGGAGAAATGCTACCATATTGCTACAAGAATGGCTTAATGGTTTCTAATGGTATGAATTATTAGAGAATTAATTTCTGACTGAATATCCATGAAGGTAATAACTGTATGTAAAGACACATACTCACTAAATATTAGTTTCTCTTTTGCTTTACTTCTATTTTATTAGTAAATATTGATAATAAAATATTTGAGTATTTGGTAAGAAAATATATTTATGTGTATGAATTAGATTGTTGGAGATTACTATTATTTTTCAAATATATTCAAAGAGGCAGTTTAGTATTATGAAGATAACATAGGAGAGAGTTTAAAGATCTCTTAATTTTTATTTTTTATTTATTTATTTTATTTTATTTATTTATTTATTTTTGTGGTACTGGGGTTCCTGGAAACCCTTCTACCTCCGGGCTACACTCCTAGGCCTATTTTATTTGAAAACAGGGTCTCTTAAGCCAGCGCGGCTGGCTTCGAACCTGCACGATCCTCCGGTCTCAGCCTCCCAAGCGTGGGGATTACAAGCGTGCGCCACCACGCCTGGCTAAGATCTCTTAATTTTTAAATACTAAGCTTTGAATTAAATTCTTTGATTTAATCTCCTAAAACAGTTGGTAAATAAGACTATTCAGCCACATATATGATTATCATGAAGATGAAAACTGACAAAAATATATGAATATTTTAATGTCTATTTTTCACCAATACATTGAAACGTATAATTTCTATATGAATTTACTGTCATATTCATCAGTAAATATAGTAGGACTTTTAAAACTGAATGAATCTGAACTTCATCTTAATGTATAATTACAATGTACCAATAAAAAATAAAGACAAAAAATGGTAAAATTATATCTGGTGTCAAATGAACAAGCTGAATTTAATATTGCAATATATTTTAATAAGAGAAAATAAAAAATAAGTTATTACATTCATTATGAAATAAGTTATTAAACAAATAAAAGTTTTAAATTAACAAAATGAATAAAATTTAATTCATCCAAATAAAAAGCTGAAACTTAGAAGTTTCATCTCCAGAGTCACAGAAATCTCTTAAGTACATCAGAAAATATACCATAAAATATCTCAATTGGTAAATATTTCCCCAATGAATAATCTGTTTTTGTGGTACTGAAGGTAGAGCCCAGGAGCATTCTACCTCTGAGCTACACTCCCAGCCGTTTTTATTTTTTATTTTGAAACAGGTTCTTGCTAAGCAGCTGAGGCTGGCTTTGAACCTGTGATCCTCCTGTCTCAGTCACCCAAGTACTGGGATTAGAGGTGTGCACCACTAGCCTGATGCCAACAAATACTCCTATTCAGAATTCTCTAGGCAGATAAATGGAGATGTCAAAGCAATGGAAATAGCTGGAGACTGAACCTGTTGTGGGGAGGGAAGGAGTAAGAAGCAGCTCACAGAGGCAGGAGCCTCTTGGCACAAGATGCATGCTGGGACAGGGAGGCCTGGGGAGAAATGTGTGCACACCAGGGTGCTCCTCTGTCTGACATGATCCCAGCAGCTGTAGCTGGTTCTTGGGAGGGAGGAACCTGTCTGGGTGCAGAGGAGACAGTGGATCATCCTTTTTGAACCAACCTCTCTATCCTGCAGCTACTTTCCGAAGACTAAATCAGCTTTACCTTCAGATCTTTGGATTAACCTCACAAGTAGGCACAGATTGATTTCAGAGCCTTCCCCAAAGTCCTTCCACCTGCTGGTTTGCTTGATGCCTAAAATTCCTTCAAGATGGACCAGAGCCTTTCATTCCACAATTAGAAAAAAAAAAAAAAAAAAAAAAAGCTTAGACAGAAAATGCCTGGTAGAGGAGGACTAAAATTTATTTCTTCTAGACTTACAACATGTCTGTCTTTTATATCCAGCATGTTATGCTGGACCATCAAAGCAGTTCCAATTTCCCATATTAGATTACAACCATTTGAAGAAAAGTTCGTTGGCTAAAATAAGTTTTAAAATGATTTATTTTTTCCCTTCAGTACTCGGAGTTGAACCGAGAGGTATTCTACCTCTGAGTTACGCCGCTAACCCTATTTTTTATTTCTTGTTTTGAAACAGGGTCTAAGTTGCCGAGGGCCTAAGTAGCTGAGGCTGGCCACAAACGTACGACTCTTCTGTCTCAGCCTCCCAAGTACTGGAATTATCAAGTGTACCCTAACCATGCCCGGCTAATGATTCACATTTCTGTAAATGTAAAACCAACGTCCTGAGAGCTGAAACAACCTGCCCCAGGTCTCACACAGCAGATACGAGCTTCTAGATTCCAAACTTGGTGCTCTTTGATTGACACATTGTCCCTCATTTCTGAACTCATATTCCATAGATTGAGAGGCCAAACACAGCAAGAAAAAAAATCCAAATGATTCATTTTATCAACGTCCTGCCTCATAGGTATTATAATATGGCTTCTTTAGAAGATCTATCTTTATTCCTTGTTACAGTGTGTAGGTGTTTAAGGGTAGGAATTCTCTTGTTCATCCTTTTATCTCTAGCAACTGATATGGGGCTGATCCCTTGATGAAACCTTGAAGGGATACTGCCTACCAGCTATTTGATGCAGGCCACTTTTACTTTACCAGGTTAATTTAAAAATGAATATTTCTAAATTTAGCATGTATTCCACGATATGTATCACAGACTTATTTTTAATAAATTTTATGTGTGTTTTTGCTTTACACTATTTCAAGTTTCTAATCTTTGTGGAATGTCAGCATATAAAGCTAATCGTAATAAATTATAGGTAACAGTTCAAAATAGCTGAGTTCCAGTGAACTGTGTTCACTGAATGAAGATTAAACCAGTAATGTGAGGGGCCCTGGTGCAGCTCAGTGGTAGAGCACTTGCCTAGCATGTGTAAGGCCCTAGGTTTGATTCAGAGTGTTATTTAGATACACAGTATTTTTATTTTTTTTGGTGGGGGTACTGGGGTTCCTGGAAACCCTTCTACCTCTGGGCTACACTCCCAGACCTATTTTTATATTATTATTTGGAAACAGGGTCTCTTATGCCAGTGTGGCTGGCTTTGAACCTGTGCGATCCTCCTGTCTCTGCCTCCCAAGTGCGGGGATTACAAGCGCGTGAGCCAGCACGCTCATCTAGATACACAGTCTGTTTCTTTGTTTGTTTGTTTGTTTATGCAGGGCTTGGAATTGAGGCAAGGCTATGTACATGCTAAGCAAGCACTCTACCACAGAACTATATTCCCAGCCTCAATATTTATTTTAAAGCAATGGATTGAATTTAAAACTTGGAAAAGTGGCTTTTCCTTTTTTTTTAACTCAATAATTTTATGTGACAAGGCAAATACTACATATAAAATCCTAACAACTTCAATTATTTTATAAATAAATATATGTATAATAATACAAACAGAAAAAAATGAGATTTTCATTTCATTTTTTTTCTTTCCATATTCCCTTCAGGTTATGTCATGAAGATAAATGATTTACTGATTTATTTTGCCATTTTATTCCCTTCTGAACTTTCTCAGTAGAAACTAAATTTTTTATTGGTGCATTGTATTCATACATCATAATGGAGTAAAAAACTTGTGTAGACATACATGCACACATCACCCAGTTAGCTAAAAAAGCATTCTAAAAATTTCTTCAATGGCTCTATTCTTATATATTAGACTAATAAAATATTACTAAAATTTTTTTACTATATTTTAGTTATAAGCAACAAAGTTGCTAAATTTTGTTTTTATATCCTAATCAGATCATAATTCTATTAATGTGAATATTTATTTATTTATTTATTTATTTATGGGTGGTACTGGGAGTGGAACACAGAGGCTTTCTACCTCCGGGCTATATTCCCAGCCCTATATTTTTTATATTTTATTTGGAAACAGGGTCTCACTAAGTTGCTGAGAGCCTCACTAAGCAGCTGAGGCTGGCTTTGAACCTGTGCGATCCTCCTGTCTCAGCCTCCCACGCACGGGGATTACAAGCGTGTGCCATCACACCCGGCTAATGTGAATATTTATTATCTACTGATCCCCTAAAACTAGAAATAAAAGTTATTTTATCAAATTCCTAGAGATTTTTTAAATCACATAAAATGACAAATCTTTAAAGTAATTTTATAAATTTGTTCATAAATATGCTAATTTTCAAGGTTTTATACACAAAAATTTGATAATTCCATGTAAGACTTATAAAACATTAAATATATAGAGAAACTGTTCACTGAATTAAGATTAAAACCAGTAATGTGAGGGGCTGGGGTGCAGCTCAGTGGTAGAGCACTTGCCTAGCATGTGTAAGGCTCTGGGTTTGATCCCTAGCGCCACCAAATAACAAAACCAAACCAAACTGATGTGACCCATGGAAAGCTTAAAAGAGACTCAAAGAACTCCACTGAGTACCTAATACATAGGATTATTAACAGTATAAACAGGCCAGGTAAAGCCAACTGGCAGGATATATATCTGTGTACTAGTTTGAATGTAAAATGAAATTCTTGCTGGAGCTAGTAGCCAAAAAAGCTTAAATGTCACTGGTGTAGAAGAAAATATGCTAGCTATTCCAGAATAGAGGAGGTTCTTAAACAGCAAGGCATGCCTTTCTGGCAAAGTATGTTCTTATTTGCTCATAAAATACATCAAGAGTAGGACCTTTCTTTTATTTATTTGTATGTTTTTGCAACTTAAAGTAGAAATGTTAACAATTGATATAAAAATGCTTTAAAATAACAGAAGCAACATATCAGAACTGTGGTGAGTCTAATTTTCAAAATGATGTGATACCCATAGTTATTTTCCAATAGGCTGAATTTCTACTCCTGGTAGAGAAAGGCTAATAAATTAAAATTGCCTCTTAAGACTTCTTCCCAGTTAATCTCAATGTAAGTTCTGTTCTAGTTAACACACAGTGTAAATAAAATATTTCAAGTTTATTCAGAATCAATTGATATGTATAAATTTTATAACTAGGAAATTTGTCCACAATTATGAAATGGCCAAAGACTCGCAAGAACATACTGGAACAGTACCTACCACACTTACACAATCAAAGAAAGATTTCTGAAGTCAGGGCAACAAAATATTGTGGGCTTTATGTAGAAGCATTGCTGCCAGAAATGGGATTCCAACAAATAAGGGGTTTCCTTTATTGCTGTTTTTAATATTTAGATAATATAGTAAAATATTCAATAGAAACTGTTCATGACTACAAATAGCCTGCTGTGGCAGCTCATTGGCTTTAATGAGGCCTGATGTGGTGCAGTTGTTTTTCCTATCATTCTTTTCCCACACAAAAAGTGTTTCATTATTATGGTACTAGAATGTTTTACCCCATGATCCTACTGGGGATTTATCATGACAGCTTTTTAAATTTCTACTTTAAGGGGAGGAAGCTGTAAGATGTCAGAGAGGAAGGGTTGAAGGGTTGGGAAATAGGAAAGATGTGGGTTTTTTTTTTTTTTAGAGATTATATGCAATATAACACGAATTGTTACTATCTATATAATGTAATATAGTCACATGAAAGAAAAGATTAGTTACCAAGCTTTCAAGAAAAAAATATTTAAGTTTCTATGTTACATATGTTTATTGGAATGTAGAATGGTAGACAGACATATCTTTGAAAGATAGGAATTTTCAAACTAAAAAAATAAGATCAACCACTGAAGTCTTTCACATGCTCAATAAACAAAATAATTTGTTAGAGACTGAAACAATCATCCCCATGGGAAACGGAGGAAAGCGTGGGCTAAGAGAAACTGGGATTTGCTTTCATGAATGCCTTGCAATATTTCAAGTGTTCGCCAAATGCCTGATGAGTGAATTAAACACGGATGTAGCACGGATGTAGCATATACATTATTACAAACATTGAAATGACCCAGATTTCTTTAAACTGGCTCTAAATTAGTAAGTATGCCTATTGCTATCATGAGCAACCAGTTGTAAAAAAAAAAAAAAAAGGAAAAATCATATCATAGAACAACTTGTTCTAACATTGAAAATTAATGATTGAAAATGAGTAAACAAGAAGCCATGGTGAGGCTAAGGAGAGAGTCAGTCCTTCAGAGGGAGTAGGGAGCAGGAGAGCCTGGACCCAAAGGTCTGTACCCAAAGGTACTGGTCATGAGTACACTAAAGCAGTTCACGGGGCAGTGACGGAGTAAGACCCTGGCTATGCTACAGATGTCAGAGAACTTCCCGAAGCACAGCGCTGGGAAGGAAGAGTACAAAATACTGGAAATAGTAAGAGCTAGGTTGATGATGGTTTATTTCCCAGTGCTAGCACATGTCTGTACCCTGGAGCCACTCATTTACTGATATTAGTTGTGTGATCTCTTTGAAAAGTGGTGATAGAAAGGTCGAGTGACTTACTGAAGGTCCCACAGCCAGTAAGTTTGAGGTAGGTTAAAGGTGTACAGCCACCTAGTTTGGCTTTTGATTCCTAATGCTAAGACTAAAACCTGGCTCACTTACTAAGAACTGTGGATCACTGCATTTGGTGACAAACAAGCTGCCATTAAGGAATATTGGAGTTTTGAGTAAATTTAGTAAAAAAAAAAAGAAAAAAAAAGGTTTATATTTCTGAAGGCCAATGTTAATTTTATAGGCTTGTTATTATTACTTTTTAATTCTGGGGATTGAACCCAGGGGCATTCTACCTTTGGGCTATTCTCCCAAAATGATCTTTAAAATATTATTTTGAAATAGGGTCTAAGTTGCTAAGTGACTTGCTCAGTTGCTGAAGCTGTTCTCAAACCTGTGATCCTCCTGTCTCATTCTCCCAAGTACTAGGATTATGGACATGAGCACTATGTCTTGCCAGCTTCTCATATTAAGTGAAAAATAGTCACAAGAAGTCACTAGCTAAAAGTTAATAATTTTTTACTTTACAAAACTAAAAAGAAATTAGTCTTTTCTTCATTCGTGAAAACACTCATGGTCAACCTAAAGGGATGAGAGCATATGTTTATATATAAACTTGGCTAATTATTCTTATACCATGCACACCAGATTTTAACCAATCTTCTACATATAAGTATTTAAAGGGAGAGAGAAAAATATTGATCTTCTGGAAATGAAAGCTATTGTCCATCATATTCATTACCGTATCCTAAGTACATGGCTATTTTTACAAAGCTGAAATAGCAGCTGGGCATGGTGGTGATGCTTGTAATCCCAGTAATTGAGAGGCTGAGACAGGAGGACATGGGTTCACGGCCAGCCTCGGTGACTTAGTGAGGCTCTCTGCAATTTAGTGAGACCCTGTTTCAAAATAAAGAATAAAAAATTGGGTTGAGGGTGTGTAGCTTGGAGGTAGAATGCCCCCTACAAAACCCCCCTGAAATAACAATAATGCTTTTGTATTATTTCTTCTGGCTCAGGAAAATGGCCGACTATAGCTTTAAAAAGCAGCTACCTGGACTGGGGTTTACTGTGTCTATTCAATAACCTAGCTATGCGACACTGGACAGATTATCCTTTTAGAATCTGTTTCTTCATCTACAGAATGTAGGTAACATCCACCTCAAAGCTGTTCTGAGAATCAGGTAGATCATGTGACTTGAGAGCACCGGGCACGAGACAGGTGCGAGGACCTGCGTCCACAGGTAAAGGAAGTGCTACATATGCGATACTTTGGTTTGGAGACTTTGATGAGTTAGGAAACCAGAGGAAAGCAGTGACCTCTAGTCCTTTTCTGCCTGCAACCCGGCCTTCTCATAGAGTTCCCAGGGTGAGCCATCTTTGGTCAGCATCCTTCTGCAGCACCTCTCTCACTGCCTTCTTGACGGGTCAGACTCCAGGGGCACAGGATAAGGGTCATGAAAAGATCATGGAGCTCTTCCGCTGGCTTCCTACACTGGCTTACCCACCTGTGTACTCTTTGTGCCTCAGTTTCTTCCTCTTCAAACGAGGTGGACCGTAATATCAACTTCACCTTTGTGAGGATGCTATCAGGTGATCCACATATGGCACGAAGTAGACACTCTTGAAATGTGACCCATTATAATCAGTTTACACATGATAGCTTTTACATTTTGGTTTCTCAATGTCTACTCAGGTTCAAACTTATGAAAAATGAAGCCTATTGCCTTCCTAACAAAATAGTGGGTTTTTTTTTTTTTTGTCCTTTCCTCCGAAAACTCAGAAATTTGGTGCTCTACTGATTTTTTTTGAGACAACTCTTACACATCCCTTTCTCTACATTCCTGTTGCTCATAGTATAGTTTGAGCTCTTGCTTTTCAGCTCTAAATTTTTATTTGTTTCTCTATAATCTACCTGCATTGACTACTAATCATTTCAAACCATTTTTGTCATGTGATTCTCTGATCAATAAGCTTCCAAGAAAAATACAGGAGAAAGTACATACACACTTCCCCAACATAGAAGGTTTTCGTCAGCCTAACACATCCAGCCCTGATCCTACTCTGCCTGATTCCTGTATTTCATCATTCTTGTCCTGTCCTTAGCTTAATTTCAAGAAGCTATATATAAACTTGGCATGGCGGCATATGCCTGTAATCAAAGTACTTGAGAGGCTGAGACAGGAGGATCAGAATTTTGAGGATAGCCCCAGCAATATAGCAAGACTCTCAGCAATCTAGCAAGATCCAGTTTTAAAACAAGAAATAAAAGTAGTGCTGGGATGTAGCTCAAAAGTAGAATGTCCCAGAGTTCAATCCCCAAGATAAAAAAAAGTCATATAAAACTAAATTAATTTAAAAAGTAAAAAAATGTTTAAAACCATTTTACCAGATCAGGAGGAGGACAAGGAGAGGAGGAGAGGGGGCTGATGACCACGCAGTGACAGTGTAAGACTGACAACCTGGTCGGTCTCCTTTCCCATGCCTGGCCCCACATTTCTCCTCTAGGCTTTTTTCCAACTACCTGTGAACTGATTCTTGTTCTGATACAGATTCTGCTTTCTGCAATATCACTGCAGGTTTAATAAACGTTTTAATAGCACTGTTTACTAGAGGTACATGACTGGGGTGGGGGGGTGTTACTGGGGGTTGAACCCAGAGGCATTCTATCTTCACTTACACCTTAGTCCCCTCTTTAATTTTTTTCTTTGAAACTGAGTCTTTCCCTCAGACCCTTTGTCAAAATTAAAAATAAATAGGATTTGTTTGGCTCAGAGGCAGAATGCCCTTGCATTCAGCCTCTAGTACCTAAGACCCTAAGAACCAAAACAACCTCCTTTCTCCACCTCCCAAGTGTTGGTGGGGATTACAAGCCTGCACCACCACACCCAGCTCAAACAAAGAAAAACAGACTCTTGCTAAATTGCTGAGGCTGGCCTTGAACCTATAATCCTCCTGTCTCGCCTCTCAAGTACTGGGATTACAGGCATGCACCATCACAACACGTCACATATTATTTTTAATCTTTATACTTAGCTTCCTAAATAGGGTTAGGAGTGACAATTAAACACTCAAACTATAGTGTAAAAAAGGAGCTGTTATTTGTCTATTTAACAAATTAATTTGCTCAATCCTATGTGTATTTGGAAATGTCAAGCATATGAAATGGACTCTCTAAAATGTCAATTTCTCACTAAACTAACTCAAGATAGACTATAGTACAGGTTGGGATAATGGTTAGCCTCCCATAGAAAATGCTAATGTAGGGCCGGGCGTGGTGGCGCACACGTGTAATCCCCATGCTTAGGAGGCAGAGACAGGAGGATCTCTCAGGTTCTAAGCCAGCTGTGCTGGCTTCAGAGACCCTGTTTCCGAATAAAAAATTGTAAAATAGGTCTGGGACTGTAGCCCGGAGGTAGAAGGGCCTCCAGGAACCCCAGTACCACAAAAAAAAAAAAAAAAAAAAGAAAAAGAGAGAAAGAAAGGAAGAAAGAAAGAAAGAAAGAAAGAGAAAAAGGAAATGCTAATGTAGGTCATCTTTATCAGAAAATTAAATCTCATGTGGCCATTAAAAAAGATATTCAATGAGCCGGGCGTGGTGGCACATGCTTATAATCCCCACTCTTGGGAGGCTGAGACAGGAGGATTGCACAGCTTTGAGGTCAGCCTCAGCTACTTAGTGAGGCTCTCAGCAACTTAGTGAGACCCTGTTTCCAAATAAAGTATACAATAGGTCTGGGAGTATAGCCTGGAGGCAGAAAAGCCCCTGGGTTCCACCCCCAGTACTGTATTGGAATACAGTATTGGAATGGCCTAGGAAGACTTGGGAAAGCTCTGATTATTAATATATTTCAGAAGAAAATAATTGCTATATTTCAAAATAGTTGTGTCAAAATGGCGGCAGACATGGATAAAGAAAGGACTTGATTTCTGCCTAAAACAGGCAGCTATTCCAATGTAAATTAGCCTAGCTCAAAGTAATTAACCAGTCAATAGGAAAGGAGAACTAGGCCTGTCTCTATCTAAAGACAGATCTTAAGAGAGGAGAACTAGGCCTTTCTCTAAAGACACATCTACATGATTGGATAAGCTAGCTAAAATGGTAGGAGGGGTCGACCTTCATGGAAGGAGACACCTTGCCACACCTTATTGGGGGAGGTACCTAACAGGGACATTCACTACGTCAGAGTCATGCAAACAAGATGAAGGTCATGGGTATAAAAGGCCGAGTCCACATGTAATTCCTTTGGTGTATTCATTTCGAGTCACCCCCCCCCATGCCATTTTGGAATGGGGCTGTATTTCTATTCTCTGTATTTCTATCTTTCTAATAAACTTCTTTAAATCCTCAGCAACTGTCCAAGGTATGCATATTTATTCATAGCTTAGGACAAGAACCTGCATTTTTTTTCTGTTTGTGGTCATTTGGGGTTTTGTTATGGGTTGGGGGTAAGTGTGTCCAGGACCCTAGCAGGGGTTCCCGGGGAACAGTTTCCTCAAACCATATTCTCCCAATCCGTAACAAGTACCACCACCAAAAAAAAAAAAAAGAAAAGAAAAGAAAAGATATTCAATATCTCACCTACCCACAGAGCTTCAATCTGTCCTTCAAAATAAACATAGTTATTTCCTTACAGCTAAATCTCAGATTCCTCCTGACAGGCAAATTCCCTGGAATACAAGAACATTAAGAGCTGATTTCTATGAATACAATATTTCCCCATGTGATTTATAATAATTTGAGTGCTTCCTTGCTGCTATATCTATCCCATAAAGGTAGACATTTTCCAAGATGCTGCAGAGGGCCAACCCAAAACATAGGATGGTAACTTAAGAAGCTAAATTTCTTTTCTATGTAAGTAGAAACTAATACAGAGTTAAAAAAAAAAAACAGCCTTTTATTTTGGTAAACATTCATTCTCATAGTCTTAAAGAAAACATATATCAAAATTTTATTGGCTTTTCATCCGGAATCTTTTGTTCTAACAAAGAGAGGAACCTCAAAGCTTGCAAGACCCGGATGTGTGTCAGAGCCAGTAAGTGTCATAGCTAACTACAAGTGCCAATCAACCTTAAAGACTTCATGAAAGACCCCTGATAAGTAGACTAGGAGCTCTGGGACTAACTATAGGGGTGAAAGTTCAAGGGTTACAGCTACAGGTTATAAGGGAGAAGACAATTTTAAAACAGAAAATGAGTTCTGTTCTTTTGCAATTTGACTATCATAAGAAGTAGTTTTAAAACTACTCTATTTTATTATAATATAACATGACATTAGAGAGAACACTGTCAAAGAAAATGTCTAACTCTAGTAAATTGTAAATGGAATTGTCATGCTCCGAAATAGAATTGATACTATGAAATCTATTTTCTGCTCCTCATGAAAATAACTCACTTTTAATGTGCCAATAAGTGGGTTCATTAGTTGCTTTCAACATACAAAAGAAGGTGTCTGGAATAACTGCATGATATACACAATGTAAATTTCTTACAGGAAGAGCTTTGTGTAAAATATGTTCAAAAGAATAAATTTTCAATAATAGCAATTCTCCTTATCTCTATTTGAGGAGGAAATTAGGATCTTAATCCATTTTGACGTGGCCTATATTCCACACACATGCATATTTGTGAATATGTATGACCTAATCAGGGTTAGTCATTTCCCATACGCAGTCCCCTCATTACACAATTATTAAGAAATTCTTAAATTCTGCTGGTAAGCTTTGAAGTTAGTTGTTAGTGTTCAGCATAAAAAAGGATTGCTATAAATAAATCTTCTAGATACCTGATTGAATTTGATTATTATTAATGTGGGCATAACTAAAAATCTTTTTGACTATCAAAATAGTTTAAGTCAAAGCAGGGGCAAGAGTGCCTCATGCCATCAATGCTGTACATTTATGTCTGTTTAGTTTCTTTCTGAAAAACTCTCGAGTTTATAAGAGATGGATACCCCACTCCAAAAATAAAACAAAAACCAAAAGGCAATATTAGCTAATTTATAATACAATATTCACGCAAATGGCAATGGTTACCATAGTTGCTCAGAGAAGAGAGGTGAAATGTAAGAGAGGTGAAATTTTAGCTTGACTTCAGCCAGGTGTGGTGGCACAAGCTTCTAATCCCAGCATTTAGGAGGCTGAGACAGGAGGATCCTGGTTTGCAGACAACCTCAGCTACTTAGTGAGGCCCTTTGCAACTCAGTGAGAACCTGTTTCAAAATAAAGAACAAAAAATAGGGCTGGGTGTAGCTCAGAAGTAGAATGCCCCTGGGTTCCATCCCCAGTACCTAAAAAAAATTTAAAAGAGTAGATAAAAAGAAGTTGATAAAGAATTTAGAATAAGGCATAAACAAACACATCTAGCACAAAAGATAAGGCATATGGTAATAGAGGGACTAGTGATAGCTGGAGATAAGAAATTAGTTACTAAAAGTAATATTTGACAAAAAACACATGAAGACTTAATTAGATATGGCAACTTAATGGGTTAAGTTGAAAGTCAAAGATAGTCTAAGTTGGAGACTTATAGAATAAAAAAAAAATTGGTTGTACTATCTGTACACATTGGGTAGATTAAATAAAATGTCCTCTTATTCATAACACAGCATAAGGTATCAACCTTGAGTCTTGGAAACAGCATGAGAATACTGGTATGTATATGAATTATTCCTTTTGTAGACAATGCATTTCTTCTTTTAAGATTAGATGCACGCATTTTTACAATTGAAGAAGCAGGCCTTCAAACTCAGAAAACATTAGTTCTTGTAAAGGATTATCTGTATCCTTCAAGGTCAATTTCATGGACATAACTACAAAGTTCCACCCCAGTAAACAAGTAATAACTTGGTCATAATACAATAACAAATGCTGGCAAGGATGTGGAGAGGTAAGAACTCTGATATGCTATTGGTGGGATTGAAAATTAGTGTAACCACTACGGGAAACAGTATGGAGGACCCTCAGAAGAATGGGAATGAACCTAATATGACCCAGCAATACCACTTCTGAGTATCTACCCAAAAGAGCTGAAACTAAACTAACAGAGTACTGTTTGCATATCTATGTTTATAGCTGCACAATTCACAATTGCCACACTATGGAACCAGCTGAGATGTCCATCAACAGATGACTAGATTACCAACTATGGGATATGTACATGATGGAATTTTACTCAGCCATAAAGAAGAACAAAAGTATGTGATTTTCAGGGGAAATGGATGGAATGAGAGAACCCTATGCAAAGTTAGATGAGTCAGTCACAGAATGTGAAAAGTCAGATGTGCTCCCTCATATGTGGAAGCTCAGGAGAAACTGGGTCAGAGGAGGAACTCTAGACTGGGGAGAAAGCTGAGTGGAATGAGGGAGATGAGAGGGGGAGGAAGACCTGAGGAGGGAGACACTTCAGTGGACATGATGCACATACACAGACTTATCCAGGCCAGTCCCTGTGCTGAGCACAGGAAGGAGAGCAAAGGGATGGAATGGGGAGGCACTGGGGGAGGGCTCAGTGAGTACTGCGTGCATATGTGCCTCCATCACTCTGAACTTCGATTACAATGGACCAATGAAAAATATTATAGAATCTTCAAAAAGTCATAAAACTGAGGCCAAATCTACTAAGGAAATAGAAAATCAATACAAATACAAATCACTAAAAACTTGTGTCTTTGATTTCTTTTAATATATGTGCTATCCTTCCTGGTATTTCAACTGACATCCAGTGACTTAATCTAGAGTTGCCATTCTAGAATGGAATACTTATTTAATCATCCCTGAAATAAGATGTCAGCAGGATCAGGGATAGAAAACCAAAGTTGGTATACCTTGTTGTCATTAACCCATTTAAGTCTTCCATTTTCAATTATGCAAACATAATATATATTTAAAGTTATTTCAGAGTTTCCATAAGTGGCATATTTGCTGTTCAATTTAAGTTTTCATAGGTGTACCACATCTGGATGATGGGACAAAATGTGTCAAGGTCTACAGAATTGTTAGGTTTCTCGTTTACAATTCACAAGGCCTGTACTACAACCCATGTTTCCTTCCAACAATGTGACTTTATGGGAAGCAAAAGAAAATAATTTCCTCATCAAACCTCCACACCTGTTTCCCAGTACCTACAAAAATAGTAACCCTAAGTCCATCAAAGTACATATAAGAATGCCAACCAAGCCAAGTGACTTCACATCAAATAGACAGGCACATCCTTAAGTGGGTATCGTATCAAGCAGCCCTGCCTTGAGGAAGCAGAGGGCAGGGGGAGCATGGTGTAGTGGATCCATTGGGCAGGAGGTTGGCCAGGGCCGGCAATTCCATTGGGGTTTGAGAGCTGTGGCCAGAACTAGGGAGTGGTCCTGAGCGAGAGCACACACTCTGCGGCTGTCAGCTCATCTAACGCAGTGGACTGATGGCTGCAGCTGAGAAATTCCACAGGGATTGAAGAGGGGAAGTGCCCTGCCGTGATTGCAGGCACACAAATCCCTCTGGATTCCTCATCATTTTGCCCATGGCCACACCAGCATGCAGCACAGTTGTTTCATCTTGCTACACTCTACCTCCCTTATGAAGAAATGGGGACACTTGGAAAGCTGCAACACTCGCATTTGGTTGCATCACAAGCCATGATAAACAACAGCCTGCCCTGCTCACGGCTGTGTCAGTTACTATCTGAATGGATCGGGTCTGTGCTGCAGAAGCATGGGGTGGGGGTGGACTGCTTTCTACAGTTACACGACAGAAATACTGTGTTGCATTTGGTGTGCCAGGAGTGATGGCACATGCCTGCAATCCCACTACTTGGGTGGGTGAGATTGGAGGATCACAGGTTTGAGGCTAGCCATAGCAAATTAGTGAGACCTTGTGTCAAAAAAATTAAATGAAAAGGGCTGGGGGTGTAGATAAGAGGTAGAATTCTCTGGGTTCAATCTCTAGTACCTTCCCAAATGTCAATGTTGTAACCCAAATAATATCAAATTATATACATATATATGCATATATATATATATATATATATATGCTTTATCAGGGATATATGTATGTGTTTAAAGAATAAGTTTTTCTCTTAATTTGATTCTATTGGAGAAAACAACCACAAATACCTAATGACTTTAAAAGAAAGGATATAAAGCTAATTTTTGAAAACTTCCATCTCTATTTAAAGACTATTTCCACTTTGGTCACTGGGCCTAGATTCTGAGCTAAAATCAGCAAGGCCTTCTTTGTGAAGACAGATTAAAGTAGTTACTGTATGGCAAAGTTTTTTATTTCACTGTAGCACTCAATGATGAAATACAATATGGTTAGATTAAAGGCAGCACATAACTACCCTTTTGTAGTAGTAATATCTTTGTCAACCCCACACATGCGATCAGTCACTTATATCCTGAACCTGGAGCGGAGCAGAGTCCCATCAAAGTCTTCTGTCCACGCACCACCTGCCTGGGGTGGCTCATACAATGTTCGAAGCAAAGTTTAGTGACAGCTGTAGAAACATACTTAGTGAAGTTAAAATGAACAGCAATCTAGAATAATCGTGATGAAAATATCTGGACCTTCAGTTTTAAGTGAATTAAATGAGCACTCCAAATTTGGAGCAGATTTGTAGCTGGTGCACATCAGCACTATTACATTGACTGCAGTTTTAGAAGTAGCCTTCCAAGTGCCTGACATTTTAATACCCTGACCATCCTGGTTCTTCCCTGGAGCCCCGGATCTCAACGCAAAGTGGATGCTAACAGAGGAAACAGCGGGTGCAGCAGGAGACCTCCCAGCTTGCTTCCTGCACTGGGGCTGGCATCTTGTGATTTGCTGATGCCTGTAACAAACTGCTTGATAGCATTATGAATGCCATTCTGCCCACTGCCATTATCACTCCAGCACTCCTCACGCTCCATGCTGATATTATGCTTTATTATTATTATTATTATTATTATTATTAGTTATTATTATTTTGGTACTGGGGTCTGAACCCAGAGGCACTCTACTCTGAGCCATGGCACCAGCCCTTTTTTATTTTGAAACAAGGTCTCACTAAGTTACTGTGCCCTCCCTCACCAATCCTGTGATCCTCCTCTCTTAGCCTCCCAAACATGGGATTACAGGTGTGCATCACCACACCCAGCTTTGCAATGATTTCTTTACAAAGTCAGTTTCCATCTACTATTCTCAAGCAGCTGAAGACAGGGAACCAGTCTAATGCATCTTTGAGAGTTAGTGCCCAAGAGAACAACGGAGTATTATTAAACATTTGCTGAACCTGAGAATGAATGAATTATAAAAATTCAATTTCATCGTGTCCTTTTGATAATATAACTTTTTAAGATAAAGTTGTCCTTAATGCAGTACTTGTGATTTCTTATAAGGATGTTCCTATAGACACTGGCCTTTAAATTTCCTGTGGCTTTCACAGAGACAGCAATGATGAACAATCCCCGAGGAGAACTCTTGAGTTAGCTGTGCTTTTGGTCTTACTTGGCCACTTGTCCATGCAAGTGTAATAATGTTTATATGAGACCATCTTATGAGTATAAAAATACCAACATTAAAAAGAACCTCTATCTAGCCAGGTGTGGTGGCGCATGCCTATAATCCTAGTACTTGGGAGGCTGAGACAAGAATTGCAGGTTCGAAGCCAGCCTCAGCAACTTAAGACCCTATTTCAAAAAATAAAAAGGAAAGGGCTGAGGATGTAGCTCAAAGGTAAAATACTCCTGGGTATCCAATACCCAGTACCAGAAAAGAACCTTTTCATCATACTTCTGAATGTATACACTCAGCACAATCACTGAGAGACCACAGCAATCTGAGTTCTCACTGGAAACTCCTCCACCAGTTTAATGAAAAATCTCATCATCTAAAAACAAGTGCAAATCTCTGACTTTTTGGAGAAAAATATTGAAAATATTTTTACTTTCATAGCATTTTAAAATTAGAATCATGGAGTTTTTTTCCTTCTATCCAATAGACATGTTTTGGTGCCAGACAGAACCCAAAACTTTGTTTCTTCATATTGACGGCCATCTAGGACATCAGGAAACAAAGTAGGAAAAAAATTCTTTACAAAAGAATATATTCTCCATCTTTTGGTAAAGAGTTTTTGTTTTCTTTTCCAGGGAGTAGTTGATGTGCTGTGTTTAGGCCACACATAAAAGTAACATCTCTCTCATGAGGCCGCTCTTGGCTGACGCTGATCGTTTTGAGGCCAAGATTATGGTAATGATTTAAGGAGGAAAAGAAGCAAAGTGGAAGAGAAGGAAAAGATGGAAGGAAAGGGATTAGGGAGGGTAAAAGTTTTTTCCCATCCAGCTCAACATTAGAGGATGTTTTGGGAAATAGAAAGGTCAAATCTCAAAACCAAAGGCACTGATATAGTGTCTTTAACAGGTAATCAACACTGAGTATTCTTAGCTTGATGCACCAAAGGAATGCTAAATATTCCAACAGTAATCTAAAAATGAAAGCTCATCTTCCAAGTTCAGGTCTCACTCTACTCAATACCCAGAAGCCTACTGGGGCACGTGCCGTGGCTCTCGGTGGCTCCTCCAAGGCCAGCTGTGCGGGTCTGCAGTAGCTTGGAACCTGGCCAGTGCAGTAAGCCTCTGCTGGATGAGGGAAACTAATCCCTCTATTATTGCTTTTCACAGGTGGGACACTGCCCCTTTCTTTTACCAAGGTCTTCCTAATGGCATTTGGAAGGGCCCCAAACTCAGTGCAGTATTTGGTTCATTGTTATATCTGAATGAAAAGATAAAAGCAAGGAAGAAACACTAGTGATGAGTAAGCAATATATTTAGTCTAGGGCCCAGTGCACATGCAATCCATTTATCATGTTTGACAGCCAGACTCAAAAGGAGGGAAGAAAGAAGGGAAAGAAGAAAGGGAAGAAGGGAGGGAGGGAGGAAAGGAATAAATGAGTGTGGGAGAGAATAGGGAGGGGAGAGAGAAAATCAACTCAAGAAAAAATTGGACAATTTAGCTGGGTGTGAGGGCACAGACCTGTAATCTAGACCTGTAATATCAGTACTTAGTAGGCTGAGACAGGAAGGAAGATCACAGGTTCTAGATAAGCCTCAGCAATTTAGCAAAATCATCAGCAACTTAGTGAGATCCTGTTTCAAAAAAATATATATGGTGGGAGTATAGCTCATAAGATATCTCTGGATTCAATATCTAGTATCACACACATGCACAAAAGGTTATTTTGTCAAAGGAAGGTTATTTCTAAGTATTTTAAAATAAATATGAGAGTTTCTATATAGTGACTTAAATATAAAACCAGGAACATCAGGAACATGTCTGGATTAGAAGAATATAGGTTTTCATGCTTATGGGACTGGATTTTAATTTCATCTCCATTAAATACATGAGTCTCTAAATGTGGCTTAACTTTCTATCTCAATTTATCTATGAAATAGAAAAGATATATGATCTCACAAAGTACTCATTTACTCAAATAACTATGGACCCACTGTGTGATTGATGGTACAGTTAAAATAGAAAAAAAATATACCAGGTCTCTGTCATGGAGAAATATAGTACATATTTGAGAGATAGAACTAGGTCCTGTAAGAGAAAATAACTGAGCTGAGGAGTGAGAGAATGTATGAAAGGCAAAAACTGTGTCATATATTAACCTCTCAAGATCATCCTCCACTTGATATTTTAATCACTAAAATTATTTAAATATTCTTAAAATAATACGCAATAGTCTTAGATTTACTGAAATATTCTTTCAGACTTTCCAAAAAGAGTAATTTATTTTTATTTTATTTATTTATTTATTTATTTATTGGTGGTACTGGGGATGGAACTCAGGGGCATTCTTCTTCCAAGTTACAACTCCAGACGATTTTTTTATTCTTAATTTTGAAACAGGGTCTCACTAAGTTGTAGAAGGCCTCACTAAGTAGCTGAGGCTGGCTACAAACCCTTGATCCTCCTGTCTCAGCCTCTCAAGTACTGGGATTACAAGTGTGTGCCACCACATCAGCAAAAAAAAAGGCATAAAACTAATGTACCTACTCAGGCCTGGTGGTGCACTTGTAGTCCCAGTACTTGGGCAGCTGAGACAGGAGTATCACAAGTTTGTGGCCAGCCTCAGCTACTTAGTGAGGCACTCTGCAGCTTAGTGAGAGCCTATTTTAAAATAAAGAATAAAAAATCAGGCTGGAGGTATAGCTCAGAGGTAGAATGTCCCTGGGTTCAATCCCCAGCAACCCCCCTCCACACACACACACACAACACATAGCCTAATGTACCTAATTCATTTTAAAATATGATTGTCTTCCACATCAACGATAGAACATTTCTTAAATTTAAAGCATCGGAGACCATAATCATTGAGTCTCAGCAAAGTGAGCTGGCTGAAGTTGGAAGGTAAATGCCGAAAACACATGGGACAGCTTCTAAAGGAAGAAGGAGCAACAGAGACCAGGGCGCTCAGTGAGAGAAACCACAAGAACGCTTCCTGGGCTCTGCGTAAGAGAAATATGCACATCCACTTTTGAATCCATTTCCTCATCTGGGAGAAAAACAAGAGAATTAGGATTTTCCTGGAACGGTAGAGACTTCTGGCTTTTAAACATTTGAAACCCTATTTTATTTATTTATCTAAGATAGGCACTTATCTTAAATAGCTAACATTTAAAAGATATCATTTTAAACAAAGGCAAGATAAATATATAAAAGAAAATTCTGAAAATGAAAAGAAGCAATAATATAAAGGGCTTCATTCCCCCATACAACTATTGTTGACTTCAGTGTATTTTGAGACCATATGTTTGATATGCTTGTTTTATATCCATAACAATTTTTATCTTTTTCAAAACTTATTCTCACATCCTAAGCATTTTCCAGTCTTCAAAATTATTACTTTTAATCATATGTGGTTAAATAGACATTTCACTTAGAAATAGATTACATAGTTCTTGATCCTACTGTCACTGTTGATATTTCTGCTGCCCACCATTTGACTACTATTACTAACATGCCATTAGGAATATTTTTGTGCATCGAGCTTTGCTGGTGCTGCTGCTGCTGTTGTTTGTACTAGGAAATATTTACCTGGAATGAAATAGCAGAAATCTGACCACTGGGCTAATAGGAATCAGTCATTTTGCAGAAATTGCTTTCAAAAGAATTTTATACCAACTTATATTCTTATTTTCTTTTGTTCTCTTTTTGTGTGTGTGTGTATGTATGAACAGTGCTGGGGATTAAACCTGGAGTGTTCTACTTCTGAGCTACAGCCTCAGCTCCTATGGATTTTTTTATTTTAAAACAGGGCTTGCTAAATTACCATGCTGACCTTCAAACCTAAGACTCTCCTGTCTTAGCCTCCCAAGTACTGGGATTACAGACATGCACCATCATGTCCAGCTCTATTAACTTATATTTCTACCAGAAATAGGTTATAGTTTCAGATTCATATCTGTGCTGGTGCTGAATAATTCCATTAATTTTGAAATTTCCAAATTAATTTCTAAATGAATAAATTAATAGATAAAAATGTCACCTCAATTTAACTCACATTTCTTTATTTACTAATTAGGCTGAATATTTTATATTTAATAGTTGTAATTCCTCTTTTATAAATTCAGTTTCTATCTTTTGTATGAGAGCACTTTGGAAATGAGAAATTCTGGATATCTTGAAGACTGTTATTTGAGGTTGTTATCACTGAAGTTTTCTTTCCCGCGTAAAGTGTAACCCAGACAGATCACAGAGATTGCAAATTTTGCAACTTCATGCTCTCTGCAATTACAGGATCAATGTGGATCCCTGAAGTCTGGTGGCTGGTGGTGATTTCACCATTTCTGTTCTCTCCAGGGTCTGCAACACAGGCTCACTCACATCCTCACTTCCAGAGGGCTCTGAGAGTTGCTGTCTTTCTGAAACCTTTTGAAGACTCTAAAATGACAAACACCATGACCACTACACATTCCCAACCTCACCGAGATGTCTAATTTCTCAATCCTGTATGTTGCAATCAGTGCTACAGCTGCCAAGCTCTTTCTTGCCCAGATGTGCTAAATCAGTTGCATAACTCTACAGGGGGTCCACATAAAACTCTACACTGCTCAGTACCACCCCCACCACGCACCAGCCCACCCCTGCAATGCAGGGTAAGATTTAAGGGCTTATTCCATCCCTCTGCTGTGTTCTGGGCTGGTACCTACAAACAAGTTTTATCAGGCTGAAGCTTTCTCTGAGGACAGATTTACCATTATTCACTAAGTTTCCAGATAGCATCACTTTATCATTATACACACAATCTAGCCTATTCCAGAGAACCTCAGAAAAAGTGTGTGTGTGTGTGTGTGTGTGTGTGTATGTGTGTGTGTGTGTGTGTGTGTGTGTGAGAGAGAGAGAGAGAGAGAGAGAGAGAGAGAGAGAGAGAGAATGAGAATGAATATTGAAGCCTCTTACCTATCATAAAAAAAACTTCTTAAACACATTTTAATTCCTGAATATAACTTCTAGGGCTGATCTTCACTTAAAAATCCCTCTAGGATGACTCTAAAAATAACTTTGGGGATGGGCATCATTAGAACAAAAAGATCCATTAGATCCACAGTAACTAATCCATTTTCACCCTTTGGCTGCTCCTCAGCCGGGTGTGTGTTTACTCAAAATAACAACATAGTCATAGCAGATCTTCTTTAATAAGTGCCCACTGGGACTTTTAGCTTCATAATAGAGCATTTTACTGTTAACTGACAGCTATTTTATGTTTAGTTCTTAACCACAACAAAATGTAGCCTTTGGAATACCACAGCCTTGTCTGTGTGGTCTGATATTCAATGTTCTCCTTCTAGCAATAACTTACACACTTAAAGATGCTATCATATCTTTCTTGGAGGCTTTCCCTAGGGGCTAGAAGCACTTAATTCTTTAATATATTCTCATAGATTATATCTTCAAGGTCTATTATTTTGCTGTTCAACCTTGAAATCTAATTTTTCATGAAATCTAATTACCATGACTCATTAGCCACAACTGAAAATAGTAGCTTAGTAGATACAAAAACAAGAACGACGTCTGCTTGCCCAGACCCCAATCATTCAACACGTAAGATGTTGATTAGCTAGGCAACGTCAATATTTGATATTTGCGTGGCTGTTCAAACTAGTTGAGAACTGAAGCAAAGTGGCCCAGGAAAATATTGAAAATATGACCAATTCTAGCCTCCCATCAATGTGGCATCATTGACTTTGCTTTGAAGAGGAAAAGCAACTATATGTCTATATATTAACTATATCTATATAGTTGATTTCCTCTTAAAAGGAAAGCGTGTGTGTGTGTGTGTGTGTGTGTGTGTGTGTGTGTGTGTGTTGGGGGGGAATATTGAAGATTAGACCTAGAGGTGTTTAACCTCTGAACTACATCCCCATCCCTTCAATTTTTTTTTTGAAACAAGGTCTAAGTTATCACGCACTGATCTCCAATCTGTGAACTTCCTGTCTCAGTCTCCCAAATTACTAAGATTACTGGCATATACCATAACACCCAATAGAAAACAACTATTCTTAAAAATCGCCATCATTATAGAAAATGCAGCACACAACAGTCATGCCAATGACTCTGTTTGGTCATGCTGAAGTTTTAGCTAGTCTGTGAAATCCAAAGCATTCTCCCAGCTACTTAAACCACATCCAAACCTTTAAGTAATAAATTATTATTTTATTATACTTAGTTTAAGTAATATGCAATGGGAATGCTGTGTCTTAATCTTATTAATTATAAGACTATGATGAAGTGGTTTACAATAGTCCCCTTATTTAGGAATTCAATGGATAAATAGCCAGGAAAGTCACAGCTGCTTCATTTAAGAAAACTGAGCTTATTTTAGCAAAAATTTACAGAGTTATGGGAGGGTCAGTGATGCTGATATTATTTAGGGCCTAAGAAAACACAAAGTTTCCTGGTAAGATTGAAAGAAGTACACACATGGCATAAAAATAAACATGACATGAATTCACAAATTTCTACATCAAATAATCCCCCTGAAAAACATGCTGAAGTAGGGTTTTTTTTTCTTACATGTATTCCTACTGAAGAAGCAAAATGACAAAGAGCATAGTTTATCAAAATGGGTAATTGAATTTCTCAGTAACAGAGGTAGGTAATCTAAGGCCTGATAATACCTCCTAGAAGTCAGTGTCATCTCATTGTTTTTGGTGATTGGAGTATGATGGTCTATGCAAATTCCATAAGACACCTGGATTTGCTGATCTGCTGGTATCTATCATGGAAGTTTCAACAACTAGAACAGAATATCATTATTAGGCTGATTACTTTCTTCTTTAGTACTTAATTTTCAGGTAGTCAACAAGTACTTTTTCTAACCTATTATAATTACTATCTAAATATACTTTTTTTCTAAATATACTTTAAAATGGTAAACATTTTTAAAACCAGGTATGTATACAAACACATAAAAAAATTTAAGCTATTAAATAAATTTGGGCTTAAAATCAAGATGACCAAAAATATTTTTGAAGGGGGAAATTGGTAAGAATTGAGATTATGTGATCAGAAAAAGATAGAATGAGAAAGTGAAGAAAGATGAAAATATACAGACTTCATATTCTAGTTATTACATAGTCTCATAAAATGGCAGGATTATTTTTAAATTATAGGACTTTACTAACACTGAAAAAATTTAGTCCCAAAGGAAAAAAGGCTGATATGAGTAATAAAAATATTCTAAGAATTTTAGTGTGCATTTCACTTTATATATTTTATCCTCCACAAAATCCAATCAGCCTTAGTCAAATGAAAAATGCATATAAGTTTCTATGGTCACATGAAAACCCACAGAAATGCCAAGGCATTCCCTGCTTTCTGGAGTTTTGCTTGACAATATACAATTTAAATGCTTAAGCATTTATAATATCTATATTCTGAACATTCATCAGAATCTCAAGGGGTCCCATGGGTATGATTTTTCAGGTGTTTTAAACTATGTCAACAACACCTGCTTTGTACTTTATGATAAGGGTATGGAGAACTTGCTTCCTTGCCCCAACTGTCAACTTTTATTAGCTTTATTAATATATTCATTCATTAATCAATTTAGCATTTATTAAGTGCTTATTATGTGCCTAACCCTGGGTTCTGCAGAGTCCGGAGACAATGACAAAGATCATTTTGTACACCATTCCTAAAAAGAATATGTATTATACTAGTAAGTACAGTACAGAGTCCTGCTGTGATTGAAATTTTTATGTTTAAAGCAGGACATCAACCTGAAAAAAGAAGGACTATAAGAGAAAAGGGAAGGAGATTCAGGGTGGAGGAAAGGGATCTATTAATTTGTATTAATAATTACATAATAAAGACCACATCACCAGATAAGTGAATTGTGTTCATGGCACATTAAGTGAACAGTTTGATAAGTAAAATGGGCTAAATGAAAATGAAAAACAAGACCAGAAAGCAGTCATCTTCTGTATAAGCAAAATTTTTGAAAAATAATAAAGTAGTATAGTAGAGGATTGTGGAATCCAGAAACACACACACACACACACACACACACACACACACACACACACAATCTCAATACCACCTAAGCACTGGCCAAACCATTACTCTGGACAACATGGGTTAACTATTAGCTTGCGGAGTTCCCCTCCAAGACCTCTAATTTTTTAATGTTAACAAAAACAAGACTTGCCTCCCAGTTAGTAAGACCTCCTACTTTTTTGAAACACAAGAAGCAATATAATCCTTAAACAGTTGGGTTAATCCTGACAGACAGCACTGTGATGACCAGTAACTAGACCCAGAGCAGCCTGAGAACTTCAAATAGCTCCAACTCCATATCAGAGCCCAGATGAACACCAGCCCCTACCATTTCTGTCCCAGAACACTGGGCCATTGGTAAGTGATGTCAACTGTCTTGAAGAGCGAGAATAAAGCCATTTTAAAAGATAATCAAACAAAAACCCCTTCCCCAGCATTTGCAAACCTTATTGTAAACTATGGTGTTGAAAGCTATACTAAGAACAAGTGCTGAAGGACAGGACAGGAAAAGAAATTAAAGTCTTCAATGTAACAAGGCCATTTACAGATCTGATAAAGGTCACGTGCCCACCAACTGTGCTTTGGATGATGGAAATTTTCACATGTAGAGCAGCTTGAAAGATACATATGCATGTCTTCGGCCATCACCCATGAAGACTAATTCTGGGAGCTAAAGAGGCTAGGAATGGTCTAGTCCACAGCATGGGTGTTATCTTTTCTTCTTGGCTGATCCTGCGATTTGACAAGTTTCCAAGGTCTATCCACATAACCTTTGGATTTATATGCTCTTAGGCCTTTTGCCATGTTTAAGTTTTTCTATTATCTAACCATGCTAATTTTCATACATTCAACACTAAAATGAAAAAAAAAAAACCCACATTGCGAACCCATCACCCCTAACTCATTTCCTATGTTTTATATTTCTCTATGTCATCAGATTATAAATATACAATCAACTAACAAATGGATAAAGAAAAATGTGTGTGTGTATGTGTGTGTGTGTGTGTGTGTGTGTGTGTGTGTGTGTACAAAAGAAAACTATTCAGTCACAAAAGGATAATATCCTGTTATTTTTTCAAAACACTGATGGAAATGGAAGATACTTTGTTAAGTGAAATAAGCCAGGCACAGAAAGACAAATACCATATTTTTCATTCATAAGTGGAATCTAAACAAGTTGATCTCACAGAAGTTGGGGGTAGAATGGTGGTTACTAGAGGCTGGATAAAATGGGGAAAAGGATAAAGAAAGGTTGGTTAGTGGGTACTAAGTTACAAATCAGAGAAAGATATTCTGATGTGCTATTGGACAGTAGAATAACAACTGATAATAATAATTCACTGTATCTTCAAAAAAAAAAAAAGCTGGAAGAGAGTATATTGAACGTTATCACCACAAAGAAATAGTGTTTGAAGAGATAATTTACTTACACTGCCTTAACATTAAGCAAGTATACATGAATCAAGACATCATAGGGTACTCCATAAATATGTGTAATAATTATGTCAATTAAAATAATAAATAAAATACACATTTATGAAGACAAAGTAGAGGCCACCATGGATTCAGATGCAGTTGACACCGCAGAAGCAGCAACACTGGCAGCATGGCTGCCGGCCAGCAGCACAGGCTCGTCCTCCCCACCCTCCACCAGCCCCGCACACCTGCGGGCATTCAGCAGGGGTAGCATGCCAGGCCCTCAGGCCACTGTCCCGAACACCAGTATGGTGGGAAGGGCAACCCACAGAGGTTTTTAAACCTGCTTTTCTCTGCTTGCCACAAGCACCCAAATGCAAAAGGCAAAGAGGGGAAAACGCATGTTTTCACTGGCAAGCTTACAGCGTCTTGCGGTCAGGAGACTCTTACAATTTGGGGGGATGCATCTAGAAACAGATTGACGATCTGGCTTACTGTGCTTTTTTTCAGGCCATGATTGAAAGAACAGTGTTAAACAGGACAGCTCATTCTGAAATACGGTTTTGTAATAATCCCTCTGTTCAGAATGAACTAGAGCAAAGCCTCGCCACTTCTTAGGTGGATTTTCTTCTACTCAAGATTTCCAAGTGTTTTAATTTGTTCTTGGTGTCCGACGGTATCCCCAGCCAGACAGCTGAATGCTGTCATTGTTCTGTTGAAGAATATTGTCCATTATTCACTACGGACCACTTCTACTGTATAGGGCGGTGCTTAAAACAACTGAGAAAAATATCTCTGTAGTCATTTGGTCAATCCTTTTGGACTGACACCTTTATTCACTCATTTATTCAACAACAGCAATGTCACTCTCTAGGCTAGGAACAGTGCTAAGCCGTGGGGTTGAAAAGCCCTATTCTATGAGTGGATTCCAAAATACAGACAGAAATACACCAACAAAGATGGTAAGAGCTGTCATAAATTCAAGCTCAGAGGGCTCAAATGTGCATGCAATAAAATGAGTTAATCCTGTTTTATAGGGAGCAGCATCTGGGAAGTTCTGTCTTCACAAAAAGAAGACCATAGTGTTCTATTTATTTAAAGCAGAGTTTCCCCGTGTTTTAGAGCTGACAGGCTAACTTTTGTGTTACGTGCTGACAGTATTCCTAAAAAGTCTTATTTATTTACATTTCTAAGAGTTGAAGTGAGTTTAAGTGAATAGTGTTTTGAGAATTTTATCAAATGCATTGAAATGACTTGAGACTACAGGGGTGATGTGGAATGGGAATCATCGATATGGAATTAGAACTCAGATTTAAAAGGGGAGAGAAGTGGGAAGGGGTTCTGTGGCTTTCTTTCCCATCAGCACGGACTGACCCTGCCAGCAGCAGTGAGGGCTTTACTCTCCACAATGTGAGTTGCCTACACATTCTTGACACAAAACTCTGTTTGTCATTGTCAGTATTATCACCACAACAATCCCAACTAACACACAGAAAGCTAAGCCATGTGCTTAGCAGTGTACTTAGAAAAATATTAGCTCCTTAGGGCCAGGAATATAGCTCAGTGGTAGAGTACTTGCCTAGCTAGCATGCAAGAGGCCCTGGTTTCAATCCACAGAACTAAAAAACAAAAATTTAGCTGATTTCAGTCTTACCTCAACTTTATATGCCAGGTACTACTGATATCTTCTTTTTTTCCATTTTAAAGGTATAAGCAATAAGACATAGAAAAGTTAAATGAATTCTTAACTACTTCTTAACTAGGCTGAAAATCCAGGCAGCCTGCCTCCAGAGTCTTAGCTCTTAACAATTTCACTCTAGATTTTGAAAATACAATAAAAAATAAAAGCAATAGCCAGTTGCAGTGATGTAGGCCTATAATTCCAGCTACTTGGGAGGCTGAGGCAGGAGGACTACAAGTTTGAGGCCAGCTTGGGTAACTTACCAAGACCCAGTCTCAAAATAAAATAGACTATGTAAATAACTCAGAGGTAGAGTACCCTTGGATCACTACCCACCACCACAAAAATTAAATTAAGTTAAAAGTAACAGCATTTACTGAAGAGTAAATACAGTAACGATATTTACTGAAGAGAGTTACTTCTTTTTTGTTGTTTTTATTGGTGCCTTGTAATCATGCATCTTTTTTATTTTTTATAAGTGGAACATATTGAAAGTGGTGTACATTTAGATTGTGCTTTGTGCCCTTCTCCCCCCATTTCCCTTTCCCCTCCCAATAAAGAGTGTCCATGTTAACCATGTTGTATTTATACTATTACACATATTTGTATGTAGCTCCTCCATTGAACAATCTCAGCTTTCTTCCTCTCCTATCTTTCCATTCAAGCTTTGCTGACATTTCCCCTCCATCATCTGGAGTCCCTCTGGTATTACCACTACTCCCTAGCTTGGGCATATTAGAGAAAACATATGTCCCTTCTCTTTCTGTGTTTGACTAATCTCACTTAACATAATGTTCTCCAGTTCCTTCTATCTTCTTGCAAATGCTATTATTTTATCCTTCTTTATAGCTGAATAGAATTCCATTGTGTGTTTCCCATAATTTTGCAATCCATTCATCTGTTGATGGAGATCTAGGTTAGTTCCATATTTTGGCTATTACAAACTGTGCTGCTATGAACATGGGTATGCATATGTTAATGTAGTTCTCTGATTTCAAGCCCTTTGGAAAGATACCCAGGAATGGTATAGCCAGATCAAATGGTGGATCTATTCCCAGTTTTCTAAGGAATCTCCATACTGATCTCCATAGTGGCTTCTAATAGAAAAAATTGTTAGCCAGGCGTGGTGGCGCACGCTTGTAATCCCTGCGCTTGGGAGGCTGAGACAGGAGGATCGCGGAAGTTTGAAGCCAGCTTCAGCTGGCTTAAGAGACCTTGTTTCCAAATATAAAATAGGTCTGGGAGTGTAACCTGGAGGTAGAAGGCCCCTGGGTTCCATCCCCAGTAACACACACACACACACACACACACACACACACACACACACCGTTTATGTACAAGAAGCAAGTGATAAATTACTTCTAAAATTTTGTAAGCCTCTGATGTCCTTATGCAAAGGTATTCTACTGCAAAAATTGGCCAGTTCTTTCCCAAAATCTCTTCCATTTTTTTCACTTAAATAAACCCAATTTACGGGATTAATTTTAAATATAGAATTTATAAAACTCACCTTAAGAAGAATGATAAATGGCATTTTTAAGATAGCTATTAAAAGATGCTTATCATGGAGTTCCAGTGAATATTCTGTGGGAATCATCTAAGTTTTATGTTCCTTAGATATCTCAGACTCAAATGTTCTATTTCATACCATCCCTCCACAACTGTATACAATTAGAGCTTGCCACCTGAATTTAATGAATATTACCTAAATATATCCCTCTCTATCCTCAGTAAAACTACCATTATCAAACAGCTCTCACTCAGAATGGTTTCAATCAACTTCCTGAAATTACTGAGCTCACATTATGCCAAGAATTGTGCTAGAAGCATAATTTGTTTAGCTCAATTTATCCTCATGGAAGTTCTGAATAAAAAAATAGTAATCACATAGAACAAGTAAGGAAAATTCTCACTGGCTCAAGGTCACACTGCGAGGCAGGAGTAAAACTGAGAACACAGAGCCATTTCATGTACGGTCAATATTTTCCCCCAAGCTGCATCCAAAAATACTGTGCCTCTCTCCTCTGCCTCATACTTATGAGTTGAGTAATACATGTTTTGTACAGGAAAACTGCATAGGGTTCTTATGATATACTCTGCTAGAAACCATACAAAATTTTATGATTCAGCGTTCAGTACTCCATCACCCACCAGAGTTGTTTGCCTAATATAAAAAATACATTCTGAATCATTTATTCAGTAAAAGGGATATACAAAAATTGGACTGCACCTCTCTAGATTGGAAAGATAGAAAATTAATTCCATTCATTTTCATTCCTTATAGTTATATTTAATATGCATCAGCAATAAACCCAAACTGGTTTAACTGTACTGCTTTCAGATTGACATTTTAAACTAGCTAATATGCTTTTTCCTAAAAATGAATCTCTTGTGGGATATTATTACATAAGAAATACAATACAGTGAAAGAGGATTTTTATAAAAACTCTAGCATATAAACAAGTTTGATGCAGCCATTTCTAAACAAAACTTTCTAACTGACATAAGCAGCTTTAAAAATCTGATATTGTAATGAAAATTTAATAGGACTCCCAAACAAAGAAGCATTCATCTATTTCAGGACCTTCTGAGAAACAAATCCAAGTATTTGCCTAATAAGTCTGGTCTAAGAATTTCTGATATTATTAACTTCACAATAGTCATCCATGTGTTTTATGATATAAATCTAGTTACAACTTCTAAGAGTAAAAAAAAATGGGATCATGAAAAGTCTTTTAAAAGTCTAAAAAATTAAAAACAAGTCCTTAAGGGAAGCACAATAATGTTCATTATTCCATATGTTCCCAGATGCTTTATTTCTTAACTACATTAGTATGGTCAGAACATAATAGCACTAATAATTTTGATACTAAAATGAAATACTTTTTTGCAAAATAAAACTAGAGAGTAAGCAGGTTTTGGGGGTAATCTTCTGCGATGAAAGATATAAAGGACCCAAAAAAGGATTGCTTTCATCTCTACTTTTTCATGTCGGTTTCTCTCCCATCATTTATTCTCTATCTTCTACTGTTTTATAGTCTCCATTAAAAAAAAAAAAAAAACCCAACTTAAAGGGGGGGTGACTGTATGTGGTTTTATTGTTTAAGAGAGAACAATCCACTTAGCATATTTCAAGACTCACCTTGCACTGCACTCTTCAAAACTTCCTGCCCCCCCACCCCCCGCAACACGGCATTGTCCCTGGGGAGAACTGAGAGTTCCCTCTTTTCACATCCCCTTCAAATCATGTACCTCATCCTCAAAGGCGACAGGAGATAGTTGTGTCAATGTGTTTCATGTCTCCACCATGAGATTGGAAACACTTTGAAGGCAAGCGACATATCTTATTCCCTTTGATTTTTCAGTACCTCATATAGAGTTTGAAAGGAATACACTATCTAATGTGTTAAAAGCAAAATAATAAGCAAAAACACAGATAAACTATTGTTGCCCCCTTTTTAAAATTAAGGTCACAGTTTTCATTGTAAAGCTGAAATTTAAAAACCAAACTGTAAGAAAAGAACCTGCTTATAAGTTAGCTCTTAAAAGAAAAAGCAACAATATAAACTAGAAGGAAAACATTATCCACTGCAAATTCCAAGGATATGATCATTACTGTTGATCCCAATAGTTCGTGCAAGTTGATTTCCACATCCCGTACTTAATCTCTTTAGAAGTATAGGAGAATCTTAACCACTTTTTACACTACCTTGAGTTTCATGTTATTACACTAAAAAAGCTGATTGCAAGCATCACAACCAAGGCCGGGTGTGGTGCTTCACTCTTGTAATCCCAGTACTCGGCAGGCTGAGAAAGGGGGATCGTGGGTTCAAGGCCAGCCTCAAATACTTAGTGAGGCCCTCAGCAACTTAGTAAGACCCTGTTTCTAAATAAAGAATTAAAAATAGGGCTGGGGGTATAGCTCAGAATGCCCCTGGGTTCCATTCCTGGCATTACAAATAATAATAATAGTAATAGTAATAATAATAATCATCATCATCATCATCACAATCAGGTTTTTTGTTCTTTTTGTTTTTTGTTTTTGTTTTTGTTTTTTTGGTGATACTGAGGTTCCTGGAAGCCGTTCTACCTCTGGGCTACACTCCCAGACCTATTTTATACTTTTTATTTGGAAACAGGGTCTCTTAAGCCAGCTGGCTTAGAACCTGCACTATCCTCCTGTCTCCGCCTCCCAAGCGCGGGGATTACAAGCGTGCGCCACCACACCCAGCAACACAATCAGGTTTTTATGACCAATATGTATCCCATATTCCATTACATAGTAATGGAATGATTATTCTTTTATTTGTCTTATTTCTTGGGACATATGATTAGTGTTCCTTTGTTGTTGTTGTTGTTTTTTCAAATAATAACCCAAATAACATTTTTATATATGCCTTATTCTTTCCTGTGTTTTGATTTTTATCCCTACAATTCTAACAGAGCTGTCTCAAAAGTCACCAGCAGCTTTCCAAGCTCAGTGATATTTTTCTTCTTTCTGTTCCCATTTTTATAATTCACAGCAACACTTGACACTTTTCCTTTTGGCATCTGTGGCACCAGATGGCCTGGTTCTCATCCCACTCCTCTCTGACCACCACTTGCCTGTTCTTTTAGAAATCGTTGTGCCTGTTCTCCAGAATTTCAGTCAGGTCCCCTTGCTCTCTGTCTGCTCTCTCAGCATATACAACAATGTGGGCTTTATCATGTCTACTCAACTGAGCCCTGTACCTAAGGTGCCATCCTGAGCCCTGTATGAGATGCCAGTCTGCATTCCCAATTATCTTCACCCATGGCAACTTCAGACTCCTTAAATACCTCAATTTAAAAACTCATCTTACCCTTACAGAGAAGGCCCTCTCTTCCCCATCTCTCAAGTTCCCATACTAAAAATGGTGACTACTCCTTTGTCTATCCTGTCAAACCTTGCACCATTCTTTCTTTGGTTCCACTTACTCCATCTCAATTAAGGTCTTAAATTCCATTCACCTGAAAAATTACTGAATTCTACCTGGACTCCTAGATTCCATGATTTCCCTTCTCCAATATGTTCAATATGTCTCTCTTAATCCTCCTTAAGGACATCTCTATATTTCCACTGCCCAAAAAGCCATCAGATGAAGAAACAAAACCTTAAATGTGGCAGTCAGAGTTTTCTGCAACATCTACCACTTTCTTCATCTTATTCCCTTTTGTGTATTTGGCATTTCAGCAAAACTGACTTACTAAATCCTGCTGCATGTTTCAAGTGAAGTTGTTGATCTTTGACACTCCTAGCACCAAGAATGTTGCCCAGCACATAAATGCACTCAATAAATATTTGTCAAAGGATAAGTAATAGTGTGCAAGAATCCTTTACTCTGAAAACATATCCAGGATACCTTATAAGGATGAGGTAGAAGTTACTGTAAAGTTTACTAAATCCAGAGAGTAGAGCAAGCCAAAGGAATAATGAGAGTGGAAGCTACTAAGAAAGCCCCATGAGGACTCGTCCTTAAAAAATTATTAGCTCCATTGGAAAGCACATGAATTTTCTAGACTTAAAGGGTAAATGGCAACTTGCCAGCGAAGCTCCCAGTACTACACATTTTTAGAGGAAATTCAGTTTCTGCTGTTCTTTATTTACTTAGAAATGGGTGTCACCTATCGGAGTCATTTGTCAAGGGCTGAACAGTTGCAGCATAACAAATTTGAACCTTTCATTATGAATAATGCATAATTAACATACTAGCCAAAGGATGCCGAATGTTCCACTCAAAAACAATCTGGTACCGAAAGAGAAAAAGGAATCTTACTTGGTAAATTAAAACATATGTTGCATGTTGGACTCTCAATATCCATAAAACTGAAGGGAGAGATGCCAATTTGTGTAGGAATGATGATAAAGTTAGAAGAAGAGTGGGGAAAATCAGCCCCTTAACGACTGTATCCCAGATAATCTCTTTCCTATCTTTGCTTTGAGATGTGGTTTGCAATGAAATTTAGATTAGGATTTGAACCATATAAATAACATAAAAGTTCAGAAGTAAATAGAAAAGCTTTATGGACTGTTCTTTGATTGGCACTCCTGATTCTATCATTCTTATAAGTGGAGCTCTTAATGTTTCTAAATAAAAATCAATGCTATAACCTGATAACCTGATATTTTATTTTATTTTATTTTTTGCTTGACTGTGGAATTACTCTTTCATTATTAGTAATTACTCATCACCTATGCTGGACTGTTCAAATAAAACTCTGGCTATCTCCTCTTAAACAGGTCCTCTCTTCTTCACAGAGCCTAAGAAAGCTGCCTTTTCATTGCATCCGATTCCCTTTACACATGTTTGAGGGGTTAAATATCTATTGAAAATGCCCCAAACGTTATCAAAACACAATGAATAAGTTCACCTGTAGGACCTCTAGTACTCTGGTACAGGTTGGGGCAAAGGAGAAAGCAAGAAAGAAGTCAACAGGTAGCAAATTCTAGAACACCTGCTGTCACCAAGTCTGTGTGGAATCCCTTCTACTCAGAATGCAAGTGTGAGAGCTGGCACACACCTGTAATCCCAGTACTTGGGAGGCTCAGACAAGAAGATCATAGGCTCAGCAGGTTCAAGTTCAGTTTCACAACTCAGCAAAATAAGAAATAAAAATTAAAAAAGGAATTGGGGGTATACTTTAGAGGTAGAATAGCACTAGAGTCAATCCCCAGTACCAAAAAAACAAAAACATTTGCAAGGGTGAGGACAATAAAGGCTGAATAAGGATCTGCTTGTCAACCATCCAGTACATAGGCAAAATGGGAAAATGTCCCAAGAAGCTAGTAGGGAGGCACACAACCAAGTAATCCAAAAACCATGGCAGAATCCCAGCCCTGAACAATGCTACTGTGAATGCATGCTGTGAGGTTATTTTATCTTTTGGTTAAAAAAACAAACAAACAAACAAACAAAAAGAAAAACTCTTTACAGGAAGTAGCATACTTAAGAAGCCTTAGGATTGCATAAACCTTCTGACTGAGCAGAGCACTGAAGGGGTAGTAAAGTACTAGCCAACCTCTCCTCCAGACACTCCTCCTGCCCCACACCCCCGAAATGTCCCCAGACATAGGAATCCCACTGCCTAACCAGCATCTTGAAATCCAGCTGCGTTCTCCATAGAGATTCATTTACCACTCTTGCTTGAAAGTGGACTCTAACACACACACACACACACACACACACACACACACACACACACACACAGAGGAGAGAGTCCTCTATAATGTGCAATGTCCTTGTTCAGTTGTCCTCTGGCCCTATTTCACCACGGCAGGTTTATTTAGAACATTTAATATGCTACTGACTGAACTGTTTACTGTGCACTGAGGAAGACATATTACTTTATTCTGCTTTTTTATCTTAACAACCTGGATGGATCATCCTTAAAATTTTATTGCTCTCTGCATATTATGTCTCACCTGTATGTTTTCTTGAATGATTAGAATTCCCATAGTAGTTAAAAATTGGGCCAAATAGCAGCAGTGGACTGAGGCATACAGTGTTCTTTGATTATTATTAAGTCTCATTCTATACACTATTCATATCATTATATTTTAAAAACAACACACAACTTGACTAGCATCCAGAATGTTAATACAGGAGTCATTTAATACTCTAAAGCTATAGAGGCAATGAATGGACTCTAAGTTTCCTTTTTATTGAAAACACATTCCTTATATTGCACATAAATATTTAAATCCAAAATAAGATTTAAAAAATAACTGACACACCTACAAAGGTGTATTTGATGCTGTTCTTATCATATATTAGACAAATGTTTTGTAAATTTTAATCTTATCATTCTTAAGATTTGAGGAGGTTGGTTAGCAGAGTTTAGGAGTTATGTTGAATTTAATTTCTGAAAAGTGTAGGATACAGTGCCCTGTACAGGTGTTCACCAAAACACTACCTTGTACCTAAAAAAAAGTAAGATTTATAAAATAGAGAAAACACCTTCAAAAAATGTTTTATCTTAGTTATTGGCTCATAAGAACACATCTAACAAGGTATTTGGGACAATGATTTGGACCATGAAATACAGTTTAAGTGTCATTGATGTTGATATAATATGTAATTTGCCAAAATTAGTGGTAATATTTGTGGCTTTGTTTTCTAGTTTTCTAGCTTTTGTAACCTCATCTTTAAGTTTAAAAATTAGGACATCTACCTAGGAATACATTTAGTTTGAAGGTCCCAAATAAAAGTCAACTTAAAACATCTTTTCTCTGTTTCACCAGTCTACACTTCTTATATCCTTAGATGACAAAACCATTCTGAATTTGTTAAGAATTAGAATCATTAGAGCTCCATAATGAGGCGTAGGTTTGGGGACATGGTTTAAGATTCTGATGCCAACAGTGGCAAAACTGGACCCAGGCTCAAATAGGTGGTTCTGAGATCTTAAACACATACAAGTTGCAAGATCCAGCTCAGATTTTAAAAGTCCACATGAAACTATAAATTCTTAAAGCCTTTTAGTAGTGAGAGGGCTGGACTGTTTTCAACACACATATATAAAACAATTCCCAGCTTGCTAATAAAGATTTCACACTGAATATGATTCATAATGAATATGTGGTGTTATATTTCTTAACAGCCTTGTATTTTACATGCAGACATTATTAAACAAGACCAAATTTTTTTACTTCTAATTTTATTGATCCAAAAATATAGCCTTCAAACTGCATAAATGAGAACACTGGCAGACTCTACAGGGAGGACCAGGAAGAGAGGCAGAAGCGCTGCGTAATTTTGCCACGTGAGGAACTACTTTTGCTACATCTGACAATAGTTCGCATCTACTGTTCATAAAGTGTCAGCGCTGTGCTAAGCTATGTGTTATATCTATGAAGTCACAAAATGCATGTCAACTCAGCTGTCCCTTCTGTTAGAACCAACAGTTAATAATGAAGATAATACTCGGTGTCAGAGTACATTTTGTGGTATTACTTTAAAAAAATACTTTTAGTTGTCTATAACCATTAATTTTACAAGTTTGATTGGGGCAAGTATTTTATCCCCACGCTAAAGATGAGTAAATCCTCTCAAATATATTGATTCATCTCTTCAGGATTTGGGGCTGGTTTTCCTTTACCTAAATTATGTAGAAAATATTAAACTATAAAATGGAGAACTACCACCAATAGGTTAAAAAGTAAAGCCAGCTTCTTTGTATAGTCCAGGTATAGATCTGAGATGTTCATTTGTTCAGGGAATTAAGTATCTCTAGCATAGTAATCTTACTATACTAAAATGCTTGATCTATCTACCTCCCCATAAGGTTCCTAGAGACAGGAACCTTATCCCATTCAGCTTGATCTCATAAACTTAAAATAGGTCTACAAGACAGATATTCAGTCAATGCTGAAGAATGAATAAGCAAATTATCACTACACATTTACCAACATTTGTTAAGATCAAAGTACTAAACACTTGCTTGATAGGAATAAATGAGACCATTTCCCTATGCTCATGAAATTTACATTCAAGTGGAAAATAAGACACCAAATAAGTAAATAATAAAAATATTCATTGGCAAAAAAAAGTGCTATGCAGAAACTTGAAATGGAATGCACAGTGTACAGGTGGGTGTGGTGATACACACCTGTACTTCCAATAGTAGGAGGCTGAGACAGAAAAATGGAAGGTTTGAGGCCAGTAATCCTAGCAAGACCCTGTTTTAAAATAAAAGGTAAAAATAGGGCTGAGTAACTCAGAGATAGGGTGACCCTGGGTTCAATCCCCAGCACCTTTCCCCCAAAATAGAAAAGAAATAGGAGAAAGAATAACTGTGTAGCTACTTTAAAAAAAATATTTACTTATAAGAGGATATCTTAACTGAGATACAAACAACCAGAATATAAGAAGGCTTCAAACAAGCAAACACTGGAAAGAAAGAAAAAACAAGGTAAAAACCCCAGGCAGAAACCAACTTACATGTGTAAGTTATAGATGAAAGGACAGTGTGACTCGAGCTTAAAGTACACAGTGACGTCAGAGAGACAGCAAGAGCCTGCATGATAGACTATTGAATTTCAGAGCCTTGATGGAAGAAGAATGATTTTAAGAGAGATTTTAGGACCATTTCTTTATTTTTATTGGTGCATTGCAGTCACACAGTATGACGAAGTTCAGGGTGGTAGAGGCTTACTCGCACACAGCACTCATTCCCATTCCCACCGTCTACCCTTCCTTCTCTCCTTCCCATGCTCAGCACAGCGACTGACAGACAAGTTTGTGTGTGTACATCATGTCCATCTGGTGTTTCCCTCTTCCCCCTTCCCACCTACCGCATAATGGAGGACCATTCATTTTTAAAGTTCGTTAGTTGGGGTCGACTGGCAGCCTTCTGAGTGGCCCATCGTCAGGGCAGGGACCACACCTTGTTCACACTGGACTCATCACCTGGCATCTGTTGGGCGCTGGACACAGGTACATTGCCAGGACCTCTCGAGCTTTGACTAGTGATGTGTTTAGAGATGATCAGAACAGTCTGAATTCTAAATGTCTGAAGACATTCAGAACAGTCAAAAGTGGAGATGTGAGATCTGAAAATCATGGACAGATATAAGTCCACACATACTTCTGCTCTGAACTAACTTGGTACCCGATGATAAATCATTTGTACAAGCACAGGGCATACACCCAGAATAGATCACCATGGGAGTTAAACATCAAGGACTAGAAGAGGAGATAGTGAAAAGACAGCAGGCACCGTGAGAAGAGGGAGCAAGGAGGTGTCAAGGAATCTAAGAACCTCTTTTTAAGGAGGCGATCCACTGTGCTGAACACTCCTGTGTGGTCCCCAAGGAGGGGAGCCAGGAACCTCTGGGACTGGCAGGATGAACTCACCAGTGACTGACAAGGGAATGATGGGGACAGAACCTCAGCTGAGTAGGGAAGACAGCAACCACAGAGGACAATCTCAAACTTTTATCTTGGAGAGATTCTAGTTTTAATACAGTGATGCCTCCTCCTCCTCTTAGAACTATCAATCACAGACAACAAAGAAAAAGAACAGAATCACAAGGTCATCTTGCCTGACTCTTTCACTGTTTGCCAAAGAAAAAGTAGTAGAGACACATCTACACATAAGCCCAGGAAAGAGGAGATTTTTCCAATAAAGTGATGGTAACCCTGGGGCCGGGTCAGCTTTATCTCTGATCATGTACTTCTTCACTAGCACACCTGCCTCCCAGGATGTGACACCTGGACTTAGTGGATATGAGCCTATTCCCCTCTACCATGTAGAGAACGCAAAAGTGCTTGGGAGTAATTTCTTAATGTAATAACTGTACTGATGTTATTTACTCTCTTTCTTCATTGAAAACGCAAAAGCCAGCTGCTAGTTGACTGATGATAAATGATGAGGTCAGATCTACTTGGTGCACTAAGGGCAGTAACATCTACTGTGTCATTTACTTTGGTGCATTTAGAGGTTTATTTGCTGCACAGACATTTTTTCCCTCAAAAATTGAATCAAAGTGAGACGAATATGAAGAACTTTAAATTCTGCAAGAGGTGTGAACTTACAAAATTCATTATATATAAATGTGAAACATTTCTACTTTACAATATAGTGTATTTATAAATGTTTTTATTTCAGAATAAATTTAAGTTACTTCTTAAGCAAAATAAGTATATTTGAACTGTAAAAAGCATACCAAGCTGATTATTTTACATAATTCTTTATTTTGTGAGCCTTTGATAATTTATTCATCAACATTTAATCTGAATTATCATCTACTGTTTCTTTGTTAACAGGTTTTCTGGATTTTTCTTACACATTCTACTTCACATAATAAATGACTTTCTATCTTAATTATACATTGAGGAAGATATCTGTCATCAATCATTTTATTGCATTTGTCAAAAGCTCAAAAACTGTTAAGAAATTGTGAATGTGTTTTCAGAAATTTAATATAAAATATACAGTTCGAGAACTTATAGCAACCTAAACTAAAGGTATTGCTTGCAAGTGCTGAAATACAGTTATGTCTAAATGTCTTAGTAAGGATAACATACTTTTAAGTAAGTGATGCTTAAAAAAATAAAAACCTTCTTTACTACTTAGGTTTCACACACATCTTGGTCAGAATGCTAAGTGGAACATATCAATTTGAAATTGCCCTTGAAAGTTATTTTCTAAGTTAACACTGAGAACTGTAGCAAGCAGCAGGATTTGTCATAATAACTTGGGAAAGTGTCTTTTGGAGTGAGCATTAGTGATTGACATCACCAAGGGAGAAATATTAATCATCAAAGTTAAGTCAAGGTTGCTAATATTTACAACCTGCAGAGAACAAAGAGAAAAAAATTCACAATGAAATGTCTTGAGGAAGGACTTCTCCCTACAGCTTGTATTTTTTATGTACACAAACGGAATCCAAGTCAGCTGGCTTTCTTCTGTTTAGCCCCCACTGTGAAGGACAAAACACAAATGTGGCAGCACATCCCAGAAGAAAACGGATCATATAAGTGGCTGGGTAGAAAGTTAGTGGAAGCAGTTTTTGAGACAGTTTGGGATGAAGTTCAGTCATCAGCCTGGCATCCAAAGGCTTTTATAACCTGGCCACACCTTCACTTCTAGTTTGTGCATATTGATTCTCCTCCCTGTGACCCCTTGACTAAGCTCAGACTGATCTCCGTGCTCCTCCAAGAGGTTTTCACGCTTCCTCTAAGCGTTCGTCTCCTGGATTACTGATCTCCTCTCCTGGTTTCTCTAAATCCCACCACTATTTAAGATGCAACTATGCCTTCATTCGTTAAACGTGCTTCCTTTGTCCTCAAAACGCAATGCAGTTGTCTATGCAATCAATTCTTAATTATCAAACCCCTCTTTGTGCGCGTGTGCAGGGCTGGGGATCAAATCCAGGGCCTCTCACTTGCTAGGCAAGGGTTCTACCCACGAAAACAACCTTAGCACAACGAGGCATTTGTTCCATGCTATGGTTTAAGCAGTTATTTTCATTCAAATGATCTGAGTGTGTGAGTGTGTATGTGTGTCTGCCTGTCTGCCCACAACAATAAATGCAAATTTGACCATGCACAGCAGCAGAGTGCCAAGATGCGTGCACACATGACTTCTCCAAAGCTCTATTAGAACTTAGCTAATGCTGCTCCAAGACAATTCTTCCCTCTCCTGATTACTAGTAAAGTCCTGGCTCACGTGTCTGACTAATAACTCTCTGGGTGGAAAAAGCCCTGTACAATGCCATAGTCCTTAACACTCAACTCAGAGGGAATCCATTTTAATCTGAAATAGGCCAGGACACATCACCACTTATTTTGAAGAGTCTGGCTGCTCTGTGTGAACACATGAGCGTGGGAGCAAGTTTTCTAAGATTCATTGAGATGGGAGCCAGTGCTAGAGACCTCAGATTAGAACCGAGCACAAAGCAGAAAGGTGCAGACTCTTAAAACATTCATGACATGTTGGTCAGGAGCAATGGATGACAGCCCAAGGAAACAGTAATGTGATACTGAGCTTTTCACCTTGGGGTGACTGGTTAAAACTCAGCTTGGGATCATAGGAAATTTATTGCTCTCTAATGCAATAAAGAAAGCTATTTGTGACCTAGGGAAAGTGACCATAAGATATGGGCCACTACCACTAGCCCACTGTGGGATATGAGCCACAGGCACACAGCCTGAAAAGAGGTTAATGTGCACGTGCGCATGCATGTGCGCGCGCACACACACACACACACACACACACACACACACACAATGTGCCACCCACATACCACACACAGAAAAGAATAGACTTCATCTGGGGAAACTCTTCATATCTGCTCCTTCATCTTCTTATTCTCTTTCAAGCTACCTGGAATTTTAAGATGTTTGTACTAAATTGTGGACTCAACAAAACTGCTAAAATCTGTTCAATTTCAAAAATGTGTGACTTTGAAAACTAAATGTAATAACAATGCCTATAATAATACTAAAGTGCCTGCTCTGTGCAAAACATTTTTATTTCTTCCCAAGATTTCTTAGAGGTAGCTACATTGGCAAGAAAGAGAGCAGGCACAACCGGCTCAGGAATATCCAGTTTGGGAGTTACTCACTAACTCCAGAGCACCTCAGACTCCTCACCCACAGAACAGGGCGATGGAAACCTATATCCACAGTAGACTGTGAGGGCTGAGGGTAAATGGGCTACTGTTGGAGAAAAGTGCTTTAACTCTGCCAACCACTTTATAAAATAAACTTACTGGGAAAGGTTGCACTGAACATTGGTCAGGTTTCCAACTCTGGACCTGAACAAAACAGGAGTTAAACTTAGATGATCTTCCAAGAACATACATAGCTTAGATTACAAATTAAAAGGAAACTATATGATACGATCTTAGTCATGATTGAAGAACACAAACTAAAACTAAAAACCACATCCCCTCTGTCCCCCTATGTGGATGGCAACTAGAAATCTTTTGGCATCTCAACTAACTAAACCTTTCTCTTAAAAAATACACAGAGCATAGCCAAAATACAGATTTAAAGAGTGAATAAGTGAGCTTAGTAGTAGAAAATTTTCCAGAACAAATGACAACCCTACAAAATAATATCAGAGGGAAAGCATATTGGGATTTGGGGTGGTACTGAGGATTGATCTCAGAGGCATTCTATCTCTGAGCTATATGCCCAGTCCCTTTAAAATTTGTTGTTGTTGTTGTTGTTGTTGTTGTTGTTGTTGTTGTTGTTTGGAAACAGGGTCTCTTTAGGTTGCTGAGAGTCTCATATGTTGCTGAGGCTATCCTCCAACCTGCATTTTTCCTGTCTCATCTTCCCAAGTACTGGGATTAGAGGCGTGCACCACCACACCAGGCTGAGACAACATTTTTTAAAATTGTATTTTGCACTAACAATGATATTCAGATACCAATGACTGGTCACTCAAATTTATCATCAAATGGGCTGGGCGTGGTGGCACACGCTTGCAATCCCTATGCTTGGGAGGCAGATACAGGAGGATCGCGCTGGTTCAAAGCCAGCTTCACTGGCTTAAGAGACCCTGTTTCCAAATTAGAAGGTTAAAAACTAGGTCTGGGAGTGTAGCCCGTGGAGGTAGAAGGGCTTCCAGGAACCCCAGTACCACCAAATAATAATAATAATAATAATAATAATAATAATAATTAATAATAATAATAATAATAATTTATCATCAAATGCTTTTCTCTTTTTCTAAATACACAGCAATTCTTACTGACCTCTCTCAGTATTCCTCACTGCAAAAATGTTTTTGCTCTTAGAACTTTAATTAGAAAACATTACCGAAGAAACTGTAAATTTCAAAGACCTGCATCTTTTATATGATGTGTCTAGCAGCAGAGTGCCTGGAAAATAACACAGCATCAATAAATGGGTGCTGAATAAATTAGATAATAAATGGATGAGTGAATGAATAACGACTCGAGTTGTCTTTCAGGATTTCGTAAAACCTCTCTGCATGTATAAAGCATCTTTCCAGTAGGAACAATGAGCTTTCCTTTTTTCCATTGGTAGCTGTATTAAATTACAAAAGGAAATCCATCCAAAACACAAGCACGTGAGGAAGAAGAGTCAGGACTCAGAGCTGACTAGTCAAATGGGTTTTCATTGAGAATCCGCCAGAACTGAGGTTCTTCTGCCAGGAGAACACAGGCAAGCTCCTGCGCTCCACCTTCCTCACTTCACTTCTGTTTGGCAAAGACACTGAGCTTCATCAGAAGGGAGCCACAAAATACATCACCGCAATCCTCTTGAGCATTCCAGCTCACTTGTACCATCTCTTTTTTCATTTTCTTTCCTTTAAAAAGTCTCACAAATAATTCCTCAAAGAGAATGCATGGTTTTATGTTGGCCACCATAGGCATCTTCTGTTCTTTCCTATCGTTACAACTTTCTTTTGGACTTAGCTTGATTCATATTCATACCTAGCACTGGACGGAAGGTTCTTATGTGAGGTAGCTATCAACTTAATTTAATCATCATTAAGATACATTTTGGCAAAAACACTTCATGCCACATGTCTGAAAACTTTAGGATTTCAGAAATGTGGACTGCTGATAATTAATTTGCAAATTCTCTCCCCAAAATCAAAATAAATATTTCTTTAAGTCATCTGATGGTTTATAATGATTGTATTTGAAAATAAGCTTTTCAAAAGCTACAGAAGGCAAAATAGAGCCTTATGACAAATAAGAACAAATCTGCTTTAATATATACCAACGGAGGGTTTGAATGGTCAGTATAAATTTTCTTTTTGTCTAATTTTTTTCAGGCTTTTAAAAGAATACCCTCCACTTATTGTACTCCTATATAGCCAACCACCATTAATTATTAATGCAATAAAACATTATTTCAAATAATTTTTCCTGTAAACGTTGTTTCAGTATACTGGAAGTTTTAAGTAGTTGTGACAAAATAACTCATACATTCCAAACAATGAATTAAAATTTTAGAAATTGATTAAATCATAAGTCTTTTTTGTACTGAGGTTTGAACCCAGGGGCAATCTAACACTGACTTACACATCCATCCCTTTTCAGGTGTTTATTATGGAACATGGTTTGGCTAAGTTGCTGAAAGTCTCAGCTAAACTGCTAAGGCTGGCCTCAAACCTGCAATCCTCCTGTCTCAGTCTCCCAAGTACTGGAATTACAAGGGTGTGCCACTGTATCCAGCCTCAAATCATAATTCTTTCGACGGTGAATAGACATCATCAGAGCAATACCAACTAATAAGTGATTCTAGTATGCAGAGAATCCATTCCATTTACATGTGTCAGAACACCAAAGACACACTTGATAAGAAATCAGCTTCTGCTGCAACAAAGTAGGTGACATATGTAATCCCATTTGGAGTTGTCTCTCATTTCCTCCTCCCTTTCTGCTTCTGCCCTTCTGAATCCTTTTGCTAAGCAAAAGACCCACTTAGATGATTAAAATGGCGACTACTAAATCTTTAGCTCAAGCTTGTATCCCAGTATCTGGGAGGCTGAGAGAGAAGGATCTCAGGTTCACAGCCAGCCTCAGCAACTTAGTGAGGCCCTCTTTCCAAACAAAGAATAAAATAGAGCTGGGGGTGTAGCTCGGAGGCAGAACATCCCTGGGTTTAATCCGCAGGACCAAAAAAAAAAAAAAATTCTTTAAATTTATAGAACCCAGAACCCTTACAATAATACTCCTCAGTCTTTAGTTCTGTCAAAAAAGAATGACAGGAGCTAGTCCCTGGAAGTAAAGTCTACTGTTCTTTCTAAAGAGAAAGAAAAAGGAGACACAGCCCTGGAAGAGGAAGACTTTGCTCACAGCTTTCCTGCCCTTCCCTTCCTCGCCCTCCCTATAGAAGTCCTTGGTAGCCCGGAGCCCTGCTCTGAAATGGAATTTTGAGGCAATAGCTCCTCTATTTCTCAGGATGTGGGCCCAAGAATTAATCTGATTCCTTCCTACCTATTCTCATCTCTAGAATGTTGGCCTTCAAATGGCAGACATTTTTCTTTAAATGTGCTGGTGTTTCTTCAGTCTTTTTTTTAACCTAGGAATAGTGAAAATTTGGTGTTCTGACATGCATTGGGGAACAAGGAAATTCATTCCACTATTCATCCTCAGAGGACTTAAAGAAGCAAAATCAAAATGGCAGGAAGTGGGTAAGGACTTCAAATTCTGTGGGCTTCTTAAATTCACAGTACTCCAGCTCAAATGTGTAGCAAATATGCCTGGGCTCAAGCCTATGTCCCAAAAGGTCACACAGAAACAGGACAATCCACCCATTCCTCTCTTGGGAAAGTGAAACCAAGCCTTCCTCTGAAACCACCTCTGAAAATCAGCTGCCCTTCTAAACAGCCTTCAAGATTATGGTTCTACAAAAGACAATAGAGAATGAATGATGACAGTGTGGGACACCAGGGGGTTTATCAAATGAGGCTGAGCTGTGGTTAATAAGGTGATCTTACTTGCTAGAAGCTCTTACCTAAAAATCAAAAGAAGATCTAGCTGGCATACTGTCCCTGCTAAGCCTTTAAAGGGCATGTCCACATACACAGAATTAATCCCCTTGGAGTAGCAAAAGAAACTGTTTACCACAAGTATAAATTTAAAGCCAGATGTGGTAGTGCACACCTGTAACTTCAGTACTTGGGAGACTGAGGCAGGAAGATTGCAGGTTCAATTCCAGCTTCAGCAATTTAGTGAGACTATTAGGAATCTAGTGAAACCCTCTTTCAAAATAAAATAAATAAAAAGGTCTGGGATTGTATCTTAGAGGTATAATGCCTGGGGTTTCAATCCCAAGTACTGCAAAAGAATGAAGGTAGGAAAGAAGGAAAGAAAGAAAGAAAGAAAGAAAGAAAGAAAGAAAGAAAGAAAGAAAGAAAGAGAAAGAGAGAAAGAGAGAAAGAAAGAGAGAAAGAAAGAGAGAAAGAAAGAAGGAAAGAAAGAAAGAAAGAAAGAAAGAAAGAAAGAAAGAAAGAAAGAAAGAAAAGAAAGAAGAAAGGTGGATGGATAGATTTTGAAGATTCAAAATTGTGCAGAAGTTGAAGATGAATTCATCAAATGGGGGATTAGGAAGCTGAAGTAGAGTAGAAGTATTTGGAATTGGAGTAAAGGTTTAGAAAGCTATAGAAAAATAAAGAGTTGCTGGCACAATAGACAAATGAACACTGCCAATATCATTTACTGTTCAACGCATTTTTCATGCATAAAAAATGTCGTAGCTGTCAACAAACTTTACACTATTTATCATTTTCTCAGAGAATAAAATTTTATCCTACAGTCCACTACTAAGAGAACTGCTTTATTAATATAATGAAGACAGTAATGATGATTACAATGACGACAATGGCGACAATGATTAAACATCCTATAGATGGAAAATGCCATTTTCCAAATAGTTAGCTTAATAAAACATGTTTTGTACTAGAGGTTGAAACCAGGGTCATTCTGCCTCCAAGATACTGTTTTATTTTTAATTTAGAAACCGGTTCTCACCAGGTTCCTGAGAATCTCCCTATTTTGCTTAGGCTTTCCTGGAACCTGCGATCCTCCTGTGTCAGCCTCCTAAGTATTGAGATTACAGGTGGGGGCCACCATACCTAGCTATAAAAATTTTTATAAGTTCAATTTCTTCTTCTTCTCTTTTTTTGTGTGGTACTGGGGTTCCTAGAAACCCTTCTACCTCCAGGCTACACTCCCAGACCTATTTTTATACTTTTTAAATTTGGAAACAGGGTCTCTTAAGCCAGTGCGGCTGGCTTCGAACCTGCGTGATCCTCCTGTCTCCGCCTCCCAAGCGCGGGGATTACAAGCATGCGCCACCACGCCTGGCTCAACTTCTTCTATTTTTAATTTTGCATAAACACACAAACCCCAAAGCAGGCCTGTCACAGAATGGCAGTCAGTCTCAGAGTGCCTGACACACTGCTACTTTTCTTCCCTGATTATGGAAGCAGTTGCTATGTCAAAAGACAAAACTAGCCGGGCGTGGTGGCGCACGCTTGTAATCCCCGCGCTTGGGAGGCGGAGACAGGAGGATCGCGCAGGTTCGAAGCCAGCCGCGCGCGCTGGCTTAGGAGACCCTGTTTCCAAATATAAAATGTAAAAAGAGGTCTGGGAGTGTAGCCCGGAGGTAGAAGGGCTTCCAGGAACCCCAGTACCACCAAAAAAAAAAAAAAAAAAAAAAGACAAAACTATAACAAATGTAATTATAGATCTAATTGGCTTTTATCTACAATTTATGAATCAGGGAAGCCTCTATTCTATGAAACAGAAAGAGGTCTTCCACTGAGCAGTGGCAGAACAGTGCATTTTATAAAGTGTGAAAAAGGTAATGGGTAGAGGAAGCCGGTAGGCTAATTTCAGGCTACCTTCTATAATGGTTAAAGCAGAGAGATTTTCTCACTGCTGACTAGGGTGGACTGGAATCTATGCCTTCAGGAAAGCCTGGTCTGTTTTGAGATCTACCTGCTTCTTTAAAGTTTGAGTTTGATTATATGGCATTTATCATAAATGACTCAATGTCTGGTCTGGTCTGCTGGGGCCTGGTGTTCCTGATCAGTCCAAAAGGATGACCTTCCATAATTTCTGTTTAGTGCTGAGAAATGAGTCCTGTTATGTAAAATTATGTTGTTCTATGTAAGCAACAAAGTTCATGTTTTAAGATACAAACAGCAGTCATTCGAAATGAAGGAACAATGACATTCACTGGGGACAGATGGCATGCCGATTTTGTAAAGGTCTTTGCTTCAACAAACTATTTTTACACACTACAGATACATTAGGTGAAGGTTTTTTTGTTGCTTCAGACAGCCTTGTTACCCTTCATCAACTTCAGATACTTTCTCAATTTACGATGTGCTACTTTTCTTTAGGCAGACACAGAAGTGCCGAGGTACTTAGGCCCATACCTAGTTTCTGAGAGCCAGGTTGCCTGTGGATGAGTGTCTGTGAGCCAGAGGAAGGCCTGGTGTAACTTGATACAGATGGTGATGGCTGTGCAGAGGTGTTCTGAAACACGGGGAACCGGATTCGAGAATCCACACCTCTGGGCAAGTGGATGGCACCATACGTCATGACACCAAGGACACCAGCACCTTGGTCCATGTAGATGAAAGGCTGTGGAGAAGATGATTTTAAAAGCTGCCCCAGTTAAATATTTGCCTGTGTGATAATTTGCTTCAACTAGAAATCAAATAAATAATATTTCTATAAATTTCACTCTCTGAATGATAAATCCTCTCTGCAAAAAACCTTTGATCTTAGATCATTAAAGTCTTCCTCAGTTTTCTTTATCCATATTAGTTGTCTTCACTAATTTAACCAAATGTACTATCTAGGTCAGATTATTCTGAAACAAATTCATCAAGCTCAACAAATTCCCCAACCAATTTCAAGCTCAGAACTTTCAATCACTGTTAACTTCAAGAATTTGAGAGATTAGAAAACTAAGTGAAGTAATATAGAAGTCATACAAAGTAGCATAGATCTGATATCAGACTGCTGTGGCCAATTTCTGGCTCCAATATCTTCAGTTTTGTGGAAAGGTTCTTCAACCGTGAAAGCTCAGTCTCCTTAGCCATACAGTGGGTGGGATAATGTAAGCTACATGTAGGGGATAATCCAAGTGAAGAGCTCAGGGCACACAGCAAATGTACAACAGTGTTAGCTCTGTTTTTATTTTACACTACTTACTAATGGTCTAAATATCTGCAGTAAGATGCTTTCCTTTAAAAGGTTTTGGGTAGCCAGGCGTGGTGGCGCACGCTTGTAATCCCCGTGCTTGGGAGGCGGAGTCAGGAGGATCACTCAGGTTCGAAGCCAGCCGCGCTGGCTTGAGAGACCCTGTTTCCAAATATAAATGTAAAATTAGGTCTGGGAGTGTAGCCTGGAGGTAGAAGGGCTTCCAGGAACCGCAGTACCACCAAAAAAAAAAAAGGTTCAGGCCGGGCGTGGTGGCGCACACTTTTAATCCCTACGCTTGGGAGGCAGAGACAGGAGGGTTGCACAGGTTCGAAGCCAGCCTCGCTGGCTTAGGAGACCCTGTTTCCAAATAAAAATGTAAAAAATAGGTCTGGGAGTGAAGCCCGGAGGTAGAAGGACTTCCAGCAACCTGAGTACCCTCCCCCCCAAAAAAAGAAGGTTCTGGGTACAGTGGGAAAAATATAGTGAAGGCAAAACTACCAACCTGAATCTTTGAGAATTTTATAATGAGGTAGTTAAAAAAAATGATTGCTTTGCTTGAAAAAAGGTAGATTTAACAATAATGAATAAGGAATGAGAAATCTAATTAATGTAAAAATTATATTAAAAAGACTTGCAAAAGCCAGCACTGATCTGCTTAACTTTCAAGAAAGTCATCATTTGCCTATATTACAAATGACATGTTAAATAGTAATTTTTTTTTTTTTTTGGTGTTACTGAGGATGGAACCCTTCTAACTCCAGGCTACACTCCCAGACCTATTTTATATTTTATTTGGAAAAAGGGTCTTTTAAGCCAGAGTGGTTGGCTTCGAACCTGTGCGATCCTCCTGTCTCTGCCTCCCAGGCGCTGGGATTACAAGTGTGCACCACCACGCCTGCCTAAATAGTAATTTTAATATGTATATTACAAATAGCATAAGTGTTAAATAGTAAGTTTAAAAAACACACATACAAAAGGCCAATAGGCATTTTTTAAACTATTTTAACTACTAATAACTGGGTAACTATCCTTATGTCAAATTAAAACAAAGAGATCCTATTTTTTCAGTATCTAAAGAATAAAAATAGCCAGGCATGGTGGTACACATATGTAATCCCAGTACTTGGGAGGTTAAAGTTTGAAGGACAGATGTGAAGCCAGTCTTAGGAACTTAGCAAGGCCTTCAGCAATTTAGTAAGACCTTGTTTCAAAATAAAGAATGAAATAGGGCTGGGGTATAGCTCAAAAGTAGATTGACCCTGGATTCAATCCCTAGTCTTCTGTGTGTGTGTGTGTGTGTGTGTGTGTGTGTGTGTGTGTCTGTCTGTCTGTCTCTCTCTCTCTCTCTCTCTCTCTCTCTCTCTCTCTCTCTCTCACACACACACACACACACCACGGATAAAAATATTCATAGAAATCTTTATGTGTGCATGCGTGCGCGTGTGTGAGTATGTGTGTGAGACTGAAGATTGAACATAAGACTTTCTACCTCCAAGCTGCACCCCAGCCCTTTTTAGCTTTCATTTTGAAACGGGATCTTGCTAGGTTGCTGGGAGTCTAGCTATGTTGCTGAAGCTGGTCTTGAACCTGTGATCCTCCCATCTCTGCCTCCAAAATACTTGGATCAAAGGTATAAGCCACCATACCTGGCTTAGAAATCTCTTCTTTAACATCTATCTTCTCTCCTCCAGAAAAAAAAAAAAAAAGTTAGCCATTAAAGACTACTGATAATCATAAATTTCCATACAAATAACCCTAGTAAAATCTGTGTACCAGGTGCAGTGACAGGAAAGTAATACTGTAGCAGGATGCTAAATGCTAGACTCTGCAATCCCAGAGGCAGCGACTGGATCTGGTTCCAATAGTCTCATAATCAGATTTCAGAACTGAAGACTAAAAAACAGGCAGAGGCAGCTCTGAAAAGGTTCCCTCACCCTCTTTGTTCTGACTCTTTAATAAAAATATATTCTGATATCAGAATTCTAGAGCTAACCCTGCAGGGAAATTCAGAAGTAGCTACTTCAAAGAGGCCTTAAGTGAAGTTATAAGTGGGCTACAAAAGAAATAGTAGACAACTCAAAACTCGCTCTATAATTTATAGTTTAATGGGAGTATATTATTTATGTCATGGAACTGCAGTGGACAATTTGAGAATGATTCAAAAGAGAATTCAAAGGGAGTCATGAAGAACCAGAGATACTCAAGATGCTTTGCCAAACACTCTGGCTGATCATGATAGCAATGGAAAGGTAGACACGGGAGGAATGGCTGGGGAAACCGAGCCTTCAGTGATCAGAGGCAAGAGGAGGCTTACTTTGCCAAATAAGCTACAGAAAGAGCTTCTAATGCCTCAACTCTAAGCCTGTCTGAACTAGTAAAACATAAAATGAAAAAAAAGAATTATTTTTAAAATATTAGGGTGATTTGTGGGGCATAAATCCTTCAAATAGAGATTTCAGAACATGTAAATAGTGTTCAACATTAAAAAATTCTTAGAGTAAGCATTTGCAGAAGCAAATAGAGCCCTCCTACTTTCTCATAATGGTCATCAATTCCCTTTCTCCAGAAATAAGCCAATGTGTCTCTTGAATTTATCTCTGCACTCTTCCAATTCCTTTCTGCAATAATTTATTCCATGTGTTTATTATCTTATTCATGAAATGCTCTCTACCCAGCAAGGTAAGTAGACAAAGCCTGCCCTTCAGGCTGCCCTTGACTATCTGTTTCAGGAAGCCAAGAACTGTTCAAAGCTTTTGCTGGGCTCCTCTTACCACACCTCAAATAACTGCTTCTTCCCTGTCCTCCACGAACACTCATGACTATGAAAACACAAGGAATGAGCCTCCTTCCATAAATAATTATACACTATCCAGACTATCATTTGTAGTAAACCTTAAGAAATAACATGAACTACACTGAATTTACATTTTTGTGATCATTTTGTTTTCTCAAGGAATTAAGTTATTTATGAGGAACATTTTCATCCACACAGAGCAGTGGCATAATTAGCCTGAATGTCCTATAGAAATCAGTCACTTTTAACTATTCCAATTCCATGAATTTCAAATAAAGTCAAGCACATATGAAACCTTCAGCTTCTCATATGTACACATGCATGTTAACATGTGAAAAGATATATTAAACTATAAATTTTACATGAGTACATAGATCTATATTTAATTACTCTTCGGATTTCTTTCTTAACCTTTATTTAATTTAAAAGTATGTCATCTAATTTTCAAGTATTTCTGTTATTAGTTTCTGATTTAATTTCATTATAGTCAAAGGAAATTTTCCAGGAGGAGGCCCACCAAGTGTGGTGTGCGTGCCTGTCACTATCACTATAAAGTGCGTTATGATGTGAGACTGTGATGCACCAAAGAATTATTAAGAGAACATATGAACCCTTTTTAATGATCCAGAATATAGTCAAACTTCTGGATGTTCTGCTGTGTCTGAAATTTCTACAAATGTTCATTAGATGAGGTTCACTGATGTTGTTCTTTAGGTCTTCTACCTTCTTACTGATCTTCTGTTCAATCAGTTTCTGAGAAAGCATTGTTAAAATCTCTGATGGAATTTGTGATTTTTTATTTTCTCCTTTCAATTATAATAATACTTGAAATATTTATAAGCCCGATTTTAGCTGTATACATATTTTAGATTATATCTTTACACATTGGTTTCATTATCACATAAATAATCCTCTTTAACCTTTATAATCTTTTCTTGTGTGTGTGCAGTGAAGTCATAAACCTTAAAGGGATACAAGACGTTAGAGGCATACTTGCTAACCTTGATATAAACTCTTCTTCTTTGGTATAAACTCTACTTTGTAGAATATTAATATTTACTTCAGCTTTTTTATGTTTATACCAAGCTTCCAAAAGATATCATAGTTGCTGGTTATATCCAATCTGATAATATCTCTGTTTTAATTGGGGGCATCAAGATTATTTACAGTTAATAGAATTACCATATGTTTGGGTTCAAATCTATCATCCTGATATATATTTAAGTAGATATTTACAAGTCATATAAATACTAAAATGATCTCACTGGTTTGGTAAATACAAGAGCATTCAAGAAATGGAAAATTTCTTAATAAAAACTTGTAAGGATCACAGAAAAATACTGATGTTCTAAAAAACTCATTTATGCCTCTAGCTTTTGTTACAAGTAGCTCTAACTTGATTAACAAAAACAAGTTCATACATCACTACACAAAACAAGAAACAATGATTAAAATTCAAAAAGTTCTTGTAGAAGGTTTGTTCCTTTTTTCTTATGACCCAATTTTATTTTTATCACTGAAATAAAAAGCAACCTTCCATCTATTTTAAAGGATCACACCAGCCACAGGATCATGGCAATTAAGTACCAATATTTTAACTTGTGTTTATAACCCTTTTCTCTTAAATTAGCAAACAAGTTTCAAAATAACTGTTCTTTCAAAAAACAAGAACCAGAATTATTGTGATGAAATACTATTTCTCACTTAAATGACTGAGGGTTCTTTCAGGAGAATTTTCTGTATTTAGGCCCAGGATGGGAAATAAGCAAATGAATCTGAGGCATCTTGTACTATGAAGAAGAGATGCTATCAAGACTACTAGAGTTCTGTGAAAGAGCTCAGAGTCATGGGTACAAAATGGGACAACCTGAGGTCTAATAATGATACCCCAAAGCACTGACACATCAAATTCATGAGTGTTTAGTGATTCACACACACACACACACACACACACACACACACACACAATCACTTGTGGAGAATGCTAGAAAATTAATTCACTATTTTAAACTCTAAGAAGAATTAAGCATGAATTATTCATTTTCAGTTGAAACTCTTCCTCAATATAGCAGACAATGATGCAAAGTTCCTTTTTATAGAAATAATTTCAACTAACAAATGAAAGAGAAATACTAGGATTAGAAAAATCATTTTATTTGCAACTCCTAATAAAGTAATGGCTCCAGTCAATGTTCATCAAAGTCAAATAATGAGAGCTAATGTGAGCAAAAATCAGACAGCTGTATCTCTGCGAATATTCAAATTTTCCATTGTGACATAATGTTGACAAATATAAACTTAATTCTGGCCAAGCCTCTAGTTCTAACTCCCAGTTTGAAAGAAATACAGGGAACAGAGGAACAAACAACAACAACAACAACAACAACAACAACAAAAACACACCATTAGGAAGGCAAAAACAGAACCTAGTCTAAGGGAAGCCACAAAAATAAATGCCCAGTTTCTTTAATAGCAAAAAAGGAAAACGGAAATAGACAATATGTAGATGAAAGAAAACTCAAAACATCTATCAACCAATTGTAAATATTTGGATACTGATTCAAAGAAAAGAATTGCTAAATACCTATACTTTAATGATAATAAGGAATTGATCTTAGGTACAATAATTGCATTGTGGTTATAGAAAAGGAAGCATTTTATACTCTTAGAGATAAATGCTAAAATGTCTCCATATGTAGTAACATTTTATCTCAGATTTTCTTTGAATTAATGCTGGCAGTGGGAGGAAGTAGGTAGGAAGAGAAGCCATATGTTGATTACTGCTGAGGCTATTTGAGGTTAAATTATTTTCTTTTAGCTATTCTCAATACTATTGCATTTATTTTTGAAATTTTTATAATAAAAATCCTTTAGAATTTTTACTCTCTTTTCAAACTAATGGGAAGAAAATGGGAAGAAACTAAGAAAATTTATTTCTGATATTTGTATTATTTGTATAAGAAAAATAAAGAGCTATAAAATGGTAAATAAGTAAATCTTCACCTACTGGAAATATGCCTATTTTTATGTTTTAAATAGTACAAATGACCCTATGATGAGCTCTGTCCTTAATGATGGTTCTTTCAAGGAAGCAGAAGCTAAAGATATTAAATAAAACCCCCAGTTCTCGTTAGCAAACTTTAATGTACCAAGTATCAGCTCTTCTTTTCAAATATACTTCAAGATTCCTGAAGGAATAGTTTTATTTCCACTTACTAAATATGATTAATTTCTAGAAGCTATAAACTTTTCTATCAAAACTAACTCTCTAATAATCTTAATTACCAATTTTACTGTAGAATGTCTTATTATTAAAGGATGTGAGACGTGTGTGTGTGTGTGTGTGTGTGTGTGTGTGTGTGTGTGTGTGTGTGTGTGTGTGTTGGTAGAGATTGAACCCAGAGCCTTTTGCATGCTAGGCAAGTGCTCTACCACTGAGCCACATCCCCAGCCCTCATTCTGTATTGCATATAGTAAATTAACTACTTGGGTTTGGTAGCCCTTGTTTTCAGTTGAGAGACATCTCTTATGTGATCAGGATGATAACACAAGAAAAAATATTGTAAATATGTACATAATAAATATAAATCTGTAACATACTAATGGTTTATATCTTTCTCTCTTGCCTCCCAGTCCCATTCCACAATTTCCTATAATATGTTAGTGTTACAGTGACATATGACACTAACCACAAGAATCATTTCTGAAAGCTTGGGAAGCATGGATGGTGAAATTTCTGTTGTACTCATACTGATTAAGATAAATAAATTGCCATTTATGTTTACTTTGAGAGTGCATGGGTATATTGTCTTAACCTTCAAGTGTTTCCCTGTTATTGTTTGGATCCAGAGTATCCCCCAAAAGCTCATGTATTGAAGGCTTAGTCCCCATGCACAACAGTGTTTTAAATATACCTCAGTGAAAGTCTTTGGTAGTTATTTCCTACAAAGTCTGTATAAATATAGTTTATTTTTCTATTTCATCCTCACAGATGACATTTTGAAGTTTGTACCTCACCATAATAATTCAGAAGCAATATGTATTTAGTTCCCGTAAGCAGTGATGTAAAATTCACCATCGACAACTGAAACTTGGAAATGTTAGGAGCCCACACTAGAGCAAAAAAAGAAGAGATGTGGATCAAGTATTACTCTACCATAGGATTGTACAAAATATAAAGTGAGAAATCAGATACCACCTTGTTCAGATGAAACAATATCCAGGATGCTACTGATGCCTCTGAAGTCATAGTAACAAATGACAGAAACAGATGGACTTCATACAAGAGGGGACCACCAGTGAGGGCTCACCACACCAAAACACACGCAGGCAGGAAGCCGGGTTCTTTGTTCTTCCTGTCCCTGTGGGCACCTCATGTGCACAGAGCTGACCAGTGAGCAAGGTACACATCCATGTATAACAGCACATTTTGCCTAAATTCAACTTTTAATTCCATGTGCTCAATTCTTCTCATACTTTATTTTTAAATAAGAATCAAAAAATATCACTATAAACTTTCTATTTGCCATAATAGCCTTTTTACACACATAGTTTACATAGTATCTACATTCTTCAGTGAGAACAGAGAAAGATATTTATAGAATGTGGTAGAAAGCTTTATTTATTTACTTATCAATTTATTTTATTGACTGGGAATAGAATCCAGGGGTATTCTCCCATTGAGCTGTACCCCCTATAGCCCATGTAATTTTTTTTTTTTACTTTGAAACAGGGTCTCGCTAAGTTTCCAAGGCTGGCCTTGAACTTGTAATTCTCCTGCCTCAGCCTCCCAAGTCACTGGGATTCAAGTGCATGGCACTGTGCCTGACTTGAAAGCTTTATGATTTTAAGTTTTGCACTTCAGGTTAAAAAATGTTTTGTTTTGGACAGAGATATCAAATACTGTGTTTAGTTTATATTTATTTCAATACATAATCTATCCATAAATATATATATATGTATAGAAACATTTAAATATATAAATGAAGTATTAAAAACCCAAAAATTATTTCTGATATAGGCACACCTTGAAATAATATGAGAAGACACAAAGATTAAGTATGTGCTATATACTCAAGTGACATGCAATTGCTGGGAAGAGTTTTAAAGGCCTGCGTGAATTTATCATCATTCAGGATGGGGAGAAGGAAGTAGCTACTGATCATCAAAAATGTCAAAGATGGCTGGGCGTGGGGGCGCACTCTTGTAATCTCCGCACTTGGGAGGCAGAGACAGGAGGATCGCGCAGGTTCGCGCAGGTTCGAAGCCAGCCGCGCTGGCTTAAGAGACCCTGTTTCCAAATAAAAATATAAAATAGATCTGGGAGTGTAGCCCGAAGTAGAAGGGCTTCCAGGAACTCCAGTACCCACCAAAAAAAAAAAAAATGTCAAAGATGAACATTATATATCCATATCCTATGTATTTTCCAGCCAAAGCACATCATTTCCTTTAAGGTACAAATTAGAGGAAAGTTCTTGATCTACAACTTAGTAATAAGCACATGCCAGGGAGGATACTGGTGTCTCTATCACCAAGACAGGGGCAATGTGCCACTGTTACAGGAGGGCTCAGAGGTTCTAGTGAGCACCACGTCTATTCACCCCCGTCTCCATTCTTGCTACCTATAGCTATTTGTTATTTCCTTTCTATTAGTCAAAATCTGTTAGCATCATTCAACTTTGGGCCTCTCTTTTATAAGTTACCCCTCTCCCTCGAATCCTCCATTAAGACAATCATCAAGACTACAAATAATAACAAAGGCTGGTAAGAACAAGAGTAGATAGGAACTCCTATAACCTGTTGGTGGAATTGCAAACCAGCATAAGCAGTTAAGGTATCACTGTGGAGATTCCTCAAAAGACTATGAATGGAACCACCACATGACTCAGCTATTCCACTTCTTGGTATCTTTCCAAAAGAATTAAAGTCAGACTGTTATACTGATGTCTGCACATCCATAGGTTTAGCAGCATAATTCATTATAGCCAAACTATGAAATCAATCTAAGTGTCCATCAACAGAAGAATGGAAAACAAAAATGTCACACACACACACACACACACACACATGCACACACACACACACACACACACACACACACACACACACACAGTGTAGTTTTACTCAGCTGTAAAGAACAGTCATTTGCTGGAAAATGGATGGAAATAGAGAATATTATGCTGAGATCTGCCAGCCAGAAAGTAAAGAGTTACATGTTTTCTCTCAGATGTGTAAGCTAGAGAGAATAAAGGAAACAAAAAGATTCTTCATAAATGAGGAGACCAGCAGGACAGTGGAAGGGGATTGGGAGAGGGAGGTGGGGAAGGCAACAAGGAGGCTGGATAAAGGAAACAGTTCAAATAAAGCTATATCTCTATATAAAGGTATCACCACCTATCTCACTACTCCACATGGGGTAGTGGGGGCAGGGCAGGGTGGAGGGAAACATATAGACGTATGTTTGTCACTTTGAACCTCACTGTGATGTATAATTACCATGTACCAATAAGAGTATTTAAAATTTTTAGTTGGTACTTATTATTCCTTATTTTCATATTAATTAGTGACCAAGCTTTCTAATACTCTTGAATCACAATGCTGGAGACAACCGGGTATCCCCTAGAGGTTCCGAGCCTGGGACTTGACCCGCCCCAGGGCTGGTGCTCAGCTGGAGTGCGCTCAGGGAGCCTCATCTCAGGAAAGCTCATGATTTCCAGCCTCCTTAAGACCTCTTTACTCTTGGTTCCCACAATCCCATCCTGTTATTTGTAGATTTCATTTCTTATCACTGTCCCTGGATATTGCTGCTTCTTAAAATTTATATCATTTACCCTCTTCTCTAGAAAATATTTTTATTGCAGTTTACCTACTTCCTTGGCTCAAACTAATTAATGACTCTCAAATCTGTAGTTTGAACCCACGTATTACTCCTGATCTCCAGGTCAACACTCTCAATTTCATGAGTGCAAATTCTTTAGGCCCCTCAAATGTAATTTGCACAAAACTGAAATTTTCAGATTATTCCTTTACTCCCTTACTTGCCCTAAACCCACACTCAAACTTATCCTACTCCTCTTCATCTTCTAACTAGAACCAAGAATACCGGTAATACTGACTATCAAGAAATCAGAGTTTTACCCTTGGCTTCCTTCTGTGACCTTCCTTCTTTCTTCTGTATACCTACTCATCCTGCACAGCCCAGAAACCCTAGAGCATACTCATTCCCTTCCTTCTTTCTATGTTTCCCATGTCTCAGTCTTCATCTGGCCTCGTCCACACTATGGCAATAGCATCTTACCTAGTTTCCATCTAGTGGTACTCCCACCTCCCTGGAATTTACCTCCACCTGGGCTCCAGAATAACAGTGCTGACATACAAAGTGCAAAACATTCATTCTTCAAAGACCCTTCATCATCTTCAGGATCAGATCAAATGCTAAGGTGGCACATTAAGCTCGTCAAAATCCTTCTCTGGAAAAATAGATGGAACTAGAGAATAGTACACTAAGTGAGAGAAGCGGATCTTAGAATGTCAGCAGCTGGATGCTTTCTCTCATATGTGGAAGCTAGAGAGAAAACAGGAAATAAAGGAACTTCCATTAAATGAGGAGAGAGACCAGTAGAATAATAGAAGGGGGTTGGAGGGGAAAAAGAGGCTTGAGGTAGGAAAGAGTTCAAATAATGTTATGTCCATGTATGAAGTCACCACCACCAATGTCACTCACATGTATAGGAAAGGAGAAAGGAGTGGAGTGGGATACAGGGGGAAATATACCAAGTTCTGTGTACCTGTAAGTTTGTATCACTTTGAAATTCACTATGATATATAACTACAATGTGCCAATAAAATAGAAAGAATAAGTGAAAAAATCTCTGGCTACTTTTGCAGAATTTTCTCTGACCTCTCTGTGCGCATCTGCACATGATAACTTTACTAAAATCAAAACAAAAAATGGTTTCCTCAATACACTACACTGTGTTTTGGGGACTACTGACCTGTCTCTGTGCAATGTCTTTCTATCCACTTCTCAGGGTCCAGCAGGAACTGACAGCTTTGCAGCAAGTGTGTGAGCCAGGAACCAGTCCAGGAAAATGTATCCTGGGCTGACCTACCCCAGTGACTCTTCAATTAGCTGTCCTTAGCATTCTCTGGATTTGAAGTGCTAACATATCCCCCTGGCTTCCCTTTTATAGTTGTAACAACTCCATGGTCCATTTCTTACTTCACAAATTCTTCAGCCCAAACCCCATCATCTCACCTCTTACATCACAGCTGGTTCATATGTTTCTGGCCCAGCACAAATAAATCAGTAGCAGGATGCCCCCTCTGTCCTGCCTGTGGACCCTTCCCCTGGGGCTTCTCTCAGGGACCCTGCACGTGGTCCCCTGCTTCCGGTCCAGAAAGGATCTCAGACTTTTGGGTAATGGCTAGACATCCCAGAAAAACTTCTCTCATCCTTTAAGTCTTGACTTAAACGTTATACCCCTCTGTGAGCCTTCCTGTCCCTTTCCAGATTCATTAATTCTTAGGTGTTGAATACATTTCCATTATGTAGCACTCATATTGTAACTGTTTATTTTTCTTTCCCATAAGGCTAAGTCCTTTAAAGGAAGTATTTTATATCTATAATTCCCAAATATTTCAGGAAGATAGTAGATGCTTCATACATAATGACTGAGGGGGGAAATGTTTGTTTGATATCATTTTTCTCCAGTGGGTATTTCCTTAAAGCTAAAGAAAATCATATTCCAATATATTTGAAAAAATCTCACATTTAATCTTTAAGATTATAACTCCTTATTTTCTTATCCCATAAATATATGGGATAAGATTTTCTTATATCATAAATATATCTCTTTGATCTGTACTAAATTCTTTTACTGAAACCAATATGAAGATATTTCCTTATTAAGAAAATTTTGTCCTCAATAAAAAGAAGATAAAAAAAGAGAGTAGCTCAAAGATTTAGTTATTCTCAGCTGGGCATGGTGGTGCACGCTTGTAATCCCTGCGCTTGGGAGGCTGAGACAGGAGGATTACACAGGTTGGAAGCCAGCCTCAGCTACTTAGTGAGGATCTCAGCAACTTAGTGAGACCCTGTTTCCAAATAAAATACAAAATAGGTCTGGGGGAGTGTAGCCCAAGGTAGAAAGCCTCTGGGTTCCATCCCCAGCACCACCAAAAAAAAAAAAGAAAGAAAAGAAAGATTTAGTTATTCTCTACAGTTTCTGTTTGCCTGTTTTTTCTTAGTCTCTGTAGTTTTTCCTTATTGTTTTTACAATAGATGATAGATAGATAGATAGATAGATAGATAGATAGATAGAAGAAAATAGTAAAAGACTCAGTTGCTTTAGTTGTACAATTTAACTTACCTCAGTCTAGTAGTCTAGTTTTATCTTATCAATGAACATGAGTAATAAACTCTGTCACAGAGCTGGGCATGGTGGTGCACACCTGTAATGCCAATATTTGAAAGGCTGAGACAGGAGCACCACAAGTTTGAGGCCAGCCTTAGCAACTTAAAACCTCAGCAACTTTAGTGAGATCTTATTTACAATTAAGAAATAAAACATGACTGGATGACTAGCTCAGAGATAGAATGTCCCCGGGGCAGGAAAGAGGGAACTCTCATCAAAGACCTTGAGTGTATTTAATGAGCCCTGAGGCTCCTCCCATTCCCCTCTTCCAACACTATTCAGTAATGATTTACTCCTCTTGGGAACGATTTTGATTGAAGATGGTGGCCACAGTCTTTGTTTCCTAAGGTACACCAAAGCCCATGTATCCTTTCCTGGCTTAACACTTGTCTGTCCATAATATAATAGTAAATTTTTCTTTACCCCAAATTCTTTTTTTTTGTTGAAAATTAAACTTGTTTTCCTTTAGAATATGCTATTTTGCAAAATACTAGAAGAAAAACTGTACATACATTTTGCTATGTTATCTATTTAAAAAGGTAGATTTCATTTTCTTATCCCATAAATATCTCTTTGATCTGCACCAAATTCTTTTACTGAAGCCAATATGAAGATATTTCCATATTAAAATGTTCTCAATAAAAAGAAAACAAGAAAAATGAGAGTAGCCCAAAGGCAAGTCTCACATTCACTATAGCTTGAAAAACCCACATCATCACAGAGTAGAGAAAAATGAACACGACTATGACACAAACCACTTCATCAGTTTCACAAAGGTCTTTCTCTTTCTCCACACAGCATTCTTTCTATTCTTATCCCAGATCTCTCAGGGGTGAAACTTTGCCAAGAATGCAAAAGCCTGTTGAACTCTGTAGCAGTTTTACAAAACTGGCAAATATCCACAGAGGCTTCAAGAAGGACCACCACATTCAGCTGAGCTTTGAACCGCAAGCTCTCTCTACAGTCAAGTTAAAACCCGACTGATAGGAGGAACCGGAGAACTTTGGTGGTGCAGTGCAGAGGCGCAGCGCCTCGATGCCCAAAGTGGAGAATAGGAAAAGCTTCTGCAAGGGAGGGAGGGGCACCAACAAACAACTGTTTTAGTAGCACTGGGGCTAATGTGAATAATCTCTTCTGATGTGTTTCCCTGATCTCCTGGGGGGTGGGGGTCTCTCTACAGCACAGGAAGAAAACGGCTGCTTTAACCCCCTAATGACAGAAACAAATTGTTCTGTAGTTCTGGGAAGAGATTTGTCACAAATGTGCAAACCAGACCCTGCATCCTGGACATTGAACAGAGCTGCGATATCACATTTTAGGCAGTTCAAAAGTGATCCTCTAATAACACAAGAGATTTTTTTTCTAACAGAAAGCTCTGTCTTGGTAGCTTAGCATGTATAAATTTATTTTGTATGATCTCAAGTGTAATTATGGTTTTAGTGTTGTTATTACATTTACTGTAATTCCCAATGTATCCAAAGAGACTTTGTTTTTACATCAAAATAATTATGAAAATGCTAATTCTTTTATTGCTTAATGACACTTTTAACATCAAACATATTTAATATTAAATAGCTGTTTATGGTGAATTGGGCAATAAAGAAGGCTTGGTAAGTGAGTTAGCCATGCTATGAATCACTCCTTCCCATAAAAGAAAACATTCTTATGGTAACCTTTCATAAGCACTATACATTATAACAAGCATTTCCATACACATCTGAAGATAATATATGAGATAATGTATGCAGTACAAAAAGCATGAGCTCTAAATAATAAACACAGATTCCAAATCTGTTTCTGCCACAGAATAAATTATTCAGCATCTCTTAAGTGTCTAGTTTCACCATTACATAATTAAAATGATAAAACCAATCTAAAGGATTACAATAAGTATTAAATGAAAAAAATATATATTAAGCAGCTAGCTGAAGGCCTGGCTTATGTCCATGCCTCAGTAAAAACAAAAACAATACAAACAAACAAAAAAACCTCCGTAGTGATAGTATACCTAGAACAAGATCCAAAACTGTCAAGAAATGAATCTATGAGCGGTGTAACAAAAAGCCCTGCACATATTACCCAAATATGACAGAAAAACCCAGAATGAAGACTGAAATAATTACCTACAAGCATGGTTTCCATCTATTCACTAAGCACTAATTGATTACCTACTGTGTGCTGGCAATATGAAGACAAATGGCGTACTTCCTATGATCAACAAACTCATAACCTTAGGGTATGATATACATGCAAAGGAAGACAGTTGTGTGTAAATGTGAAGGTAGAATGGGAAGTCAACCAGACCTAAAGGAGAGTTAAAATTAGAAAGGGATCAACATCAGCGCTGAGTTTTGACCAGACATAAAGGAGTGAGCGGAATTGGAAAGAGCCTTCTCAAAGGATCTGACATCAGAGCTGAGTTTTAGAAAATTAGTTTCCTAGGTATGGAAGTTGATGGAGAGGGGATTTCAGAGACAGAATGTGCCATCTAGACCAAGAGAGAGTGTGTGAAAGTCAAGAAGACACGTGAAAGTGTCTTTATCCTGGAAATTCCAAACTCATCAGTCAGGCTGGAGCCTAGAACTCACACGTATTTACCAAGATGTATGGCATACAGTCACTTCATATTTGGCAGGTAACCAGAGCATGGGGGTGCCCACCTACAGAACAGAGTCTGGACTTTATGCAAGACATGTGCAGGACTGGCAGCAACTAAAAATGGCAACCTACATACCAAAATTACTCTTGTGAAGATGTGAAAGGACTACATCATCAGGAACATCCAATATTTTGGTCTTCCAAAAAAAAAAAAAAGAATATGGAAGTGTAGGTTGGGGAGGTGAATGGCATAAAAAAATTATCAGTGTAGCGAAACAAGCTTCATCATAATATTCATAAGGTGAAATAAAAATGCAAACAAGTTAAGCAGCTAGACCACTAATTGGCAGAACAGTGAGAAGCAGAGGAGAAACCACAGTGGAGCTAGGGAAGAGGGCTAAGGGATGGGGGAAAAAAAAGACTGAGGGTCATTAATGGAAATATTACCATATATTATGTGTACATATGTGAATATACCAACATCAATCTCAGTACTCTGTATTGGGAAGTGGGGAAATGAGGTGGCGGGGGTGTGGGGGGCACCAAGTGCTGTGTCAACATGATTTACATTATTATGTGAGACTATAATGCACCAATAAAAGCACATTAAAAGGTAACTAAAATTATAATTGTAAAAATAAAAACAGTGAGAAGCAGGAAGTTATTAATTAAAAATCTGTGAATATAGATATGGTAGAGGCAAAAGGCATTAAATTCGTTTTGGTCTGGAGTTAAATTCACATGTTTAAGAGTCAAAATGAAATATAATACTCTTATAATATGACTTACAATTATAAAATTATATATCTGAAAGGTTATTTTTAAAATCATCCAGTAGATTTTAAACAATAAATGAAAGAACACACCCCCACCCATACCCTCCCAAACTGGAGGATTTGCTTGAACAAAAATAACACAAATCTCTTTTTTTTCCATTTCCAGACATTACAGGTGACACTTTAACTCAGAATCTGAAATGAAGTAAGCAAAAGAAAGCAGGATTTCAAGACAATGTCAAGAGGACCAGAGAATAGCCATCAAAAAAGAGGTAGGTGATCCACACACTTATTACTTTGAAATAGCATGATATGAACTTATTTCTTAAGTAACACTGGCCCCACATGATTAAGTAGCAGGAGAGCTGCAGACACACAAATCTGCAGGTTGTTATATTTAAGGGCATGTATTTGAATAGTAAAGATTTCTACTGCTCTGCCAATAAAGTCACTATTTGGGAGATGTGGGGCTGGGGAACTTCTGGGTGTGTTTGTTCCAATAACTGTTCTGTTTGGACTTAGATTGTCCACCTACCCCTCATGGAGCAGCCATATTGGATGTGGTGCTTGGTTGCTGAGGAGGGACCCCTTGGGAATGTTGCCTTGGGGATTCATTCTCATTCATATTTCTCCTCTCTCTCTCTCTCTCTCTCTCTCTCTCTCTCTCTCTCTCTCTCTCTCTCTCTCTCTCTCTCTCTCTCTCTCTCCACCATGCCCTGCAGAGACTTCACTTGACCTGATATGACTGAAGACCTGAAATCTCCAGAACAGTGAGCAAATAAATCTTCCTTCCTCTGAGTCATGGTAGTCAGGTGTTTGGGATTACAGCAGTGAGAATGATAACTGAGACAGCTGTCTATTGGACTATCATGAAGGACAAAGAACAGAGGAACAGTTTACAAGGGAAACAAATTCAAAATTGAAGTAGCAAAGCACACCTAGGACCTTCTATGCAGCTTTACCACTTCACATAATACTCCCACCTCCACTGCTAAGGTGAACATTTCAGGCTATGGGAACTGCTGTGGGATTCATGCATCTCAAGGACTTTCTTGCATAGAAAAAAGATGAAACTCTATGGGATAGGACTGAGTAGAGAAAAGTAGAGAGTCAAGAAGTAGATTTTTAAAGAGTTTTGTTAAAACTTGAAGAGTTGATTTCAAGTCATGGAACGAAGCTTGAAAATAGAAAACACAGCTTAAGATTGTTAGCTCCTATTATTTGATTTAGGGAGATGATCATAACATAAATTTTACACCTTTCTTTCCCTGTGTTGCAACTTCCATCAATCATCCTCATTTATTGGGTAAAGTTAATTACAGCCACAGAAAGTCGGAGATTCCAGGTTGAGATCTATAACAATTGGGATGTCATACTTAAAAAAATATGAAGAAAAATAGGGAATGTCAACAGTTGAAATGGATGATAAAAAATATGGAAGCACAAATAAATAAACTGTTCATTTAAAAAACATATATGAAACCAAGCATGATGGCACATGCCTGTAATTTCAGTACTTAAGAGGCTGAGACAGGAGGACCAAAAATTCAAGGCCAGCCTCAGCAACTTAGCGAGGTTCCCAGTAACTTAGTGAGATGCTGTTTCAAAATAAAAAATAAAATAGGGCTGAGGGGTATGGCTCAGAGGTAGAATGCCCTGGGTTCAATCAATAGTACACCCTCTCAAAGAATGTGGGCGCATCTCTCCTTCTCTCTCTCTCTGCGTGTGTGTGTGTGTGTGTGTGTGTGTGTGTGTATACATACATATACATAAAGTGTCAGCTCTAGAAAGTGATTTCTCTTTATATATATTGTTTCAGCTCTAGAACATTTTGATTATCTATATTTATCTCTATGTTTATCTATCCAGAGAGAGTGAGAGAAGACAAGAATGAGAAATATATAGAGAGAGATCTATATATGTTAATATAGAGGGAAAGCAATATATAGAGATATAGATATATAGAACCTCCAGCAATTTACCATTTCCAGTCCAGGTTTTCTATCTTGGTACTGGTTCTTGCAAAGCTTTCAGCTCTAGAAAGTTTTGACTATTTATATTCATCTCTATGTTTATCTATTTACCTACTTACATACCTGGAGACACACACACACACACACACACACACACACACACACACAAAGATACAGGATGAGAATGAGAACTAACTATGTAGGATGCACTAAGGTAATTATGGAAGAACTTTCATGAAACTATTAAACTTTCTTGAAACTTTCTGGAAACCATTAAAAGATCAATACATCTACTGATCTTAAATCTGTTAGATAAGTGAGGTTATAGAACAAACCTCTCCTCCCTCCCCAAAACTGAAGAAACATAGAGGTGAATACAGATAATCACAACTTCCTTTCAGGAACCAGTGCCAGGACTGGAATTGATAAGTTGCTGGAGGCTCTTTGTGGACCAGGATAAGAATCAAAAACTCCAGAGACCCAGTCAGAGTGGGAGGGAAAAAAGTAGATAGAATATGAATTATGCTCAAATTGTGCAAAAAAAGTGCTATAGGAATTAGGAAAAGAAGACAATGCTTAAACCTTACAACATATAAGTCACAACTTATAGTAACTTTGATTATAGAGCTATGAAGAATTCCCAGCAAACTTTCTAAGGGAACCCATTCTAACTGAGGGATATTTGGGGGAGGATCAAGGACAGAAAATTAAAAAGAGCCATATGTACATGATGTTTTTACTACACCAAAAATAGATTTTATACTAAATCAATTTAAGTGATAACTTTGCAGGAAAAATATATAAACCATGATGACAGAGAAATGCACTTGGTTACTCATAAAACTTGACAGTCCTCAGAAATTAGCCAATTCCAAGGAAAGGGCTAATGAAAGATTTGCTATTTACCACAGTCATGCCCCATGACATAATACGTTGTTTGCAACTAGTTTATTTAATAAATGAAGCTAGCCAGGTGTAATGAACACATCTTGTAATCCTAGTACTTGGGAAACAGACAGAAGGATCACAGGTTCACAACAAACCTCAGCAACTTATCAGGGCCCTCCACAACTTAGTGAGACCCTGTTTCAAAATAAAAAAGGGCCAGGGGTCTAGCTCAGAGGCAGAATGCCCCTGGGTTCGATCCCTAGCAACTCCCCCCAAAAAAGAAGCTAAAACTTAACTATTAGAGACCCACTAAATATACACAAGATGAATCGAGTACTATCTGAGTTAAGCCTACTATTTGAGAAATGGGAATTTCTTACCAATGATATTTGAGACCTTTTTAATATAAGGCAGAATGTCAACAACTAAGTTGTAGGGGGTTTAACCAACTTTTTTCTGTTAAGGAGAACTTTAATAAGGTTGTCTTCTCTCCTGAAAAAATGAATAGCAGCTACAAAAATAATGACCCAATGTTAGTGATACTAGAGTGACTATCTAAAAGGTTTCCTTCTTTAAATGTAAATTTTAATATTTCAACACAACAAAATCATATCATTCTATTAAATATGTCATTCTAAAGGCAATATTAATTTTATTATTCTCATAAGCCAATCTATATTAAACCAGAAAATAAACCACTGGTCCATATTAATAATGCTTGATAAGTGATATGTACATGTTCGTTTCCATCACTTTGAATCTCACTATGATGCATAATTACAAGCACCAATAAAAACTATTTTAAAAATAATACAAATGATGAACAAATGATTAAGCATATATGATTATAAATATTATAAATTCTTCCCAAAACAGGGCTTAGGTAAATCAACACCTACCACACAGTATATTGAACTTCCATCCAACAATATATGTATATAACAATGTGTTTATATTTGGATCAAAGATTAGGAGATAAAACATTTCACAATAATAAAGAAATAATATTTTAGAAACAGAAATTATATTCTATTGATGATGCTAGAATTGGAAAATGATTTATCTTCACATTTGTGTAAAGAACCATGATGTAGTTGTAACTATCCTAAGGCATTTGCTGGGGCCACACTTTGCTCTTGGCCACAGTCTTGGTTACTACAGCCATCCCGGACTACTTCCATCCATGATCTCCTCCATCTTGAAACCTCTGTATCTTCTGATTCTTGTTCTTGTACCTCTGACTACATATGCATAACAAACACCAAGGTAAGTTAATACAAGTACAGGGAACAGATGCATGAAGTCTACATGCTACTCCAACCCATTCTGCCTAGTCCCAAGTTTAATACTAATGATGTTATATTAAGAGTTCAGAGTATGCCCGGCATGGTGGTGCACACTTGTAATCCCAGCGCTTGGGAGGCTGAGACAGGAGGATCACACAGGTTCGAAGCCAGCCTCAGCTACTTAGTGAGGCTCTCAGCAACTTAGTGAGACCCTGTTTCCAAATAAAGTATAAAATAGGTCTGAGGGTGTAGCTTGGAGGTAGAAAAGCCCCTGGGTTTCACCCCCAGTACCACAAAAAAAAAAAAAAAGAGTTCAGAGTATGTTCCATTCATGAAAAAAGTTTCACGAAAAACAAAATTAGAAATACCCAAGGTCTCTACATTCCATGATTATTTTTACCACTATATTTCACGCACTGCAATTGACTTTAAAACTTAAAAGTCAGCATTTCATATTTATTTATTTATTTATTATTTATTTATTTATTTTTGCATTTCTGGGGATTTAACCCACGGATATTCTACCTCCGAGCTACACCCCCTGTCCTGTTTTTTATTCTTAATTTTGAAACAGGGTCTCACTAAGTTGCAGAGGGCCTCACTAAGTAGCTGAGGCTGTCCGCAAACCAAGATCCTCAGGTCTCAGCCTCCCGAATGCTGAGATTACAAGTGTGCGCCACCAGCCCCGGCTAGTGAGTGTTTAATACACTAAGTTAGCTATTCAGCATCTCCTTGCTCTTCACATATGTTTTTCAGCATTTTACCCTGACTTCAATTCAAGCTTTTATTTAATGTCCTAAAATGGAATGTTTGGTTACACCATGCAATTATGTGGGCAAAGTACTCAGGCCATTAGAAATTATCACCTTCTGAAATAAAAGGTTAAGATATATGATTTTTCAAAACTCCATTCTGGCTACAATCTCTCAATGATACACACACTTCCATTTATTTTTCTGTTCTGTTCTAACAACAACAAAGAATGGTACATGAAAAAAAATGAGCTTGTAAAGAAAGACTGAAAAATTGCAATGTTTTTTTCCTTCCAGCTCCTAATCTTTCATTGCTGGTAAAGAATGAATAGTTAACATACTGTTTAAAAAATAAAATGTATTTTAACAGTTTTAAATTTTTCTCTCCATAGAGAATTCCCAGCAATAAATAGAAAAGGGTCCATCCTCTCCCCCAAATTGTCCCTATTCCTATAGAAAAATATTTCTGCCCTAAATCAAATAAGCAAAATATGAGATTATATAGAAAAATAATAAATTTCCACCAATGTTTTATCTGCAAAAGGTAGTCACACATTTGGCCTTCTTCTTTGGATAGAAAACAGCAAAATATATATGTGTTTTATTCACTTTTACTACAACTAGAAATTTATTGATGAACACATTAAACTGTGTTTGATACTTGGCTAACAACTACCCTGGAAACTTGAACTAACCTACTTATTTATTAGGTTTGTTTAAGATTTATAGAATTCCAAAAACTACAGATCTCCTCCAATTTTCCTCCTAGAATAAGCAGAGGTGTTACAAGATATAATGCCACCTAATAAGACTATTTTCCAATCAATGTCTATGTTCATAGATGGGTAACTATTTTCCTAAAAATTATCAAAGGGATATATAAACTTAAATTCTATTTCCACTCTGTATATGTAGAGGGAAGGTGGGTTCCTTAGGGAACCAATCCTGATGGCACAGCATCATTGAGGATGATGAGAATTTTCTTCAAGTGAGTTGCTATAATCGGTGTTCAGTTTCAATACTTAGATTTATCCTTAGTGTCATGGGAAATCTCCTTCTCAGGAAGTAGCACTTCTAAATCACAGGAACTGTGCACTTAGTACCGTTAGCAGGATGCTGAACACCCAGGTTCTTGCAATGGGTATAATTTTATGCTCAATCTAAAGAAGCTAGGAATGAATCTTCACAACTGAGATCACATAGGCAATTTCGATATATTTTAAAGTACTTCTAGAGTATAAAACCACATTTCTGTACAAAATTGTCAATCCTAAGGTTAGTGTATTCACGATCATTGGCTACAAAGAGGTAGTAGTTGGTAGAACAGGTATTTTAATATCAATTTTATTGCTGTCATCAATTTTCAGTATTTTAATCATTAATCTAATGTCACTGAGGAGTACAATGGGCGGTGGGAATGACTCAAAGGAAACAGGTGACAATTCTTCCACTTTTGGAGCCCAAGAAGGTTGATGAGATGAAAAGTGCAATTGGTAGTACATGCACACACTTACAAAACACTAGCATTGTTGGCAGCACTGGGAACTGAACCCATAGGCCTTCTACCTCTGAGCTACATCTTCAGCCCTATTTTTTATTTTGAAGCAGGGTCTCAGTAAGTTACAGAGGGCCTCACTAAGTAGCTGAGGCTGGCCACAAACCTGCGATCCTCTTGTCTCAGCCTCCCCTACTGGGATTACAAGCATGTGCCACTGTGCCCAGTTGACTAAGATCGTTTTGACATCAACTAAAAACAAACCTACCTTGCCGTATTAAACAATATTTTAGGGCTGGAAAATACTATCTACTAACAGATGTTCTTTTAAAAGGAACAAAAAAGATATACATAAAAATTCAAAATCATATTGCCAACCCTAAGTAGTTTTTACTCATTCACTAAGCTCTATCATTACTGCCCACATACTTTGTTGTATTGTAGCTTTCTTATGTAGAAAGAAAATATGTGGGAAATTTTTATTATTCTGAATGTTCAAATGTATAGATCCAGAGTAAAAAAAACACATTGATAAATGTTGGCATTCTTTCTAAACCAAGACAAATTTAATTATTAAAGGCAAATTTAATTAACTTTGTGTATACCTTCTTTTAAATCAATATTTTCAAGTACTAAGAATAAACTTGCAAACAATGCGATTCTCATTGTAAGTCCTTCTTTGCAAACAAGAAGATAGAATAAAGCTTTCTATTCTGGTCTCCTTAAGTATTCAAAAAACAGCACATGTCCTATAATGAAAGTACAGAAAAAATGATATTAGAATATAATACAAATGCAATCATTGCAATTTTAATGATGTTCCAAAGTATAGCAGCTTTTCTTCTTTTTAGGTCAAAAGAAACTAAATTGTAACAGATACTTCCTAAAGGCTACATACAACACAGTGTCTACTGCACTTATTCCCAATATTGGATAAGATGACCTCATAATTTCCATTTAAAAGGCTCTGAGATGCTACCTCACACTTGTCTTTTACCTTCTCACTTTCCCAGGATATTTTTTTTTCTTTTCCATTCACTTATGGGAAAATAACAGAACAGTAATAAGTGGAGAAAATAACAGAAATGGAGAAAGAGATAAAAATTTGAAAATAGTGAGTAGGAATCACTTCTAATCAGGAAGGACATTACAATGGCATGGCATATTATTTCCTACCCATAATATATTCTAAACTGCTTTGGCACATTTGAATATTAGAATTATACCTTCATTCCTCAGTATGTGCTACTCTAAACATCATAGCATCTCTTGTTCATAATTTGGCCTATTATTTTATTCTCTTAAATACCCAATGAAAAGATTTGTTATCCAATGCCAAAGGAACTTCCAGTTGACTCAGTCCACAAAACAAGAAAGAAGAAGAAAAGAGAAAATTAAAACATATCTTAGGAACAATTAGGAGGGCTAAATGGACTACGAATTACTTGGTGCTTAGTAGACAGTAAATGCATCTCCTTTTACTTGCGATACTGTCTTTATATTATGTGGCTATGTAGAACATGTATCTAGTTAGTAAAGAAATGTGATGGTGGTATGGTGGTCCAAAGAGTGGGAAAGATTGTACAATCATCCTGTATACACTGCAAAATTAAATACGACTCCCAGACACCAAGTAAACAAGGAGAGGTAAAGCAATGGTTTGTTGTCATTCAACTTGAGTGATTTAATTTGTGCAAAAAGAAGCTTAGATAGAACCAAAATTATCAAAAATAATGAAAAATGATGTAAGTATTCTCTGATGTACCCTCTATGGTGTCTACAGATATGTTATATTTTATTTTTAGAAACTGACTCTACCTTCAAAAGATTTCTCTGCCAAAAAATATCATGGTAGAAACTTGGCATTGCAGTCAGCTCTACAATAAATGGAGTTTGATTTCTCAGTGATTAAACCACACTTGAATACCCATGATTAAGTGTAAACACTTGGCAAAGAAACATCTCCCTGAGCTTGAGAGTTAAGGGAGTGCTGGGACCTAATCAGTACTGGCCTGTGACCTTGCTGTGCGGCCCAGTGAATTTACACTTGTGTGAGGGAAAGCCAGGGCACAGGGTCCACCAGAAGAGATCTTTACAATGATGACTTCAGGGAATTGTCTGCTATCTAATCTCCAAGTTCTCCTTTTAATAAGAGAGAATCAGAGAAGCTGGTTTCCCAGGTTCCTTCTGGTTTGTCAGTCCCCAGACTAGTACTACTTTGAAAACTTTAAGACACAGTAAGAAGCATGTTGTGCTACGACAACATGTGAAAACAAGAGCGGAGAGCAGGGTGTTTGCAAACTAAGATTCTAAAATCCATATTCCAGGGTTTGACAGTCTAATCCAACATGTCCATGGAGGGTCTCAAGATGTGCACTGATCGAAGGTCTTCAGTTCTATGTGCAACCCAGCTCTAGAGTCAGTGGGCAAGATTAAGAGCTTATTTAGTTCTATCTAGTTTTATCAAATAATTTCTAGAATTTTTCTGTAACTTCACCCAAAAACAATTACTGTACTGAAATCTAATATATATTGTACTTTCTTCAAAACTAAAAAAAATGTTCTAGAGTGATTGTATAAAATGTTTAGAAAGGACAATTAAAAATAAATACAAACAAAAATGTGAATTAAATGGTAATTTTTTAGCAAAAAATATGGAACCCAGGGCATTCTACCTCCAAGCTACACCCCCTGCCCTATTTTTCATTCTTTGTTTTGAAACAGGGTCTCACTGAGTTGTAAAGGGCCTCACTAAGTAGCTGAGGCTGGCCGAGAACCGTGAGCCTCCTGTTTCAGCCTCCTGAATGCTGGGATTACAAGCATGTGCCACCGTGCCCAGCTTAAATGGTGATTTAATACAATATGATGACACTGAGCCATAGGCCAAGCTGGCTCTGACTGGTGAAATCTGTCCTATTCCACTGACCGATGTCAAATGTTATCTCTTCAACTAAGTAATAGAAATAATGGTATTTCTTCAGCTATGATAATATGGTTCTGCAAATAAACCATACCCTGGGTTCATTTCTGCTGCACTGCCATATTAAACTAACAAGTTACAGGACTTCATATAGAGTGGGCCAAATTTGATAAGCCCTTGGGGAAAGTCTCTAAACTGTTCCTCTATTTTGCAAAGAAAGTTGTTTAAGAATCAAAGAACTGTGGAGCTCTGAGGTTAGATAACAGATGAAAATTCCTCAGATTAACAAAGCTATTAATTATGTATTGCCATTCTTTCCAAAGAACATACACATATTAATAAAATCCCTCTGGATCAGGAGACGAGGATAAAACATATGGACAAAGATGATTAAAGTCAAATCAACAAGAGGTATTTGAATTTGAATTGTCCTAGCCAGTGTTTATTGGCATAATTCTACATAGCTCTCTACTCTCTAATGGGCAATAAAAGGTCAAACAAAAGATCATACATAGTTTCTGCTTTCAAAACATTGAAAATTCGTTGAGAAAATAGTTCACACACTAAAAAAGACAAATCATATTAAAAGGTAGTAAATACATAGATATAAAAATCAATAGGACAGAGACCCCTGGAGAAACCAGGCCCAGTAAGACGCTGGGTTCTGGGCGGGGGTCGAGCGCAGGGCACGCCAGCTGGGGCCCGGGTCGCAGGACTCTGGGTCCCGGCCGAACTGCGCATAGCACGCCAGACCCCTGGAGAAACCAGGCCCAATAAGATGCTGGGTTCTGGGCAGGGGTCGCACGCGGGGCACGCCAGCTGGGGCCCGGGTCGCGGGACTCTGGGCCCTGGGCCGAACTGCGAGTAGCACGCCAGACCCCTGGAGAAACCGGGCCCAGAACAGAAAAAGATAAAGAAAAATATCGGAGAGGAGGTAAGAAAGCCGTTATGGATGCCAGGACACTGGAGATGCAGACAAAACTTATCTAAATGCACTGGAACTTATGGAAAAATTCGCCGTGAAAGAGGACTGCTATTTCTCTATATTGTTAAGAATCTCAGACATCACATATAACGAGAGAGTTTAGCGGAGACCAAGGAGAAATGCGGTGTTGAAAGAGTTCTCCGCGATGGTGGTGGAGACTTGTATTCGGGAGAAGCAGAAACCGGATCTTACCAACTTTATTTTTTTGGAGAAATTACACCAAATGTCGAATGCTACCATCACGCATGCTTAGGAACACTGGACAACATTCAGAGTGGAAAAACAGCCTGGGAAGGATTTGAAACGGTGGAGGCAGTGGCAATGCCAGTGGCCAATATTCGGGGGAGGCAGAGATCTGATACATTACAACTGGAACCTTTGAAATAATAACCACAGAGACAGTGATCGGAACCTGCTGAGGGGTTAGGCGGGCGCCGGGGCCAGTGGCCGACATCTGAGCTTGCTGTGAGGAAAGGCCACTACTGAGGCCTCCGTGGCTGGGATTGGAACCTGCAGAGGGGTTAGACCGATACTGGGGCCAGCGATGCCGGCACTGGAGCCTGCCATGAGGCAAGGCGTGTGCTAGGGCCTCCGAGGTCGGGTCCGGAACTTGCTGAGGGGTTAGGCCGGTGCTGGGGTCAGCGAGGCTGGCATCGGAGCCTGCCGTGAGACAAGGCCAGTGTTGGGGCCCCCGAGGACGGGACCGGAGCCTGCTGAGGGGTTAGGCCGGTGCTGGGGCCAGCGAGGCTGGCATCAGAGCCTGCCATGAGGCAAGGCCGGTACTGGGGCATCCGAGGCCAGGATAAGAGCCTGCCGAGGGGTTAGGCCGGTGCTGGGGCCGGTGAGGCTGGCATCGGAGCCTGCCTTGAGGCATGACCAGTGCTGGGGCCTCCGAGGCCGGGATCGGAGCCTGCTGAGGGGTTAGGCCGCTGCTGGGGCCAGTGAGGCCGGCATCGGAGCCTGCCTTGAGGCAAGGCCGGTACTGGGGCCTCGAGGCCAGGATAAGAGCCTGCCGAGGGGTTAGGCCGGTGCTGGGGCCAGCGAGGCCGGCATCGGAGCCTGCCGTGAGGCAAGGCTGGTACTGGGGCCTCCGAGGCCAGGATAAGAGCCTGCCAAGGGGTTAGGCCGGTGCTGGGGCCAGCGAGGCCGGCATCGGAGCCTGCCTTGAGGCAAGGCCGGTACTGGGGCCTCGAGGCCAGGATAAGAGCCTGTCGAGGGGTTAGGCCGGTGCTGGGGCCAGCGAGGCCGGCATCGGAGCCTGCCGTGAGGCAAGGCCGGTACTGGGGCCTCCGAGGCCAGGATAAGAGCCTGCCGAGGGGTTAGGCCGCTGCTGGGGCCAGTGAGGCCGGCATCGGAGCCTGCCGTGAGGCAAGGCCGGTACTGCGGCCTCCGAGGCCAGGATAAGAGCCTGCCGAGGGGTTAGGCCGGTGCTGGGGCCAGCGAGGCCGGCATCGGAGCCTGCCTTGATGCATGACCAGTGCTGGGGCCTCCAAATCCGGGATCGGAGACTGCCAAGGGGTTAGGCCGGTGCTGGGGCCAGCGAGGCCGGCATCGGAGCCTGCCGGGAGGCAAGGCCGGTACTGGGGCCTCGAGACCAGGATAAGAGCCTGCCGAGGGGTTAGGCCGGTGCTGGAGCCAGCAAGGCCGGCATCGGATCCTGCCATGAGGCAAGGCCGGTACTGGGGCCTCCGAGGCCAGGATAAGAGCCTGCCGAGGGGTTAGGCTGGTGCTGGGCCAGCGAGGCCGGCATCGGAGCCTGCCTTGAGGCATGACCAGTGCTGGGGCCTCCGAGGCTGGGATCGGAGCCTGCCGAGGGGTCAGGCTGGTGCTGGGGCCAACGAGGCCGGCATTGGAGCCTGCCATGAGGCTAGGCCGGTGCTGGGGCCTCTGAGGCCGGGAGTGGAATCCTGCCAAGGGGTTAGACCGGTGCAGGGGCCAATGGCCAGCATCGGAGCCTGGCATGAGGCAAGTTCACTCCTGCGGCCTCCTAGGCCGGGACCAAAGCCAGCTTAGGGGTTAGACCGGTGCAGGGGCCAGCGAGACCAGAACTGGGGCCTCCCATGAGGCAAGGCCGCTGCTTGAGCCAGCGAGGTCTGGATCAGTCCACTGAGTAGCCAGACCTCTACTGGGACCATCAAGAGTGGGATTGGTACTTGCAACGCAGCATGCACAGAGAAATATCGCAGAAAATATAAATCAGACACTTCTCTTAATCAGCAATAACTAGGAGGAAAAGGGCAACAGGAAGAGGTTGAGCTATAGAAAGGGCCCTATAGTGAAGCAACTAATGTGACCAATCAGAGGGTATGTAATACTGGAGGACGGAGCCTCTTTAAAACGCAGGAGGTACATAAACAAATGTATCAAAGTAAATCACCAAAGAAGTGTGGGATGAAGGGAGGGGGAGGGAATGGGATGGGGGCTGGAGGAGGGCTAATTGGATGATGTGTGCTTGTATATCCTCTCAAGTCTTGTACGCCAATGTGATTGATATATGACTACAATGCACCAATTTAAAAAATAAATTAATTTAAAAAAATAAAATAAAATAAAATAAAATATATAAACATGGTGGAATGGCTAAACTGAACTAATAAACATCCACTACCTTTCAAAAAAAATCAATAGCACAGAAAAAATAATATTTCAGGCTAGAAAGACAGGGATATGGGACAGAGTGGCTGGGAACAATTTCTAGGAGGTGGAAAATGTGCTGTGTCCTGAAAGATGAATAGTATTTTTATACCTGAAAAGTAAAAAGAAAGACACAAACAAGAAGCTTGAATAAAATCATAGAAAGGTAAAGTTAATGAGTACACTGGGTTTGAGCATCCAGCTTTAGGTGGAAGGCTTGATTCAGAGGAATTATGAATAAAAGCTTTGGTACTTTAAACAGAGTCAAGGAAGAAAGACTAAGAAGCTAATTGGAGCCGGATAAGGTATGGAGTTCACTTGTAATCCTAGTATTTGAGAGGCTGAGCCAGGAAGATCGCTGATTCATAGCCAGCCTCAGCAACTTAGTAAGGCCCTCAGCAACTTAGTGAGATCTTGTTTCCAAATTAAAAAAATAAAAAAAATAAAAACTAGGTGTGGTGGCGCATGCTTGTAATCCCAGCACTTGGGAGGCTGAGACAGGAGTATCACACAGGTTCAAAGCCAGCCTCAGCTACTGAGTGAGGCTCTCAGCAACTTAGCAAGACCCTGTTTCCAAATAAAATATAAAATAGGTCTGGGAGTATAGCCCGGAGGTAGAAAATCTCCTGGGTTCCACCCCCAGTACCACAAAAAAGTAAATAAATAAAATAAAATAAAAGAGGGCTGAATGTGTGGTTCAAAGGTAGAATGCCCTTGGGTTCAATATCCAGTACCATATTTTTTTTTAAAAAGGGGGGGAGCTAATTGGAAGTATTGATTGTCAGGGGTCATCCAACATTTTTTGTGTGTGTGGCACTGGAAATTGAACCCAGAGGCATTCCACCTCCAAGTTTAACTCCCAGTCTAATTTTCTTTTTATTTGGTAACAGGTCTTACTAAGTTGTGGAGGCTGGCTTTGAACCTGTTATCTTCCTGTCTCAGCTTCCCAAGTACTGAGATTACAAGCATGCACCACCATGCTTGACTGTCAAACTTTTTGTTCATATTATCCTTTCAATTTCGAGCCCAAATTAAAAATACATAGGTATAAAAAATTGTAAATTGCAAAATCATTAGTTTATCATTCATATGTCTACCAAGTCAGAATTTTTAAAAATTATATAAAAAAGAAATGAAACTGAATATATTCTTCATCATGACAGTTTCACATCATCATCACTTAATAATTCCAGGGCATAATGTCTAGTAAAGAGGTTTAGCAGGATGATAATGGATGAAAATTCATACTTCAGACAATCTTTTAGCCAATTTCAAATAATTTGGCAATAAGGTCTATTAGACAATCATATTTAGCCTTGTATGACAAATTTTAAAAGGAGATAGTGCTGACACTATCAGTTTTGAGACTTAACATGAAAAATATTTTATTACTAATCTTTGTGTTGATTGCTTTTGGAAAGGACTATTTTGGGTACATTAGATTAAATAAAAAATTAATTTCCCTATTTCATTTTTGCTTTTTAAGGGTGACTATTATAAAATTTTAAATTACATCTGTAGTTCACTTTATATTTCAGTCGGAGAATTTTGCTGTGGATACAGATGTGGCTAAATTTTAGTAAATGAAGCATGATAATGGGAAAGAAAGATTATTCTAAATAAAGTTTTAAACATTCTACTGTATTCACTTCCTTAATTAGATTGTCTTTGGTAAGGTCTATATCTTGAGTATATATCTTGGTTTGTTTTTGTTTGTTTGTTTTGGGGGGTTGGTGGTACTGGGGTTCCTGGAAACCCTTCTACCTGCAGGCTACACTCCCAGACCTATTTTTATATATTTTTTTATTTAGAAACAGGGTCTCTTAAGCCAGCAAGCCTGGCTTTGAACCTGCGCAATCCTACTGTCTCTGCCTCCCAAGCAATGGGATTACAAGTGTGCGCTGCCACGCCCAGCAATATCTTGTTTTAATAACACATATTTTATAGATAATCCATGGGAATATGCAAGGGGAAGACCTGAGTAGAGTTCATGATCAGGGTATGGGGAGATGAAAGATGTGTGATTAAGATGTTGCCAGCCAGGCATGGTACTTGGGAGGCTGAGACAGAAGGATGGCGCAGGTTCGAAGCCAGCCTCAGCTGGTTTAAGAGACCCTGTTTCCAAATAAAAATATAAAATAGGTCTGGGAGTGTTGCCTGAAGGTAGACGGCCCCTGGGTTCCATCTTCAGTACCACCAAATAAATAAATAAATAAATAATGAAAAGGAACTGAGGGTATAGCTCAGAAATGACAAGTCCCACATGTCTATGGATTAAATTAACAAGCAGACAGTTGAAAAGGGAAACTGAGTCCAGATTGTAGAATAGGTTCTGTTAGTCGGTTCTGATGGGTTTTTATGTTAGGTGATTATTCTAGCAACAATGTAGAAGACAGACTAGACAGAAGATAGGATGATGTTCCATTAGTCAAGGAGAGAACTGATAAGGGCATAACTAAACAATAGTATCTGCAAGGAAGATCGCATATGATTTATACAATGGGGTGGGTAGGAGAGAATTTTTGAACTCTAGAGTCTACCTGAGCCACCTGTTCCAATTACTCACGACCCTGACACTGCCTCTGAGAATTCACTTACAGAGCACATTCCAACCCTAACAATGTGACTAGTCATGATGTCTATGAGCATATCACAGCAATCAGGTGTTTGGGGAAGGAAAAGGTTGAGAACCATATGTTTGGGAGGTGCAATCACCTGGACTCAGCAACTGGATAATCATGTGGAAGAGGAGGTGATGGGCAAGAAGGGGTCCAGCATCACTAAGTGAACCCAAAGAAAGATGGAGCCATTGGTTAAGATGGGCGAGAAGCAGCAAGTTCAGAGCGGGAGATGCTTGTGAACACCTGGACGGAAAGGTCAACAGAGGTCAGAAATGCAAATCTGAGGTGGAGAAAACTCTGATCTGAAGGGTCAAGTCATCAGAATAGATGACAGGTGGGATGCAGGGAAAGGGATCTCTGGTAAATCAAGGAGACATGAAGGGTCCAAAACAGAACCAGCTATAGAGTCCTCATGAGGAACTGGACAGAGAGCAGCTCAAGAGAGAGCTCAGAAGAAACTGCCCAAAAAAGAAAAAGGAGGGAGAAGAAGATCATGAGAATAATATCATCAAATTCCCAGAGAGGATTTAAAAAAAGAAGTTGTTTGTAGTAAAAAAAAAAAAAGTCCAATAAACAATAAGTACCCAGAACCCTTGTTTTTGGCAGTAAGATGGTATTGATGAGCTTTGCCAGAAGAATTCTATGAACACAGGGAGGGAGAAGACAGGAATGAGTAAGAACTGAGGAAATGACTAAATGCAGAGACTCCTCGTTGAAAGAGTTAAAATATAAAACAGAAATTCTTTCTTGATACCCTGTTTCATTAGTATCTTTACTAAAAATAATGTGTGTTAGCAAGTATGATGGTGCACACCTGTAATCCCAGTACTTGGGAGGCTGAGACAGAGGAATTACAGATTTGAGGTCACCCTTGGCAACATAGCAAGGTCCTATTTCCTATTTCAAAATAAAAAATAAAATAAAATAGAGCTGGGGATAAAAAAAAAAAAAGTATCAGCTGGGCGTGGTGGCACACACTTGTGATCCCAGCATTTAGGAGGCTGAGACAGGAGGATAACAGTTTGTGGACAGCCTCGGCTACTTAGTGAGGCCCTTTGAAATTCAGTGAGACTCTGTTTCAAAATAAAGAATAAAAAATAGGACTGGGGGTATAGCTAGGAGGTAGAATGCCTCTGCGTTCCATCTCCAGTTCCGAAGAAAAAAGTGCCTTTATAATTTTTTAAAATTAAAAAAGAAATGCACAATCACATACACTTGCCCCAACTGTGAAACCAGGAACTCCAGATGGTTCCTTTTTAATGCAATAGTTTTAATACCACTCAAAGTAAATACATCATGCTCAAACCAAATTCTGTCTATCCTTCTTCATTTAATCCACTATCAACTTTCAAAACCAGTACAGTCAGTCTAATTCAAATAGGAACTGCCTTCACCAAACAAGTTTTACTTCAATGGAGTTGGAGGAGTTAAATAGGAATTGCAATCTGATTCTTTAAACCCCAAATTCTAATTCAATCTGTAGCATAGGTCTATATACTGAGTCATAACAATAAGAGTTGAAAGTAGAATGAAGTTCTATAAAGCAAATACGTGGGCTATCTTCCTCAAAGCAGCAGACTTGAGACCTGACTCAGTGAAAGGCATTCACAGGAAGTCACGCCTGGATCCATGTGCATGAGCCCATAAACCTCTGCTCACACCGACTGGATCTTGTGACTCTCAGCATTTCTTTAGCCATTCATCTAACAAATAATAAGTATGCAGTACCATGGCAGGCAGAAGGCCTGGTGCTGAGGGTACAGTTATCATAAAATGCTCATGATTTACCAAAAAATTCTGAAAAGGGGGGAGGTGGATCAATGAGTACTCAGTTACAAGTAATTCAGGAGGAGCAACTTTTAGGTAGATGTACTAAAGCACAGCAGGATAACTAACTATACACAATAATGATGTACTGCATGTTTCAACAAGTTGGAAAGAATTTTGAAGCCCGATTAACTCCTTAAAAATTACAGACTCATCCCTTTCCTCTTCAGATCCACCAGGTCACTGCCTGAACTTAGGCTTCTCTCATCGCCAACCTGGATCTCTCACAACAGCTTCCTAATCACTCCCCACCTACAGCCTAATGTTTTCTCAATCCAACCCCAAATTGCCACCTGAATTATCTTCATAAAATGAAAAGTGAACACATTATAACTAATCAGATTATAGAAAACCATATAAGCTCCTATACAAGAGCATGTGTGTGTATTTGTTTATGAATACTTTTATACTTTTATATATATATATATATATATATATATATATATATATATATACACACACACACACACACACACACACACACACACACACACACAAATATATATGGTTTTTTTTCTTTCTTTCTTTCTTCTTTTTTTTGGTGGTACTGGAGTTCCTGGAAACCCTTCTGTGGCTACACTCCCAGACTTATTTTTATATTTTTTTATTTGGAAACAGGGTCTCTCAAGCCAGAGAAGCTGGCTTCAAACCTGCGCGATCCTCCTGTCTCCGCCTCCCAAGTGTGGGGATTACAAGTGTGCGCCACCACGCCCGGCTATATGGTTTTTTTCAATGACATGGCTTCCACAGATTCTCTAGCATGTCTCTAACATAATTTCAACTGCGTGTAGCATCCCAAATTAGTAAAATCTCAAAAACAAAATCTTTGGGGTACTTAGAATAATTTTTAATCAACCCAAAAAGAATCTAAACCTGTTAATCAATGAGGAAAGGACCTTGCATGCATCTCAAAGAAGGAGCCCCAATGCTGAAGCAATTTTGACAGCTATTGCTACTTTCAAATACACAGTCCAATTTAGAGAAATTAAAATATGAGGGATGAAGCAATTTTATTCATTTTGACCAGTGAAGCTGAACATATTTGAGAAAAAAATTTCAGACTCACATCTCATCAGGAAACAATTCCATTTCCCAGTTTAACACCTCTGTGTAGTGCCTCACAGCACAGTAAGCCCATGGCCCACTTGGGGAGACACAATTTTATAAGTATTCAGAAACAGGTCAAGATTAGTACCTCAAGAGCTATTAGCATTTCCAAAAGCATGATATGAATAGTTCCTGTGTGAGACATTTAATTGTAAAAAAGGAAACTGGCAATTAATCCACAGTCATTTTAGTGGCATGATTGCTTTAAGTAATATGGATGTCATGGAATCCTTCAGCCAAGTAATAAACTGTTAGTGAATATGGAAAGTTCCAATAGTCAAGAGAGGAAAGGTCTCTTTCTCTTCTAGAACCCAATGACCCTATTTATAAAATGAAAGTAAACAGAAATTTTCAATTAAAACCTCAACTTCTATTTATCTGGATGATTAGCCACATTCTATAAAGTTTAATGAAAAAATAATAATCTATCTTTAAAGTTACCCCTCATTGAAAAAATGCTAATTCTTGACCTCATTACTTTTATAACTTTTGACAAGGTCAAATACTGAGTATCAGTAATACCATGAAAAAGGGAAAAATGCTCTTTTAACCACTTTTACATTTCTTTAAAAATGAAATAACATACATTACAGCAATATTAATTTATCTGTAAGATAATTCTGCAAAATGAAGCTCATTTTTAAATTGAAATGTATAAGTCAAAATTAATGTCCAAAATGTCTTCTGTAACTTTGTTTTATAATTGTTATTGGTGCATCGTAGTCATACATCTTAATATAACACAAGATTGTAGAGGCATACATGCACACATCACTCATTTAGCCCTTCCCCAATTCCCATCCCATTGCCTCCCCCCTCTCTCCTTCTCATGTTTGGCTTACTGATAGACTTTGATATGGTCATGAATGCACATCATGTACATAACAGAATTTCCCTCTTCTCCACTCTTGCCCCCCTCATGTCACCTTATTTGCTCATCTATGGTTTCTCCTTCATCTACAGTTCCTCCTATGACCCATTTTCTCCCTAGCTTCTGCATATTAAGGAAAACATACAATTTTTAACTTTGTGTGACTGACTTGGTATAATGTTCTCCAGTTCCATTCATTTCCCTATAAATGACATAATTTTGTGGTTCTTTATGGCTAAGTAAAAGTCCATGTGTACATATCCTATAGTTATGAAAAATGCTAACCATTACTAGCAAACAGAGATACAAATCAAAACTACTCTGAGATTTCACCTAACTCCAACTAGAATGGCAATCATTAAAAACACAAACAACAAAAAATTCTGGCAAGGATGTGAAGAAGTGGGAACTCTAATACATTGTTAGTGGGATTGCAAGTTAGTATAACTACTCTGGAAAACAATATGGGGACTCCTCAGAGGAACGGGAACGAACTTACCATATGACCCAACAATACCACTTCTGGGTATCTCCGAAAAAGAATGGAAACCAAACTAACAAACTAGCACATGGGTATCCATGTTCATAGCTGCACAATTCACAATTGCCAAACCGTGGAGCCAGCCAAGATGTCCATCAACAGATGAATGGATTACAAAACTATGGGATATGTACACAACTATGGAATCTGTAACTTTTTAAATAAACAATCAAGTAAGTTCCTCATTAATATTCTGAAATACAAGACTCAAATGGAAATATTTACCTTGTGGTAAATTCAGAATGACTTAAAAATGTACCATTGAGGTTTTATTCTCATCAGAATTAGAATAATGATGAAGGAGCTGTGAAGTAAACATTTGTTTTCTAACATTTTGAGAAACTGTCACTAATAACTATAAAATAACATAGCAAGAAAAATTCATCTATATCTTATTTGCAATTTATACTTCACTTAGATGATTCAGAATCATAAACACATCCATGAAGAAAGGTTTAAAAATCATTATACGACAGTGTTTGTTTAATAGAAAGTGATGGCTTAAATGTTACAATATGTTCCTTGACTATCTTCACATTAAATAGTAATTGAACAAAAAGCCCCCTGGTTCTGCTTAAGGGCAAGCCCCACAAAGCTCCTCATTATTGGAATTTCCAACTTGGAAGCCAAACTAAATAACAAGAAGTAATTTGCCAATTAGAACTTCCTGCTCTTTTCTCTTTATTCCTTAAACACCATTCAGGGGCTGAACTGGTCAAACACTTTTAGCTTCAAAACAGCAACTGAAAGGATTTAATTTGTGTCTCTCCAAGGTGAACCTGTCAGGAGGCAGCGGTGATGCATTCCATGTCCCCCGGCAGCAATTTCCCTCAAAGACAGAGAAGTGGATTTCCACTCTTGCAGAATATGAAGTTTCCTTTTCTCATTTCCCATTATTTTATTTCAATTAATGTCCTCTAAGTTTTACACTTGCATAAGCACTGGGTTTGAGAATATCACGTCTATGGGAACCCTGGAATCTGCAAACATCTTCAGACAAAACTACTGCGTGTATGCACACACACACACAAGCATGTGTACACACATGTACACACATATGCGTATACACACATAGATGTATATATATTGAAAATATGCACTTCAGAGGTGCTTGACATAAAGACTTTAACAATGGGCACTAAACCTATAAAATCCAAAACTGTGTGGGCCCAGAGAGAACCACAGTATCTCTATGAACATAGACCTTGGCAGAGAAAGGGTAAAATAATCAGCACTTACAAAACCATTGGCAACATTTGCACTTCTCAGCTAGTTTTCCTAATTTGTAACCTGAGTTTGCATCTCAGCTTGTTATTCAGTTTAAGGTTCTGAATGATTAGCAGAATTTAGTTGCAGACTTCTAAATTGCAAACACATTTACAGATTAAGGCTAAATCGATGAAATCCATTCTGCCTTTCCTACCTAAGGACACAAGATGGGAGGCTCCCAGCCTCCCCCTGAAGAGAGACTTCACTCAGTTCACCGTGAGCCTACGGACCCTCAGGCAGTTACCCACTCCTCTCAAGGCTGGACCAAGAAAAGTTAAGAGATACTGCTTTTCAAATAGTCATTTTTAAAAAGTATTGGTAATCAGTTTTTTTAATTCATCTTACTTGGGAGCTGTTCTGATAATCCATTGAAAATACAGTAAAGTATTTCTATTTGCATATTTAAAAATCAGTCTAAAAACAATAATATGTTGCTACATGAACAGATGATTTAAAAAGTTACCCAGGTTAAAAGACTGTTTTTTGCCATAGGAAATAGCAGAGAGTCAGGAAGGCAGAAGAGTCTGGGAGTAAATCAGGTGGCATACACCCATAATCCCAGTACTTGGGAGGCTGAGACAGGAGGACTACAGGTTTGATACCAGCCTCAGCAACTTAGCAACATCCTGATGAACTTATCAAGACCCTGTTTCAAAAAAAAAAATAGTGAAAAGGACTGGAGTTTAGTTCAGAGACAGCATGTCCCTGGGTTTAATCTCCAGTACCAAGAGTTCAGGAGTAGCTAGTGCTTTTTAGACTGGTTATTAGGGCAGGGCTTCCTAACTTTATAGGTAGGGGAGAAAGGAGTAGAAAAGGGAGGGGGGGGGAGGAGAAAGAAAGGGGAGAGGGGAAGGAGGGAGGGCGATGTGGGAGAGAGAGATAGATATAGGTAATTAGTTTTTTATTGGGGATTAAACCTGTAAACTTTCTACCTCTAAGCTGCATGCTCAGTCCTTTTTATTTTGAAACAGGGCCTTGCTAAATTGTGGGAATCTTGCTAATTGCTAATCCTCCTGTCTCAGCCTCCCAAGTACTGGGATTACGGGAATGCCCATAACACCTAGTCCTAAGCAGTTTTAAACAAGCCCAGAGAGTGTAAACTAAAGTAGAAATAAATATTATAGGGGAAGAATCAGTAAGTATAAAATTCAAACTTCACTTCCATTGTCTGCCTTAGTATTCTACTATGAAATGTTTTCGTTCAGGTAAATTAGGTCAACAGAGATTTAAAGCCACAGAATTTTAAATTTTAGCAATGATCACTTAATTCTTAACTCAAGCCACATAGCTCTCAGATTAAATAATTAGGCTTACAGAAAATAAGATTTAATAACATTATTTAAAACTAGTAAAAGAAGTCAATTTTATATAGATGCTTTAACATTAATTTCAAGTATTGCTTAAGATACAAAAAAGAGTAGCTTGTTATTGTCTTTATAAAAAAAAGCTCAAATCAGCTTATCCAAATAAATATCAATTCTTCCATCCTACCCAGTAACCAAGTTGGAACAACACAACCCTTGCAGCTGCCTGTTCATCTGTCACCATGCAGGGAGTCTGTTCTCCGATCTGATTCAAACCGTCCTGTTCTCTTTCAGGAGCTATTCCCTCGATTCCCATCCTTTCTCCACACTGCTGAAATAACTTTTTCACTTATGGTTTAGGTCTTATCACTCTCTTGCTTCCCCAGCTGCCATGGCTCCTCGAGGCTACCATTATTAGCATGGCATTCCACCTTCCCTCTGGCAAGTTTCTGCTACAACCTTTTTCCCCACATCTTGGAGGGTAGCTATTTCCCAAACATGCATGCCTCCACATTTGGGCTTATGCTTGCGATTCTTTCTGGAATCTCCTACCTGGCCATGTCCCTTTGTCTCCTTCTCTATCTTTCATACTTTTGTACATTTTCCTACCATCTCCTTTAAGCTACTTACTGCTTTTCCTCAAGTTTATATCACAACGTATTTTATTTGTATTTCCATACTACCTCTCTGTGAGGGCACATATACCCCTAAACCATGAGTTATCTATTTTTATAACCATACTTTCCAACGTGTTTGTATACAGTAAATATTCTATAAATGTTTATGGATTTGAATCATACTAGCAATGAATCTATAGTTGACCATAGACAATAATCAAAAACTTCTTCAGAAACTATTTTTCTAGATCATTTGCCGCCATTAAAATTGAAAACATTGGATAATTTCATAAATTTCAGCATTAAAAATTAAATATATAGGAAAATACTCTATTAAACTACACTATTAGTAAAAAAAAAACCACTATTTTAAAACACTGGTTGAGCATATCTAAGTGCAAGACAATGCTATTCACTGAGGTGATTTTATATAAAATTAAGTATAATCTCTGCCTATGATAATTCACAATCTAAACATTGTGGCATTGACAGCATACATAATTCTGACTGTAGCTGTAAAGATAATATGTCACTGAGGTGGAGTTATTCTACATAAATATGTCTACAAAAGATAGCAAATCAGACATCTACATGGATGCCAGACTGAGATCATGAAATATCTAGCACACTGATATTTGTATTTTATTTGCAGCTTCTTTGTCAAATAAATGGGATGCTTTTATGAGTGGGAAAACTAGGTACATATATATGTGAAAAATGATGTGAAGCGTATACTAGCTGGCTGCTCTATAGGATTAGATGGATGATAGTGTAGACACTTATATATGATCAAGAGGTCATTTCTAGTTTTCAAACACAGTAAGTAGGCTGCTATAAGTAATTCTTTACAAGTATGTAATATGCATGATAATGTGTGTACATGCACTGTGTGCTTATACCAGTCTATTGTCTGTAATTTAAGCTTTCAACAAATTGATTACTATATATACATATATATACATACATATATATGTATATATATGTACATATATGTATATGTGTGCATATATATATGTATATAGTGCTGGAAAGATTGCTATTATTTTAAAGATAGAATACCATGAACAAGCACATTTTGATATATTTTTCTATGATTACTCTAAAAGCTGTCTAGCCCCATTGTGATTCTTACAAAGAGAATCTATTAGGCTTCTTAAGTTTCTAAGGTCTTTGGCAGTTCTCTCCTGTCTAGTTAATCAAATAATACCTCCTCAGGGCATTTCTGAGATGAGTAAAAACTGTGGTCATAATTTCTACACTGTCAAGAAAATGAGAATTTATACTTGGAATAAACCCCAGGAATGTTACACAGCAAAAGGTTCTATTTCAGTCTGAGAAAATAAAAAGGAGAAATAGAGAGATGTGGTGAAAGTTGCTTGCAGTTCTCTATTTTAGCAGCATGTTTCAATAATAATTATCATTAGAAGAATTAGCAATTATATGAGAGGAAAACTGCATCTAAAGTGGAATTTTTATTTTTTATTTATTATTATTTTTTTTTTTTGGTGGTACTGGGGTTCCTGGAAGTCCTTCTACCTCCGGGCTATACTCCCATACCTATTTTATACTTATTTAAATTTGGAATCAGTCTCTTAAGCCAGCACGGCTGGCTTCAAACCTGCACGATCCTCCTGTCTCCACCTCCCAACTGCGGGTATTACAAGTGTGCGCCACCACACCAGGCAGCAGGAAAAAAATTTTTCAACGAGATATATTTGACATTGGGACGTTTATGTCTAATGACACATTTCAATACTAGAATATATATATATATATATATATATATATGTATATATACATATATACATATATATATTCTTTAGCATTCTTGCTATCTGAATCACTCATTTTAGATCTCAAATTATCATTAAATTTCTTATGAGCGAAACTGCTTACTCCTAAGAATATATTTCTTGATTGAAGCTTTGACAGAATTTCAAGAGAGGAACAATTATTTAATATCAATTCCTGTTTTTCTTTCATTTCTATTTTTGTTAGTTGAAATTTAGTTGTGTCTGATCTGAAAAAAGAGAAATTTGATATCTTTTAAAAGATCTTTAACTTGACAAAAGTACTTTCTAAAGAATGTCATGGAAGATGGGTAAGGTAGCACACTCCTATAATCCCAGTACTTGGGAGGTTGACACCGGAAACCACAGAATTGAGGCCAGCCTCAGCAACTTCCTGAGAGCCTATATGAAAATGAAAAATAAAAGAATCTGAGGTGTGGTTTGGAGGTAGAATTCCCCTGGGTTTAGTCCCCGGTATCAAAATAAGTATCATAATCACAATACCACAGAAATCACTATTATTTAGCACTCAGTAAAATATAATGTATTGTAATATACTAATGTATATATCTGAACACTGAAAATATATGAAATGCCACTGAATTATATGCTTAAATAACTAATTTTATCTTAAATGGATTTTATCTCAATAAAAAAGTAAATATTAAAGAAGTCATTTTAACCTGCTAAAACTTACCTACAGATTAGCAAATGCTCTAATGGATGGTATTTTCCTAATTAGAACTTAATAGGATTGACAATCATTTTGTATCTCTTACAGGACACACTAGACTTAGCTGGCATCTTCTTAATTCTCTCATGATAATATAAAGGCATTAACTACAAAGTAAGCACAGACCAACCACCCTATAACCATTAGAGTTTCAGTAATACATTTTTACTTAAATTCCTTTGAGAGGGATGATGTATGTAGGGCACACTTAATTTAATTAACTGTACCTTTTAAAAATTCTTGCTTTTCCTGCAAAACAAAATTTAGAATAGCATCAAGAATTACTTATCAACTACTTACAAGAATCCCTCCAAGTTGTCCCTAGGTATCCTAGACACAATGGAAGTAAAATTTCTATGTTGGGATATACAAGCAACCATTTTCTGTCTCATTTACTCAAAGCTTGCTCACCTTTCAGTGAGTCTTAGACGCAGGATGCTCTACATTTCTCAAGACACTCACTTTCCATAAACGACTAGCTTTGATCTTATCTGATCTGATCAGCAATAAAGGCAGAAACGAAACTGTCTAGTGAATAAAACTAACTTAACCTGCATAGAAATATGTCCATTACAATGAATTTTCTATGGTGAAAATTCTAAAAACTCTAAGCTACTTCCTAAATTTCCACTTAATTGAATGCTTGACTAGATCTACTGCAGTATTCACTAAAGGTATTCCTAGGAGAAATATACGTGTTCAGAAAAACTGCAGTTTTAAGTTTTTCAGTTCTCTATATGAACAGGTTGTTTTTAAGAGAAAGACTGACTTTTTAATAAAAAAAAAGAAGTGGCATTTACCCTACACTAAAAGGAGAAGAGAGGTTCTTATTTTCAAGCATATATTATAACTAGAATAAAAATAAAAATGAATCCAAGAGTTTAATAATTTTAATATACATTGTTATAAATACCAGTGGGACAAAATTTAACTTAGCATAATATAATAAGTAGAGTTCAGAAATTATCCTTGAATTTGATGAGTTAATATTATATAAACCTATTAGCATATATTTAATTATAGCTGGCCAGATAAAATTCTGAAATAGTTACCATGAGAAATAAGGGAACCCACACTCTGAAATACTTAAGGTTATTCTGCATGTTTTTTTAAATATTAAGATCAAACAATAGTTACCTTTTGTAAGTGTCCCATTATATAACAAATACCAAGTGCATTTTATCTCAATGAATATTTATTATAACTCTTTAGTGCTATGTCTCTTTTCCAGATGAAGAAGCTGAAATATAGTAAGTAGCTTGCTGAGGGGCTTGATGTTTGGGATAGGTCTGCCTGATTCTACCAATACATGGCCCCTAGCCCTGATGAAATAAATGTCATTATATGGAGCAAAAATTTGAAAAAATACATGTGCAGTACTGGGGATTAAACCCAGAAACATTCTACCGCTAAGCTAGACGCTCAGCCTCATTTTATTTTTTAGTTTGAAATAGGGTCTCCCCAAGTTACAGTAACTGGTCTCAAATCTTCAATCCTCCTGCCTCAGCCTGGAAAGCACTGGGATCACAGGTGTGCACCAACGTGCCCAGCTGAGCAAATGTAAACTTAAAGCAATAGCATGAAAATTAAAAATATAATCAGTTTGCAAAATAGAAATATTGCAAGGATATTTTGCTATCATTAAAATAATTCAAATCCAGTTTATAAAATTTGTGTGTGGATGGTAAATAAAGGCTATCCAGAGAGAAAAAGAATTTTTATACATGGGAATCTTTCAGAACACAATATAGACAAAAACACCACCTGTGTCATACAATTTATAAACAGTATCACCTAAGGTCATTTCTTGAGGTCTTCTGCCACTTGAGAAGTCTTAATATCTCTCTCTCTCTCTCTCTCTCTCTCTCTCTCTCTCTCTCTCTCTCTCTTTCTCTCTCTCTCTCTCACACACACACACACACACACACACACACATTCACATACACACAAATGCATAAGCACACATAAATGCAAGCTAGCTTTAGTTGCTTTCAAGGCTCAAAAGGAGGGAGGACTACTTAGAAAGATGAGTCCGAATAGTTAGGGATCATATGATGTGAAGTACAAGATCCTGAATATGGGACAAATAAAAACTCAACAGAGACCTTGGCAGGTCAGTCGGTCAGCTCCATACCTGAGTGGCTCCCTCATCAGCAAGAACATGAAGATGCCATTAAACACAAGCAGGAGAGGAAATATTCAAGATTGTTTTCAATAAGCAGATGCAAATAAGAAGTGGAAATCAGCAGCAGAAAATGAAAAAGCATCTTCCCCGAGGAATTAAAATCCCATGGTGCGTCACCAAATCATACAGAAAGTCTCTTCTTCTAATTTAACTTTCCTACTCTTGAGATTTCAATCAGGAGAAATCCTCTCGAACACTGAAATACTCTGTCTTTTTTCTCCGGTAGACAAGGGAGAAGGCCTGGTAAATATATCTTTAGCTAGCAACGGAGAAAATGATCTTATTATGCCCTCTCTTAGCCTCTATTTTTTCTTCCCCCATAAACATGGATCATTCTGACCACAAAGGAAGCTCTGATATCACTCAAAGTATTTCAAAGCAAGGCAGGGAGGATGCTCACGGTGTTCACTATGTGCAGAACATTACACAGTATTCTTTTCAGCAACTTGGTTTAGGGAGTATAAAACTAATCACCTTTCATAGTATTTGAAGATAAGAGTCACTTGGTTCTCCTGAATCCAGTATTCAGAAATGATTCTTCTTCTTCTACAAGAACCCAAGAAAGAGAAACAGACTTCAATTGTCTGACCTCCCCTGTTATCCCGCAGGCTGTTGGGGAAAGAAAGCAATACAGACTTTGGTCGCTAATTTATCACTCCTATTTTCACAGTCATAAATTACTTCTCAGGCTTTAAAACAACAGGGTTTTAAAAAGGGCACTCACTGTAAGGTACTTAAATTCCAGTAACTAAATTCAGATGTATGAGGCAATTTAAAATCTTTATAAAAGCTTCCTGTTTCAAAGTTAACCAAAATGGAATCCTGGGAAGTCTGTATATACCAAAATGCTGCAGAAATAGTAGTTTAAATGAATGCATGAAACCTATCTCTTTCAAAGGTCCTGGTACCTGGGAGGTAATCAATCAATGAATGAACCTTTTGAATGAGTCTTAGATCATATCCTCTCATTGCTGGTCAATTAATTTTTGTTATTATAATGTTCATTATAAATGATCATGGCCTAATCCATCATCAGAATCACCTTCATCAGAATCACCTAAATGCTCCAAGTTCAACTTTGTTCACTTGCATAAAAATCACTTTGGTTAAACCAGGTGCTATTATGTAAGTATGATGCACCAAGAAAATTAGCAAATGCTTTTGAACAAACTGAATCATAGCACACAAAGGGCAAAAGTAGAGAGAACACAGAAAAAGAAAGGTGCTTAAGGAAAAACCACAGTTTTGGCATGTATCCAGAAGAAAAACAAAAACTGTCTATTAGGTGCACAGTCAGAGTAGGGCCGTTTGTCAAAAGTCTGCAGGAACAAACTCTAAGTGGCTGTCTTACATGTCTCACGAGGCACAGCTGAGCTGGTGCTGTGGCCTGCTGGGGCTGTAGCTTCCATTGCAAGAACTCTAATTTGACCCTCCTGAGAACCAATCCCAATTAGAACCACATAAAGGAAGCTGTTTAGACATGGTGCTCTGGGACAAGTCTGACCCAGTGTGTCAATGTCAACCAAAACAAAAAATGAAAGGGACTTTCTCAAGCATGTTGTCTGTTCTAGATACAAAGCTAAGGACCTTTTAGACCCAGCTTTTGAAGTAGGCCTCTCTAGACTAAAATGAGGACAACTTAAATACTGAAAGCTGGCTGGATTATTTTCTCCCTGCCTGCTGGTATGCTTTGTGAACACCAAGGAATAACAGGGCAAGCTACATGTCATATTCTGGCAAAATTAGTTAAAAATTTTTAATTTTTTTTTCTTTGCAGTACTGGGGGTGGAACCCAGGGACATTCTACCTCCAAGCTACATCCCCAGCCCTATTTCTTTATTCTTTATTTTGAAACAGAGTCTCACTAAATTGCAGAGGGCCTCACTAAGTAGCTGAGGCTGTGGGCGAACCACAATCCTTAGGTCTCAGCCTCCCAAAGGCTGAGATTGCAAGCGTGCGCCACCACGCCCAGCTAGAAATGTTTAATTCTTAATGGTCGAACAGCAAGCTATAAAGAGTATTCATCCCTTAGTGATTTTATGTATTTATTTATTTTATTTATTTATTGCAGTATTGGGGATTGAACCCAGGGATATTTTATCTCTAAGTTATACCCTCCAGCCCTACTTTTTTTATTCTTTATTTTGAAACAGGGTCTCACTAAGTTGCAGAGGTCCTCCCTCACTAAATAGCTTGGGCTGACTGAGAACCTCCCGTCTCAACCTCCCACGCACTGGGATGACAAGCGTGCGCCACCACACCAGCTCCATTGGTGATTTTAGATCTGGCTTCCCATCTAATTTGTCATCCCTGGTGGTTTGTGTTGGGATTGCCTTAAATCTGTACTGTACTGGTATATATCAATTGCAAAGCAAACTCATCTACTGAGATACAAAACCCAGGGCCTGCTTGGGTGTTTAGGAGGGTAAGAGAGGCAGAACAAAAAGGGTAATTTCGGATTTTGACTACAAATAACACAGAAACAAGAAATTGGAATGAAACAAATCATGAATTCACTCTATTCCATGTATTTATTGTGACCAGTGAATGACAAATCAAGGTTTCTAACTTAAACTCCAGCAAATCTTTTAATCTACTAGGGTTACATGCAAAAAGACTTCCAATGTACGTGTGTGTGTGTGTGTGTGTGTGTGTGCGTGTGTGTGTGTGTGTGTAGTACTATGGCTTTCACTAGATCCTCAAAGGAATCTGACTTGACAGAAGTCAAGAGCCACTTCTCTGGATGGACGTGAATTTGCAGTGGGTTCAGCTATGTATGCTAATGCAGGGAACCCCTCTTTCATTTTTAAACCAAGCTTGACAAAAGCAAAGGCAGTATGGCCGACAAGTGCATGAGACCTAGTGCAAGGTCAAATGCCATGGTTCAAAGGTTTTACTAACAGTCAACTGCCATTGAGAATAACTCTTGAAGCTGAAGCACTTAAAAGGCATTCCCAGCAGAGGCAAAGTGACCAAAGGAGGACAAGGGCCGTGCAGCTTAGATATCCTCAAATGATGAAGGAACTGAGATGGAAGTTTACTTTCTGACTCAACAAAAATTACAAAAATTACTTTTAAAAGCATCATATTCTCAAGATCAAAGTTCATCGAGAAATAGGAGTTCAGACAACTAAAATCCAAAGAGTATACTCCAATAAGATCATAACAATTTTCAATAAACTCAGATTAGGGCTCTATCCTTAGTAGATGACCTCCAAAGTCCAGGGCAGAGAGTCAAGTTGTTCCATAATTTAGAGAACAGAATACCTTCTGCTGCTTCCTGTGGGGTTTCCCCAATATATTTGTCTGGGCTATTTCAGTAACTCCTCAAGGGAACCTTGAAGACAATATGTACAACATGTACATAAAGAGCAATGGTAATAAATTCCCCTAAAGAGAGATGCTAATAAATTCAAAGGCATTTTAAAACTCTTGCTACTTGATATATGTTCTTATTTACAATCAGCTGAAGTATAATAAAAAGTTGCTATAATATTATTTTAAATCAATTTTATTTTTAAAACAATCCTTCTGAAATTTTTTGATAGGATGTTAGTAACAGGACCATCATCTAGTATGTTGAAAAAATACATCTTTTGCAAATAGACCTGCCTGTTCATGCCCAGGAGTATCAGTCACAGACACAAGAAACCAGGCTGCTGCACTGAGCTCATGGCCACACAGCCACCACAATGAGCAGAGCGTGGCACGCCGTGCCGTTCCTGGCACAAAAGCACACGCGGATCAAAGTCATGGACATAACTGGCATGCCATCATTTGCAACACTAAAGCCTCTGCATGCTTCTATATAAAATTACATGGATGTTGACAAACCACCTGTTGTACTATAGAAAAAATCAACTATGCATATGTAAGACCTGTAGATTCCTGTAAAATTGGTTTTATTTTTTCACTGCACTTACTCTAACTGCTTTCAGTATCAAGCCTATGGAAAAGTTATGTCAGTTTATATATTTGAAAAATAAAAAAGGAAAAACAGTACTTTGTGGTACTGGGGACGGAACCCAGAGTCTTGCACATAAGCACTTTTTAAACTATATCCCCCCACCACCCACCCAACCAGTTCTTTTGAGACAGATCCTCAAAAGTGGCTTGGGCTGGCCTCAAACTTGAGATCTTCCTGCCTCAGTCTCCTGAGTAGCTGGAATTACAGGTGTGTGCCACTATGAATGGCAGGGAGATAGTTTTAAGCTTGACATTATCAACATGCTTTAGAGCATGGGGGAGGGGTGGCAGTAGAACATCTTAGTTATAATGTACCTTCCTGTGAATGGCAAGGCTTCAAAGCCAACAGAGGATAAAAAACAGATTTAGCATTCTCTTAGCAATGCCTCCAATGTTCTTCACTAAAATGTTTTAGAAAACACTATGAGAGTTAAAATATTCAACACAATGATCATAAGGCAAGGTAGAAATAAATATAAAAGACAAGATGTTTATTCACTCATTAAATAAATGCCTATGAAATATCTACAACATTCTATGAACAAATTTAGTCTCTAGGGACAAAAGAAAGTCTGAGTCATGGTCTTACTCTCAAGACTATCCATAAAGGAGCCAGGACATAGAATGAAATTATATTTGCTCTGAGATAGGGGTATACATTTGGTGTTGTGCTTCCATGATTTATGAAAAGTTTTGCAAGGAAGAAGCTTGAGAATTTTATTTTTATTTTATTTTATTTTTGGTGGTACTGGGGTTACTGGAAGCCCTTTTACCTCAGGGCTACACTCCCAGACCTATTTTTATATTTTTATTTGGAAACAGGGTCTCCTAAGCCAGAGCACGCGGCTGGCTTCAAACCTGCACAATCCTCCTGTCTCTGCTTCCCAAGCGCGGGGATTACAAGCGTGCGCCACCACACCCGGCTATGCTTAAGAATTTTAAAGAAAAAAAACCCTAAAGTCTAAAGTTTGAACACTGTTTTATATTTTTTAAGATCATGCAGTCAAAATTCAAAAGAAACAAATGATTACAGATCAAAATCTTTCCTTATTACACCTGTCCCTCTAATATTTAAGTATCCAATGTTAAGGCAGAAGTTTCTTATAACATCCCAATACTGCTTCCCTGATTAATAAGGACATTGCTTGCCACTGTATTCTCATGAGCCTATTTTATTTTATTATGTATTCATACAGTATGCATTTTATTACGACTAAAATAAATTCTCTTGTACGTGGAATGATCCACAAAAAGGGACTTCTCATTTTACTAAATATCAAGTAAAATTCTCTTTGTGCTGATTAAACATGCTAAATTTTTTTTCATGGTGCTTCAAAACAAAGCAGATAATAAACAGAATCAATAAAATATGAGATGCATTCTAGAGGAAAAAGAATCAAAATAAAGTTACTGTCATGGTTTCAATTGAATGCCTCACTTAACTGCTAATTCAATGATCTCAATACCAATAATGGTGATTCTAATGACAATCTCTTCAGGAAGTAGAAGATAATTGGAAGAGCCAGTTATTCCTTGTCTTACTCACAGAGAGATGCATGAGAATGAGCATGTGACCAGGTCTCCTCTGTACCCCACTGTTCTCAGCATCATCCCCAGGTCCCCATCCTTTGCTGGGTCCTTGCCGCCCCTGGCTCAGGCTCCCTTCCAAGTCACTGCAATGGCTAAGGGTTCAGTCACTGGATTACAGCAGGGGTCACAGTGCAGAATGAATGATTAGATGGGGGTGGGCTACGCAGACCATTAATCATGAAGACAGCAGTCAGGAAAAGGCCCCAATCTCAGATGCTCTAAACTCACAAGGCAGGGTTCTGAATATGTGGCTGTAATGTTACCAAACATAACAGGTTTGCAGTATTATTAACCTTGGAAACGTTCCAGCATTTTTGAAGTGGCAGCATGGAATCGTTAGCAACAAAAGAAATATTCATGACCTAACTGAGGAGGTCAAAAGTGTGAAGGTAAGTGGGCTTCTCAGCATCACAAACAAACACGATCATCTACATAAAATAACAAGGCAATGAGAATGCAGAGACTGGAAGTGAGGTAGGGAAAAAAGAAAAACCTGATGAGCAAAGTACAAATAGCACAAAATAAACATTTAAAATCATGTACCTCCCGAGAGGTCAGAGTGTAAAATAACAAAAACTTTTAGCTATGACAAAACCAATTTCTCTTAGAACATATAAATAGAAAAATCATAAAAGACATAACACTTGGAAAAGAACAGGATAATAAAACCATGACTAACATTTAAACTTGAAGGCCAAAATCTACATTGCATTTTCTAAGTTATGTTCTAGCCTAGAAATTCGTATTGCTTTTCTTAGAATCAGGATCCATCCATGAAAAAAATAAGGGCCTAAGAAAAATAAAAGTCCATTGCTTACATCAAAGCTCCCTAAAAACTGAACATATGTGTAAGAAGAGAAGAAAATAACATCTCTTTTGTTCTTTTTTCAGTAATGCTTGAATCAGTATAATAAAGTCAAACAAAATGTTGAATTGTGGTTATGTACAAAGCAAACTATTAGAAGAAAGCAAAATTGCCTTGGGAATTGGCCACAATTAGCACCAAATAATAAATAGCATCACAAGTTTATGTTACTCAATTTTAGAGATGAAGAAGTCAAACTGTCTTTAAGCTGAAGATAAAGAGAAGCAGAAGGGACTTTATTTTATCTTTTGATATCTAATTTTGCCTGCTTCAACCTTGGTCACACCACCTGACAGCCCTCTTGTGCCCAGCTCTCACCATCTGCACAATTCGGGACATTTGCTGTCATTGCTACAAGAGTGATCTGTTGTTGGTCTCACAGACAGTCAGTGATCCCAGGGTCAGCCAGAAAAGATGTGTGACCCAACCTCTGACCCCAAGGGATGGCCACTGGCCTGCTGGTCTGACCTATAAGTGAGGAAACAACTAAAGATTCTCATGAGGATTCATTGCTTTTATAAATTCAAAAAATAAAATTTTCAATTAAGCATACCTCAAAATTCCTCCACCAACCTACATACGGTCAGCCACCCAAATCCATAGGTTCCACACCTAAAGATCCTCCCAGCCTTGGAGCAAAAGAGTTTGGGGGTGAAAAATTCACCTGTACTATGTACAAACGTTTTTTCTTGTCATTATTCCCTTAAGCAATACAACAACTATTTACATAGTATTTATAATATTTTAAGTATTATAAGTCATCTAGAGGTGATTTAAAGTACAGGGGAGGTCATGTATAGGCTATATACAAATACTATACACCATATTATATAAGAAACTTGAGCATCTGTAGATTTTAATATATGAAAAAGTCCTGGAATGAATCCCCATAAATATAGAGGGATGCATTTCATTTTATTAATTTTAATATTATTAGAGTATGAAGATTTTATGAAATCAATACCTAAAATATTTATAATACTATTCATATTTTACCTCTTTTATATAAAATTAACTAGAACATTAGTTAATGTTCACAAATAGAGGCAATTTTGCCCCCAGAGGATTTTCAAAATCTCTGAAGACACTGATTCTCATAGCTGGAGGATTAGACCAGCATGCAGTTGCAAAAGCCAAGGATCCTGCTCAGTTCTACAGTGCACAAAAGGCTATCCAAAGCATCCACAGTGCCGTGGGCATTCTAATTAGTGCCTGTTATTGATTTGCCTTATAGTTTAGCAAATTAAGTAATTTTATAACTTATATATCTACATCAAGTAATATGTAACTCTAATAGGATTATGTGAACTGATTGGTTAAAGATAAGCTTCCTGAAGCTCTGATGATGAATCAAAATTGTTAGGGAAGAGATAAGGAAATATATACTTATGCCAGGCAGCCTGTCCTGTTCTCTTACTCTTGAAATCTAATTAGCCTCTTTGTTTTATATAATAAAGTATTTCTTCTACATATTTCAATTCTTAGTATTATATTTCTTCAAATACTTCAAAAAAACAAAAATGTATGTTATTCCTTTTACTATATTAGCTTTTTTTTTTTGCAGTACTAGGGCTGGAATTCAGTTACATTCTACCTCTGAGCTACACCCCCTGCCCTATTTTTTATTCTTTATTTTTAAACAAGGTCTCACTAAGTTGCAGAGGGCCTCAATAAGTAGCTGAGGCTGGCCATAAACTATGATTCTCCTGTCTCAGCCTCCCAAATACTAAGATTACAAGCATGTGCCACCACACCCAGCTATATTAGCATTTTTAAATTATACTCATGCCAGAAAATATACTGCAGTTCATTTATAAGGTTTTATTTTTCTTAAAAAAAATTAAGATATTCAGAAGTACTGAGATCTCAGAACCAGTTAGTAGCCCAACCAGGGATCTTGTGTTCACCCCCAGTGAACACAAATCACAGGCAACATGGGACATTTAGTCCATGTTTCTGCAGGGTCTGAAGCTTCCTGTGTGGTCCTGCCAGTCATTCCAACACCTCTGTCTCACTCTCTGCACGGGGAGCAAGGAGATTCACGTTGAATAAAGGACACCGAACAGGATTTAAGAACATTTTGAAGACAATATAGAATTCATGAGTGTAATATAGTGCATGTGACATAAAGCCAGGGAATTGAAGATAGAGTGGAGAAGGGGATTACATCAGTTCATTTTCAGTTCAAGGGATGGTACATTCAAGGACCCCAAAATAAAAATTAGCAAATCAAATTCTGAGAATTGCATGTACTTGATAGTTACTGGAATAGACAGACCATATCAGAGAGTATTTAGCAATTAATTTGTTGAGATGATCAGGCTAATGCCGAGGAGAGGAATAGTAAGGAAAGGGGTCATCAGGACACCTAAAATTGCTATCCATCACCTGGTTTTGTGTTCTACATACCGCTCACTGCTCCCTAAAATTATCATATTTATTGTTTACTTTTGTTGGTCTCCTTAACTGCAATGTAAGGTCAATGCACTCTGAGTCTGGATTGCAATGAAGAAAGGCTAGAGTCAAGGAGATAACCTCAAAATGAGCTGAACTAGTACAGAAGCTATAGAAATCACAACAACCACAAGTGCAAAGAATTGGATGAAAGAATCAAAGTATTTTGGACTCTTATTTCTACATCCTGGAGCTGCATATCTGCCCGCTTTCTGATCAGAGCGGTCCCGGCAATAGCAGCTCTTGTGATGGTGGAGCCAGGCTGCTCTAATAGCGAATGCTCCCACTACAGATGCTGGGCCCTGCCAGCCACTGGCTGACAGAGACTGGCACCACTGCATATGTGGACTGTGGCATCCTGGCAGCTGCCTGAAGATGCAAGTGATACAACCAGAAAGCACAGAGTCATCAGTGCTCACCTACCCAGAGGAATGAATTTTAATGAATGAGAATTGTACCTAATTGTACCAGAAGGAAGCCAGAGAATCAATTCTCTCTTTTTGTCCCCAGAAGACTATTTGGACATGCACTTTACACATGTTGTCCCTATGAGTCTGAGCAATCTTCAGGAGAGCTTGTGGTGAAGATGTGGCTGAGTATGGGGCACCTGCTTACATTCACTCACCTCCCTTCTACTTTCCCCAGCTTGCTGGTTTCGCCTGCATTTCTGTTTCCCTGGGTTGGCACTTTCCAGGAAAGCACTAAGATGTAAGTTTCTGATTCAGGACCCTGTTCCTGGACATTCTGAGCTAGGATGAATACTACCTTACCTAGTTTAAAAAAAAATTTAAATCCAATACTTAGTGTGCTCATTTTCAGTCTGTCTGATCAACCAAGAAAGAGATGTGAGAGGTGCACAATGTTGTTAAGCCAGTAGCACAAGCTTTCTGTCGCCAGTTCACCAGTCCCAAATGGTCTCCGCCAGATTCTCTGGCCTTTGCTGCAGCATGTACCAATCAATTCTCCAGAGTATTTTGTTCTAGATGATTAGAAACTATGCAAGATGAGATATAAAGAACTGAGAGCAAGAAAGGTGGGCAAGGAACACACAGAAGAGAAATCATGGGGAATTGAAAGAGACTAATTGCAGAAGATCAGCCCTTCCCCCCAGCAGGAAATCCTGCTGCGAATGCTACACAGCAGCCTTTGGAAGCCTAAACAGCATAAATGGCTAAAGGTGTTTTCTGATGAATGAGGCATTACTTCTTTGGCAGGTAACTGAAGTCTGACTTTGGGAACAGGAACACCTGGAAGTCAGTTCAGCTCTTGAACTGCTCCAAATTCCTCATATCGGGTTCATTATGAGGAACCACCTGTGTCTTTGCTCATCAAATCCTGCTGGTTTCTGTTTCTGATCTGTTGCAATGCACTAAAGAGTCATTTCTAATTACAGAAGTAAAATAAATAATTCATGGGGATTTCCTGACCTCTCAGCTTGGAGCCAATGTGAAAGTGGTCTATGTTGATGATCATAGATTTGCAAATTGCTGCAACACTTCTCCTGGTAATTATTTAATCCAAGTAGTAAAACTTGAGTAATATGGATTACCAGATGATAGAGTTCAGTTTCAATTACTGAGAATTATTATAAAATGTTTTCTTAAGAAATGCTTGTAGAAGAGAATGCTATGTATTCACCAAACTGTTTACATTTCTCTTGGGTACACCACGGACTGCAGGCAGAAGTAGGCCAGTTGTGTGGAAGAAGTAAGTACCCAAAGTGAGTCCTCCGTGATTCTTCCTTTTACCTATCCACTGCTTATAAAGACAAAACGAACTCTGATGAAACAACAAACGGATCCTAGCTCCTTGGACAAATGCACTGCACTGACAACTCCTCCAACTCCACAGCCCCATGCCCGACAATAGAGAATCACCTAAGCAAGACATAGATTTGTTTACATTAGGAAACTGAATTTGGAGGGATCACTGGCTACAACAGTGTGATCCATTTTCAGACTCACAATTCAGAGTAGCTTACACATTCACTTGATCATTCTCTTCACAAGGACTATTCACCTCATTATTTTTTTTTGAAGAAACGGACAAGAACAAAATTGTGCCAATCCATTCTTTTATGCTGTTCTATGTTATATGAAGGCAGTTTGGCTTATGACATTAATTACCAATATGAAACTTTCAGCCTGATCTCCATCTGAAAAATTATAGTTATTTCCAGTTTAGGATGATCAGCATCTTCTTGCTTTTCAATTATTTGCTTATAGTAAGCCTCGTTAGAAGCCTTAAAGAAATATGATTCTTGAACCATTTAGATGCACTTCATTCTGTGGTTTTAGTCTCCACACCTGAGCTAAAAGGTGTGTTCAAATGTTTCAAACAAAAACTTGCTACCATCAAATGGAAAATGACATGTGCTGATGAAAATTCTTATCAAAAGTAAATCAAATATATCCATTAACTCAAGTTCACATTTTTAACTTTAATAGTTAAAAATCTAGAAAAGACAACTGTTTAAATTTTTAAGTAAAGCTTTATCATTTTCAAGCCGACTATGCAGAGGGACCAGTTCCTATGCATCAGGCTGAGTCAAAAAATATCCTTCTCAGAAGAAGGGAGGGGAGAAGGAATGACATAGAATAGAGGAAAGGCTAAATGAGTAATGTATACATGTATGCCTCTACCATCCTGAACCTCATTAAGATGTATGATTACAATGCACCAATAATTTAAAAAATTTTTTCTTGATTCTACCAATAGTCAAGATCTATTACATTTATCCAGGTCATCCCCAGTAATTTCCAACCATAAGCCTGAAAACAAAAAACCAGAACACAATGAAAAACATAAAAATTGATGTATACATTCAAATTTCAAAAAACTTTAAGAATTTTGAATCTATTCCATGAAATAGAAACGGGACTCTCCCAAATACATTGACAAAGGAACCAAAAACATACACTGGAAAAAAACCTGTTCAACAAATGGTTTGGGTAATTTTGCAAAGCAAAATTTTGCAAAGCAAAATTACCCTGAGATTTCACCTAACTCCAACTAGAAGGACAATCATTCAAAACACAAACAACAACAAATGCTGGCAAGGATGTGGCAAAACTGGTTAACCATATGCAGAAAAATGAAAATAAAGTCCACTTTCTCACCCAGCACATGACTCAATTCAAGACAGATCAAAGACTTAGAAATCAAACCAGAAACCTTGAGGCTTCTTGAAGAGGCCATAGGCACACCACTGAAACACATAGGCACAGGTAAAAACTTTCTCAACAAGACCCCAAAGGCACAAGAAACTAAAAGGATGATCAATAAATGGAGTTGCATTAATCTGAAGAGCTTCTGTGCAACAGAGAACTGACAGAATGGGAGAAGATTTTTGCCACCTACTTCTCCAATAAGGACTAATATCTAGAATATACAGAGAACTCAAGAAACTCACTGCTAAGAAAACAAATAACCCAATCAAAAATGGGTACGTGAACTAAATAGTCACTTCACAAAAGAAGAAATACAAATACCCAATAAATGTATAAAAAAAGTTCAACATTGTTAGCAGTCAGAGAGATGCAAAGCAAAATTACCCTGAGATTTCACCTAACTCCAACTGGAAGGGCAATCATTCAAAACACAAACAACAATAAATGCTGGCAAGAATGTGGAGAAGTGGGAACTCTAATACATTATTGGTGAGATTGCAAATTAGTACAACCACTTTGGAAAACTGTATGGAGGGTCCTCAGAAGAATGGGAACAAACTTACCATATGATCCAGCAATACCACTCCTGGGTATCTACCCAAAAGAAAGGAAAACAAACTACCAAACTAATGCATGTGTATCTATATTCATAGCCACAAAATTCACAATTGCCAAACTATGAAACCAACCAAGATGTTCATCAACAGATGAATGGATTACAAAACTATGGGATACATACACAAAGGAATTTTACTCAGTCATAAAGAGGAACAAAATTATGTCATTTGGGGGGAAATGGAACTGGGGAACATTGTGCTCAGTGAAGTTAATCAGTTACAAAAGTAAAAAAATTGGATGCTCTCCCTAATATGTGGAAGCTAGGGAGAAAAGGGGTCAGAGGAGGAACTCCAGAAGGAGAAACCTCAGATGAGTAAGCAAGGCGACCTAACTGAGGGAGGTGGGAGGGGAGAAGAGAAAAGCTCCCTAATTCTCTAATGCACGTGATGTACATTTACAAAGATATCAAAGTCAATCACTAAGCCAAACATGAGAAGGAGGAAGGGGAAAGGAATGAAGTGGGAATTGAGGAAGGGCTAAATGCCTGATGTGTGCATGTATGCCTCCACCATCTTGTACCTCATTAAGATGTATGATTATAATGCATCAATTAAAAAATAATTTTAGGAGCCAGGCGTGGTGGTGCACGCTTGTAATCCCCGCGCTTGGGAGGCAGAGACAGGAGGATTGCACAGGTTCGAAGCCAGCTGTGCTGGCTTAAGAGACCCTGTTTCAAAAATATAAAATAGGTCTGGGAGTGTAGCCCAGAGGTAGAAGGGCTTCCAGGAACTCCAGTACCACCAAAATAAATAAATAAATAAATAAAAATAATTTTAGATACTGTACATTGTTTAATAAGTACTAGTAGTCTTGATGGTTACATTGTATAAGTAAAATGATAATTCCTGTTATGCTTATACTATCTTAATATAGTGTCTTTTGGATAAAATAAAAGCAATATAACTATGGTATTAATAGTTTCTAAGTAGAAGACAGCCTCTATATAGTCAGATGTTCAATATAAATGTTCTTTTCTTGGAGGGGTAACTGGGGATTGAACTCAGAGGTCCTCTACTTCTGAACTACACTCCAGCCATTTTCATCTTTTATTTTGAAACAAGGTCTTGCTAAACTACCACATGCTGGCTCCAAACCTATGATCCTCCTGTCTCAGCCTTCAAAGAACTGTGTTTACAGGCATGTGTCACTAGGCCTACCAGAATAAATATGTCTTGAGCTGAGGTATCTGAAAGTATCTAGAATTTCAGCATCAAAACAATTCTAATTTTTTACTCTTGCTTTAAAATAGGCGGCATTTTTTAGTTAAGGTTTTCAAAAGCTTTTTTAAAAAGCTTGCACACTAAATTAAATTAGTCCAAATGTTCTCTTTAAGAGTCTTACACATAGTGCTTGAATTTCAACTCAGTATAGTCCAAGTCAATGAGAATTGTCTACAAATACAGAAGTGTGTATATTTTCGGTTATGACTTACAAGAAGAACTAAATGTATTGAGTGGTATATTCCAGATTCCCTAGCAAACAACAAATACATTTCATTTAGCATGTCTGTTAGATCAATTGTACCAATCTCCTTCCTTCCATTACTACTTATGTTTTAAAAACCATAAAGCTTTTCTTTTAAATACAGCTGGGACTCATCAGCTCCTTTCTGCCAATCTAACCATCATTCTGTCACTTTTCCATCTTTCCCTTTTTGTCCTCAACCAAATGAGTATCATCTTCCTGCTTTTGTTTTGGCTGGGAATTCAACTGAATCAGCTTTCCAACAAATCTGGTGCATACAAATCTAATCTTCTCCATTATTTTTGGCTCACAAATAAAAACAAGCCATCTTTCTGTGGTGCTGGGACCCTGCTCTTTACTTGGGTTCTTCATCTGGAGCTAGACCAGGGGCTGTTTCTTTCTAGGGCCTAGACATCTAAATGTTTGTGAAATGGGCTATGCACTTTGCTTACAGTGAAGCATATTTATAATAAGCATATTTTCTGGCACTGTGAGAACATAGTCTTACTAAGGTTCTAAATTTTGCGCTTTGCCATTGCTTTTCTCTCTGAGAAGTAAGGCCAACTACTGCCTTCATTCCGTAAGAACCAACGATATGGATATGACAGTGACATACACATGCCATGTTCACAGCAGCACAATTTACAGTGGCCAAGATGGAGAATATTGTGCTGATTGAGATTAGCCAGTCTCAGAAAGCGAAGGGTCATATATTTCCTCTCATATGTGAAAGCCAGAGAGAAACTAAAAAACAAAGGAGACTTTGGAAAACTGAAGGTGAGTCCAATAAAAGAGTCAAAGGGGATTAAGTAAAGGAGATGGGGGATAGAGTAAACTTGATGAAGGAAACAGTTCACATAATGCTTTGTACATATATGAAATGATCAACACACATCTCAATTACATGCATGAGGAGGAGGGAGTTGGGTGGGATCCAGAGGGCAGCACACCACGCGCTGTGTGTGTGTATGTCTATACCTTGGAACCTCCTTACGTTATATAATACCATGCAGCAAGAAAAGTATATAAAAATAGTTACTCCTTTTTTTGGTTCTAGTAAATTATTGGAAAATTTGCAAAAGAAAATTAGGAGTTGGTGAGGGGCCATTTCCAATATCCTTGGATACTGGAATCCACAGAAGCTCAAGTCATATTTATATATAAAATGCCATGGTACTTGCACATAACCTACACATATCCTCCCATGTCCTTTAAACAATCTTTAGACTACTTATAATACCTGATACAACATAAATAAAGATAGTTGTCATATCACATTATTTAGAGACTAACAAAAATAGGTTTGAACATGTTCAGTACAGATACAATTTAAAAAATACTATCAATCCACAGTTGGTGGAGTTGACGCCCACAGATAAAGATGCTCAACTGTATTTATAAAAAGTAGAAAAGTGTCAAATAAATAACACACCTTCCAGCTGCAGGCATGGTGGTTCATTCCTATAATCCCAGTACTTGGGAAGCTGAGACAGGAGGATCACAGGTTTGAGGACAACCTCAGCAAGTAGCAAGACTCTCAGGAATCTAGCAAGACTCTGTTTCAAAATGAAAAATAAAATTGGGCCAGGGTGTAGCTTAGAGGTAGAATGCCCTTGGGTTCAATCCCCAGTAAACTGCACACACACACAAACACACACACACACACACACACACACACACACACACACACACACACCACCACCAACAACAACAACAACAGCAACAACAACAACAACAACATCTCCAAAATTGGGATATTAATTTCAATCGAATGTCCAGAATATGGATATGCTCACTAAGAACTTCATTAGTAATTTTTCTGAACAAACAGATTCTTCTTGAATTTTACAAAGTGTAAGAAAAATGAAAACTTTGCCCTATTAGACAACAGTTTGTAAAGGGAAAAAACCCAAACCCAAAACACTATAGGAATTTGTATAACATCTTAAGTAGCTTTAAATAATCCTTGAAATTGAACCAGAGATACATTTTATAAAACTCATCTTTCTCTCTCAAGAGGCACATTCGGGAAAACAAGTGTGCAAATCCTAGGCAATATATAGCTGCCGAGTGAGGCAAGGGACGCATCAAGAGTCAGGCCAAGTTAGTTCTGAGTTATGCCCAGCTCCCCTATGGTTCTGGTCACTAATTCTACCTCTGAGGCACAAAATGAAGAAATAAAGTCTTTTTCTTTTGCTTACAGAATGGATAAAAGAACTAACTTCAGGAAACTGGAGAAAGTCAAATACTTATTTGTCGAGCACTGTTCTCAAAATGCATCATTATAATGTTTCGCTCCTTTAAAATATTCTCAGTATAATTACATTTTAACTGCAATGGAAGTGGTTAGATTTTTTTTCCCTATAAAACCAGTCCCACTTCCCTCCTCCCATACCTTAGCTTCAGAGCCATATTTAATAGAGATTAGTTTAGGTCCGAGCACCATGGCAAGCTCTGGATACATCCCATAACCAAGATGGATGGTCTAGTAGGAAAAAAAAACACATCATCACCAGAGGAAAGTATAAGTAACTGAAGCTGCAGTAGGAGCGAATCACAGAGATCACCTACGGGACACAGCCATGGGGCAATCACTGCAGATGGAGGGAGGACAGTTAATAGTGTCATGGAACTAGACCAACACTTTGGCTAAACTGTTCATTATGGTCTCCATTCACAAACAGCCTTCATTCTGTAACCCAGTGAGTTTGAGACCGAGAAGGCATGGATGGCAATAACCAGTTGGCTTTCAAAGTTGCCACTTCCTTTTTCTTTTTTTCTCTTGCAGGTCTAGGGACGGAACCCAGGGTCATTTGACCTCCAAGCTACAGTCCCTGCCTTATTTTTTATTCTTTATTTTGAAACAGGGTCTCACTAAGTTGTGGAGGACCTCGCTAAGTAGATGAGGCTGTCCATGAACCGTGATCCTCCTGTCTCAGCCTCCCGAAGGCTGGGATTACAAGCATGCGCCACCAAGCCCGGCTTTCGAAATTGCCATTTCTATGAATTTTTTTTTTTAAATGACGAACTAATGTTTGAGGAGCGAACAGCCACCAATGGCTCACTGCTTCTCCTGAGGGAAGCCCTACATATATATATGAGAAATTAAATGCACAGTGGCAGCCCTTTGGCTAGGATTGCTTTTAAAGATATGTGAGATTTTGGTAATTTCGCTTTGAACCCTTCTTTCACTCTAACCCTACGTTCTTGCTTTTGATTTTGGCTTTGGGATGCTGAAGCGTTTAAGTGAATTTACCATGGCACTCTCGCCACCACAGACTGAAGAAATACTACCAAGTAAACGGGAGAGAGCAAAAGCAAGTACTAGCAGAGAGAGGGAGTGTCTGCTTGTTCACTCTGGAAATGCAGCATGCTTCTCTTGCTTTGCAGTTGCTCTATAAATTTCAATTCCTTGACTCATAAATGAGAAAGGATAATTTTTGCATCATGCCAACTAACTTTCTTGTGTGCCTTTTTACCCACAAATATGCACATAAACATACTTAGGATACTTAATCACAAAAAATTCACAAATGTGTATGATTATTTGTGGTGTGTCCTCTGCTAAACTTAAACCTATGAAGATGACATATATGACTCTCAGGAGTGGCTATATATCATATAAAAGTTTCCTTGCAGGAGATGCTATGTCAGTGTTGTGCCAAAAGTTTAAAATGAAACAAGACAAAAGCTAAACCTAGCCAGGCATAGTGGCTGATGCCTGTAATCCTAGTACTTGGGAGGCTGAGACAGAAGGATCGCAGGATCACAGCTAGCCTCAACAGCTTAGAGAGGCCCTTTACAGCTTAGTGAGTGAGATCCTGTTTCAAAATAAAAGATAAACTAGAGCCAGGCATGGTGGTGCATGCTCATAATTCTCAGTACTTGAGAGGTTGAGACAGGAGGATTGCAGGTTTAAGGACAGTTGCAGCAAGTAGTAAGACTACCATCAACCTAGTGAGACCCTACTTAAAAATAAAACAAAATGAACCCAGGCATGGTGGCGCACACTTGTAATCCCAGCGTTTGAGAGGCTGAGACAGGAGATCACACAGGTTCAAAGCCAGCCTCAGCTACTTAGTGAGGCCCTCAGCAACTTTGAGACCCTGTTTCCAAATAAAGTATAAAATAGGTCTGGGAGTATAGCCTGGAGGTAAAAAAAAAAAAAAAAAAAGCCCCTGGGTTCCACACCCAGTATAAATAAATAAATAAATAAATAAATAAATAAATAAATAAATAAATAAATGGGCTGGGGGTATAGCTCAGAGGTAGAATACCCCTTGGTTCAATCCCCAATACCAAAAAAAAAAAAAGCTTATAAATCCTGAGATTCATTCTAGAGAGAAGTAAATGCTTTTAAACTAAATTTCTTAGACTATCTTCCTGAGCTTTCAATGTGCAACCCCTGGAATGTCCGTATTTGCCTATCCCCACACCTGGTTGCTTGGCACCTCTCGCCTACAATGGCTGCATGTGTCTCTGGGCTTTCTATAACTTCTTCCTCCTCCACATCATACAGAAAATTATTTTGCTAAAAATCTGGTAATATCCTCCTGTCTAAAAGCCCCCCTGTTGCTCCCACAGAGTATACATTTGAATGTTTTAGCTTCATATAAGTCTTTCCACAAGTATATTCTCAGGCTGCCTCTCCAGCCCCATCCGCTCTTCCATTCATTTGCCCACTGTGTCTGACCATATGTAATGCCTCACTCTACCCAGATGTGCTCCTTAGTGACTTCTGCCCTGTTCATACCATCTGTTTTGCAAAAAAAAAAAAATGTCCTTCCCCTCCATTCTTTGCCTGGCAACCTTCCTAAACCAGCCTTCTCTAATTTATCCAGGAATGGTTAGCAATGTTGTCAGAGTAATTTGTTCACTGCCATTGTGACACTTGTGCGTCATGTGTTATGATGCGTAGGATAATATGATATGGCTCATGTTTGTCTAAATTCCCTTCTTTGCTTGCTGCAATCTACATAATCTTTGAGGACAAATAATATGCCTTGATTACCTTTCTGTGTGTGCATATATAGATGTATCTGTATCTATCGCCTACCTAATGTTTAATATGCAGGCACAATGATAGTTATAAATTTTTTCTAAATAAATATTCAGGGTGAGTTGAACTATTTTAGCTACACTGCTCAAATTCCATCACAGCCTTAGAGATTTTAGCTTGACTGAAGAATACAAATGAGTCTATATGCCACTGGTTTCCATTATAGTATGATGAAGTAGATTTTTTTCAACTAATTTACATAAATTTATATTTAAAAGTTTACCTAAAGTCATATGAACATTTGTTTTTCCTTACAAAAGCAAAAGGAGAGAAATCAGAACCTTTTAATTTTTCTTATTACATACTATATCTCTTTGCAGCATATTATTATTATACTAGCATTGTCTAATTTGCCATAAAAGTTACATAATATTTAAATTTTTATGACAACTTGAAGACCATGTTATTTCATATATTAATTTATATAAAACTATTATATTCATTTATGTGAAGCTGTATTATATATAGTAGATAAAGTATTTGTGTTTCTAGCAGTGAATATCAGCTTAAAGTAAACTAAATATTTCACAACTACCTAACCTGAGGGTGTAGTCCATAAAATTGCTGAATACTTTATTTTCCTCAGAAAAAATGCAAACAGGTAAGAAATTAAACAGTAACCTATGTGTATTTTTCTAATAATTTATTTACCAAAGAGACAACTTGTTAACAGAAATGATAAAATTACTAATAACATTTTATTTATATGGTAAGACATGTAGTTCTGGAAATAAGAAACCCATACCAGGTTCTTCTAAAAATATTTTAAAGCCAGGCCTGGTGGCACATGCTTATAATCTCAGTTTTTGGAAGGCCGAGACAGGAGGATCACAGGATTGTGGCCAGCCTCAGCTACTTAGTGAGGCCCTCTGCAACTTAGTGAGATCCTATTTCAAAATTATGAATAAAAAATAGGTATGAGGGTGTAGCTGTGAGGTAGAAAGCCCCTAGGTTCCCTTCCTAATACCCCCAAAAAGGAAAAAGTGTTCTATGATGAGCAACTTTTACAAACTCCCATTTACTTCAGGGAGAGAACTACAGTCAATGCATGCCATGGAATCCATTTGTCTTTTTAGGGGTTTGCTCTCAAGCAAGAACACTTGCTATTTGTGCATACATCCTGAATAATCTTTTGCTTAAAAAAAATACACATTCTGCTGCAGAGGAAGATTTGAACACATTTCTACCTCAAGTCATGTAAATCACTCTATCTATGGATTGACAGGAAACCATGAGATTAATAGGTAGAGAGGGGAAAATGATGGAGAAATAAACTGGAGGGATGTCCCAGGGACTGAACCCAGGGGCATTCCACCTCCAAGCTGAACCCCCAGCCCTTTCTTTATTTTTTATTTTGAAACAAGTTCTCTCTAAGCTTTTGAGACTGGCCTGGAACCTGAGATCCTCTTATCTCAGCTTCCCAAGTACTGGGATTACAGGAGTGCACCACCACATCCAGCTAAAAAAAAAAAAATATATATATATATATATATATATATATATACATATATATATATATATATATTTTTTTTTTTTTTTTACCTGAACTAGTCAAGATTCTTTGAAGTGACTACAGCATAGTTTCAGATGTATTTTCTGTAAAAAGTCCCAGGCAGAAATAGCCAAGGTGTGACAAAGTGTTTAAAAAATGAATGGGTGTCTTCTTTGTCGGTCCTGTTGCACAACTGTGTGCCTTGTGGAGGCTCCTACAGACTTATCTGCCCCACATCCTCCTTCTAGAATCACTTCACATGGTAGCCGTTACTTTGGACACTATATATTACTCTCCAGTTCCTTTACTACTAATACGCTGTGTCCTCTTGTCAGCCCCCGTTCTATATGTTGAAACCCTAATTCTAATGCAACGATAGTTGGAGGTGGAGACCTTGGGAGGTAGGTAGGTCACAGGATGGAGTGCCTACTAATGGTGTCAGAGGGGTACCTAGCTTTTCCTGCCACACAGCAAGAAGAAAGCTGTCTGCAAACCCCAAGGAGAGTCCTCACCAAGAGTCTCACCCTACTGAGACCCTGAGTATGGACTTCCAACCCCCAGGACTCTGAGAAATAAATGCTTTTTGTTTCAATCACACAGTGTTAGGTATTTTGTTATTATAACAACCCAAACTGAACAAGACACAAATTGCTCCCACTTTATCCCATCAAAATATAAAGTGAATGGTCTAAAATACAGAGTGGAAATGGCAGAAAACATTGAAAAATCTTGATTTGTTTTTCCCTCAGTTCTTCCAAGACAAGTACTGTGTTTAGTCATCTTTGAATAGCCAGTATTTGAATAACATCCTAAATATAATTAGTGTTTAATATATGTCTGTAAAACAATAGCCACACATCTTAAAAATGCACACGATGAAAAGAATTCAGTTTCTAGAGATGATGCAGATGACGAATAACCCTTGACTATGCTCCAAAAAATAACGACGGGGTGGACTTACTAGAGGTCTTTATTTAAAAATCGGTTGTTATGGTTTAGACATGGTTTGAGTGTATCTTCCAAGAATTCATGAGTTGGAAGCTTGGTCCCAGATGCAGTGATGTTAAGGGGGAAGAGAGAAAGGAGGTGGTGGGATCAGGTTAGGAGGGTTCCACACCAAGAAATTTGCATGCATGTATCAATGTATCACTATGAATCTCACTATGATGTATAATTACATGGCAGAATAAAAATTTTTTAAAAAGATGATCATGGTGGGAGCTTTGAGAGATGGAGTCTAGTACAAGTTTGTCAGATCATTGAATATATGCCCTAAGAAAGAATTCACTTAGTTTCCCCAGACCCCAGTCACTTGCTGGCTTCCTGACTCACCATGTGATCCCTCTCATACACATGCCTCTGCCCTTGATGCAGCCAGGAGGGCCCTCACCACAGCCAACTGCATGCTGTTTGGACTTTCTGCCTCCAAAACCACACTAAATAAACCTCTTTTCTTTATAAGTAGCCTGTCCTCAGGTACTTCATTACAATAAGAGAAAATACACTAATCTCTTTACAGAGAATATGGACCTCCTGTTAAGGCAGAGCCAGAGGTATCCTGGGACATTACGCCTAATAGGAAGGCTTAATAATTTGTTTCCCATCAAGAGATTAGAACCTAATGAATTAGTTCTGAGCATTTTTAGGCCCAATATGTCCTGAAGGGTGATACAAACCATCAGCTCTGAAAGCCTGAGACCACGCAGGAATAATTTGCTTATGGGTCCGTGATTCTTAAACATCTTCCCACTCTTCTCTCCATTCATTGCTCAGCAACATTTACTGTTCCAGTCACTGTGCTAAGTGAGAATGATAAGAAGAGATAACAGAGTGGCCAGCCTATTCGCACAAAGTTCATAGCTTAACATAGATAGCAAATACATTGTAATGCAATAAAATATACTAGAGAATGGATAAGGTGCTTGACAAGAACACAGTTCTGTGGGGTGGGAGAGTGGGGCAGAGAACATGCCTGAGGGGGTGATCTAAGTTGGAACCTGAAGATGAGTGTCCCTGATGTAAGTCACTCCCCGTGTTCTGACCACAATCTGCTCCTTTTGCCTCCTGTGGGTCTAAGTGCCCTGCCCAAAAGCCCATAATACGTCTGGATTATAATCCATCTTTTCTTTCTTTTGCGGGTATGGGGATGGAACCCAGGGGCCTTCGACCTCTGAGCTACACCCCCTGCCCAATTTTTTATTCTTTATTTTGAAACAGGGTCTCACTGAGTTGCAGAAGACCTCACTTAGTAGCTGAGGCTGTTTGTGAACCGTGATCCTCCTGTCTCAGCCTCCCAAATGCTGGGATTACAAACCTGCGCCACCATGCCCAGCATATGCATTTTGATTGTATCCCTTTACCACAAACCATTTCAATTCTCCAATAAATGATTAGATTACCTTCTGTCCTATTAGGATGCTAAGACCTAGAATTCCTCTCTGTAGCTGAAATTTGAAAGTTTCTTTCATACAATTCAGTTGAATAAGTGGCACCCTAGGATCTTTTAAGTCCAAGTGTAGTAACACCATGTTTTAGTCACTGCTATACCGGCACCCCTTCTTCTGTCAAGCCCTTGCTGTATTTGAGTTGAATGGGGAAAAAATCAAACCTACATCATGAAAAGTTCATCATGGTACACAGTCCTCATGATGATTGCTCAACAATCTACAAACACAAGGTATTATACAAACACTTAACAAGTCATACGTACATGTTGAAACATCTAAAGATCCATGAACATTCTATCTAGTAGCTTTCATTGTAAAAACGTTTAATCCCCTGGATACCACTAGAATTTGCCAGAGTTCTTAAAAAATGGACATGGTAAAAGCCATGCAGGAAGATGTGAGATTTTACTTATATATATCCTTTAGTTAGATTCCTAGCTAACTGATATATTATAGAAAATGCTATTTTAAATAATTAATATATTACATTAAAGTGATAAGTTTAACATATATAAGAACATGATGCAAATTATGGGAAATACACACAATGGAATTCTACTCGGCAGTAAAGAAGAACAAAATCATGTCATTCATAGATGCAAAGAACTGGAGAACATTATGGTAAGTGAGATTAGCCAAGCACAGAAAGAGAAGGGACATATGTTTGCTCTAATATGCTTGAGCTGGGGAGTATTAGGGATACCAGAGGGACTCCAGATAATGGAGGAGATTCATGGTGGAGCCTGGGAAGAAGAAGGCTGCGTTTCATTAATCGAAATGCTACTTGTGTTTGTGTGTACAGATGTGAATATAACACTGTTAACCTAGACACTTGGTAGTGAGAGAGAGGGAAATGGGGAGGTGGGGGGGCACCAAGTACTGTGTAAATTATGATCTACATTATGATCTGAGACTATAATGCATCAATAAGAAAAGGAAAAAAAACAAAGTTCTACTTTTTAACTAAGAAATTCAAAGTGACTGCTTTATGAGCTTCTTTATAAACCACCAACTGGCAAATCTGAACTCGTAAAAACACCAATGTAATAAAAATTCTCACCACATAAGAATATAGTTTGTTACAAAGTATGCCAAAATTCTATTCAGATTAAATTATTCATAAACTCAAAATATAATCACTGTCAGATATAATTAATTTTGTCTGTTTTTTGGTACTGGAGATTAAGCCCAGTGGCATTCTACCCCTGAGCTAAACCCTTAGCCCACTCTATTTTCTATTTTGAAACATGGTCTCACTAAGTTGCTAAAGGAATCCCTAAGTTGCTGAGGCTGGCCTCGGAACTGCAATCCTCCTGTCTCAGCCTCCCAAGAACTATCAGTGCCACAACTGGCCAGATATAATTCTTACATACTTAGCATTGCTGCGTTTTTAAATTATTAAGTGCTTAAATCCAAATGCTAAGAGAGATGTATATAAAAACAATCACTTTCTAAATTTTGTCCATAGACTAGTAAAATTTAGTTACCTTTGGAGTCTCTAATATTTATGAGAAATTAATTCAGCTCTCTACTTAAAGACATTTAAAGTCTATAAATTGGAAGTAACAATTCTGGTACAAGTCTTAAAATTAAATGAAGCCCTATGTTATGTGTTACCTTGATATCTGGAGAAGCTAAGGAGACTTAAACGGACTATAAGTTTTCCTACTCATTCTGCTCCAACAGATAAAGCCCCCTTCCCAAACAATCTTGTAATCATGAGGGCCTGATTAAAAGATTGTTTAAAAGACACATGGTTCCTGCTCATCCCTGAGTAGCGCATTTCCCTGCCAATCCACAAACTCTTTTAGCAAGATAATCACATCTTCCCACAAGAACCCTGGGGTTCCCATCCATCCAGGCTACCAAGCCTGCCCCTCATGGACATGGGCTGTTCACTCTGCTCAAAATCCAACCCTGCTTTGGCCCTGCCTGCCAGGTGGTGTCCTTCCCAGGCTATAAGAACTGGTGACTAAAAACTGCTGTTCTTCTCATCTGCCCAGTGCTGAGGTCTGGAGCAGGAATCCCTCCTCACCGATGGAGTACCCGGGTAGAAGAGACACCCTACTAATGCAAACCACAGGTTTGCTTTTCATGCAGACCATAATTTCAGTTGAGTGTTTGGTTCTATTGCCCAAAAAGAATATGTAAGATTCTAGGGGCTTCTATTCACAATCAAGGTTATGAGAAATGACATCGGATTTCTAGGATTAGAAAACAAACAGCTTATAGCAATCCAAACCTGGGATTTTATGCAGCTAATATATTTTGATTTGAAAATTAGGTGCTAACTCTATACTGCTCAATGAATATTCCATGAAATAATCCAACTATTAATCAACATTAGTTTGTGTCAGTAGTGGGTTCAGAAGAATCTTGTCTTACTAAATTATAAGACTGGGAAGCTATACAGCATTCTAATAGTTCTTCACATAAAACACAATTGTGATTATATCTTAAAAACAGTTTACTTTTTTCCCCTCATACTTTTTATGAATAAGTATTTCTCTTTTGATACACAGTCAATCTAATCAAGTATTTACAAAACATAAGGCTCTGTTTCTTTCTCCTAAGAATTTAATTTATAGAAATAATTAGTCTTGATTTTCTGAAAATAAATATCACAATATCTATTGAACTTCTGGTCACTTAATAGATTTGTCTTAGACCACAAAACACCATGGTAAAACTGAAAATACAGATTGAGTCCTAACTAAAAAGACCTATAGATAACTATTGCATCTAACAACTTTTTTCTTCCATGTTTATAATGTACATGATAGGAGTGTGTTCTAACTTGCTTAAAATTATTTTAAGCTTTTATTCCATTACCTGAAAAATGTCTTTTCCAATAAGAATAACCTCTATACTGGAGATGCTTAATGGTATTACATCAGAAGGTGGAGACAGGAGGATCATGCAGGTTCGAAGCTAGCCGTGTTGGCTTAAGAGACCCTGTTTCCAAATAAAAATATAAAAATAGGTCTGGAAGTGTAGACTGGAAATAGAAGGGTTTCCAGGAACCCCAGTACCACACACACACACACACACACACACACACACACACACACACACAAACCAGAATCTAGGAAAACACTGATAAAAGTAATGCTTTTCCCCTGCCTATAAAAGGTCAATGAATAGAATAGTACAAAAGTGCTAAAGTTAGTAGAAAGAGAGTAGAGCACTGGGTGAACTGTGATAGCCTGAGGGTGGCATCTTGGGTAAATTGTGGTTCCCCCTCCAAAACATGTCCAAGTCCTAACCCCCAATACCTGTGAATATGATCTCACTTGGAAAAAAGGTCTTTGCAGATATAATTAAGGATGTCAAGATGAGATCATCCTGGATTGATGTTGTGGGCCCTAAATGCAATGGTAAGTTTTCTTTTAATAAGAAGAAAAGATCAAGAGAAAAGAAGAGAAATATAGGGGAGAAGGCTGTGTGAAGAAAGAGGCAGAAGAAACTAGAATTGTGTTGCCAGAAGCCACAATATTTCTGGAGCTCCAAGAAGCTGGAAACGACAAGAAAGATCTCTCTTTTAAAGTCAGGGAGGACACAGCCAAATGGACCCCTTGGTTTTGGACTGCTGGCTCCAGGACTGTGAAAGGAGGAATCTCTATTGTTTTAAGCCACAAGGTTTGTGGTAATTTATTCAGAAGTCACAGGGAAACAATACAGATGGGGTATCTATGGATGGATATCTTGATCTAAGAACAAATATGCAAACAAATTTAAGTTTCTAAATTATAATATGTTATTTTCTGTGAATACAAGAGATAGAAGGTGCAGGTCCTAGATTGACCTTGATGAGAAGTCCTGTGTGTCACTGACTAAAGGTGTCATTGGACACATTCCTCTCGGACCATTTTCATCATCTTTAGAGTGAGTAAGACTGGGGAGGAAAATGTTGAGGCTTAAAAGTGTAGGGTAAACAAAACCCGAACTGTCTACAGAGCCACCTACACACAGGAGCATTCGGGGATTGCTGGTTAAAACCAAACAAACAAAAAACTCTGCTCAGAAACATTAAGAGGGAAGGCCTTACATTATTCCAGGGACCCAGGTGAGTTGTAATACTTTGATTCTATCTCCTTCTTGGACTCACCCCCACCCCAGACCCTATTTCTCGATTTTGACACGGAAGCTTTAGGGTAAATGTAGTGGGCACCATCTGCTATCAATACAGCCCTCGCTTCCCGGCCAAGATGAGTTCCAGGCCAAGTTTATCTTGTGAGTTAACAGGAGGTGACAGGCCTGGCAGGACAAGAATTCTCCCTGCATGATTGATTCAGCCCCGCTGACCAGCTCCATGCTAATGAGGATGTGCCAGAGCTCCCAACAAAAATATTTTTGAATAATTTAAAACTCCAGAGCAGGATTTGCCAGGTAATGTGATTCATTGTGTAATTATGGCTCCAGTTGAATATGCCCCCGCAGATGCCTCTCCAGCAAACATCAGTGACTGCAAACTGCCTGTTATCAAAATTAACTATATAAATAATGCAAAAGAGCTGAGAGACAACTTGTGAGGGAAGATAGTGAAGAGAACATGGCCTAAGCTGTTTCATGCCGCTCAGAGCACTATGCGGGGATTCAAATGTAGCGTGTGTGTGTGTGTGTGTGTGTGTGTGTGTGTCTGTCTGTCTGTCTGTCTGTCTGCAGTGCTGCGGATACAACTCAGGGGTTCACACATGCTAGCCAAGTACTCTTCCACTGGGCTACATCCCCAGCCTTTTATAGCTTTCAGAAACAGGGTCTTGCTAAGTCCTCCTGAGTAGCTGGTATGATAGGCATGTACCACTGTAGCCCATCTCACATGCAGTATTTTTAAATAAGTGAATTAAACACACATAGTATTGATTTTCATCCATGATAATAGAGCTAAGTACAGATGGGTATTTATATTTCTGGGAAACTGACTTTAATTTCTTGCTCAAGTTCAGTTATCTACTTAAATAAGCTTCCTTTTACTATTCTGACATTTCATAGCCCCTCCTAGATACGTCCTTATGCCATTTTTTCAAATAAGAAATAACACACACATCTGAAACATTCTTTAAGAGGGGATTGCCAAGTCATTTTCTCCTAAGGGATCAAAACTCAAAAACTGTTTCAACTTTGTTAGATAAAGGTTTATTAAGTATTGGCCCAAAGGTTGTTTCTAAAACATGGTCCTTTAGCCTGAACCTTGGAAAACAACTCTTCAAGGAAAAAATAACTAGGACTTTCTAGCTGGAGAGGCCCTTGTATAGAAAGAGCAATGAACTAAATGTGAAACCAAATAAAACTGATTTACATTCAGCCTTTCATGTGTTAGCTATGAGGACAAACTGATCTAAACCTCAGTTTCCTTATCATAAGACCTAGGCAACCTGCCTCTCATAAATGTTAGGATCACACCAAATGGAATATTGTTTATAAGTTCTTAATAGTACTGGAGGCTATTAACCATTCAGAATTGAGAAATAAACTCATTTAAACTTATGTTGACTGTGTGTGTGTGTGTGTGTGTGTGTGTGTGTGTGTGTGTGTGTGTTACTGGGGATCGAAACTAAGGGCATTCTACCTCTCAGCTATACCCCCAGCCCTATTTTTTTATCCTTTATTTTGAAACACGGCCTCACTGAGTTGCAAAGGGCCTAAGTAGCTGAGGCTGGCTACAAACCTATGATCCTCCTGTCCCAGCCTCTCAGGTTCGGGGACTACAAGCAAGCACCACCATGCCTGGCTGACTTTACATTTTTAAGAAGAAAAAAAAAGTTGTCCTAAAATCTTTTACCAAGTTTTATCTGCCACCTGACACAAGAATTCAGACAATCTTATCTCTACTTCCTAGTCTAAAGGCACAACAAATCAGCTGCCACCACTGACAGGAGGACCTTCCAAGTGACAGGTGTACCACCTGTGCCCTACTCTATTAAATCAACATCTCTGGATTCCTCCAAATGGGCAAGAGGCACATGCTCTGTTGAGTCAGAAAGCTTTCCCTGCAACCTGCCCCAGTGTTCTCCCTCCCCCAGTGCACCTGACACAACAACTGTGTGGGCGGTCCCCACCAGAGCTGGGGATTTCAAAGCCCTGCGGGGCTCAGCAATGCATCCCTCTCCCACCCTCTCACCAGGGTCATCTGAGACTCCTGATATGCCATGCCTTGGTGATCCCAAACATTTGCCTCTCATTCGATTTCTGTGGGTTTCAGAAACCAAACTCCCTGTTAGGAACCTGACATGCAGGGAGAGAGAAAAGTAGTTTCCATGTCAATATACAACCATTTATCTCCATTTCTTTTACAAATATTATTTCAAATAACCAGTCACAAAAGCATTTAAACACCTATCATATTGATAACTGTTACAAATCTGCATATTTTCAGATCTTCCTCAAAACCAAATTTGAACTTCTTGAAGCTATATTTATTGTTACTGCAGTCTTCAGTTGAGTGTGGAAATTTATCAGAAAAGTTTACCAAAATGTTACTTAAGTATAGGTTTAGAAAGTTCTAGGTACGTTTTCTGCTATTTAATCAACAATTAAAACTTAATGGCAAAATGTTCCACAGCTAAAATCAACAAGGTTTTTCCACAAGCAAAGACTAAAATTGGCCTATTATGAAGAGATTTGCATATTTTAATTTTTGTGTTCTAGGGCTTTTGTCAGATACATGCCACAGTGGTTTGGATAAAATGTTAATCTCTTAGTGTAAGTATTGTCAGATGTATAAATATATTAAGATTGGAATATGTCTCGGTAAAGTGAGGCCTTTGTTTTAAAGTTTCTGTTTAAGAGCTTATTCTCATAATTTATTTGGAGAACAGAAAAATTTAAGAAGATTAAAATGCAGATTAGCTGCTTGTAGAGGTCAAGTTAATTAGTAAATAACAGAAATGACTATAAGACCTTTGGCAACATTGCTCAAAGTGGCCTCAAAATGTAAAGCTGATTACTGAAATAATTTTAGCTCTGACGCCCAGATAAGGAGTCAGAGCCTAATTTTTCATGCTTTTAATTCTCCAACTCTGACTAGATACTATATGAAAAAAAAAAAAAGAAAGAATTACTGAAATATCAGAGAGCACATTGGGCAAGTTACTTACCCTCTCTTTGGTTTAGTTTTCTAACCTGTAAAACAGGGCTACTAGTAATACCTACAATATAGAAATGCTATAATAATTGAGTGAGTCGATGCATGAAAAGCACTTAAAAGTACCTGGCACAGAGGGTGATGGTGTCGAGAATGATTACATATACAGATTTCATTTCTTTTGGATATATACACAAAAATGGGACTGCTGGATCATATGGTGGTTCTACTTTTAATTTTTTGAGGAATCTACATTCTGATTTCCATAATGGCTGTTCTAATTTACATTCCCAACAATAGTATATTACTTTCTAGGTTGTTAGTGCTTTAAATTGTTTGTGTAAGGAACAGAGCAGGAAGTATTGCAAGAGGGGAAATTCTGTTCATTGTTAAACCAAAAAAACCCAAAGGGTTTTTTCAGCTATATAATATTTGAATAGAATATTCTTTAATGTGGTACTGGAGGTATAAATCAATAGTAGAAGTGTGTGCTTAGCATGTGAGATGTTTGGTTCAATCCTCAGGACCAAAAAAAAAAGGATGTCTTTTTTTTTTTTTTTTTTTTGGTGGTACTGGGAGATGGAACCCAGAAGCTTTCTACCTCTGGGCTATACTCACAGACGTAGTTTTTAATTTTATTTGGAAACAGGGTCTCACTAAGTTGCTGAGGCTGGCTTCGAACCTGTGTGATCCTCCTGTTTCAGCCTCCCAAGCACGGGGATTACAAGCATATGCCACTACGTCTGGCTAGATATCCTCTATTTAAAAAAAAAATCAGCATGAATGTGATAAAAGTATGGTTTATTTTTCTGGTGAAGGGGTGTTCCTGGCATCACCAACCTGTTCTAACAGAGAACAAAAACACTAAGAATGCCCAAGTAAGGGCTGAAAAAAAGACTCATTTTAGACAGCATTCCATGCAATTCATAAAATTTTCTTAGTAAATAAAACTTGAATTATAGACATTTACAGAGTTCCCTCACTTCATAGGCAAGAGACTAAGGTCATACCACTTTAGAATTAGCGGCAGAGTTAGAGCCCTGATGTCTATCCCAGCAGGTGTCAAGATAAATTGCAAATTTGCAAGCCGAGAACATTTTATGTTATAAGGAGGAGAAAAGGTTTCCTATTAGCCTTTCAAGCTTCAAGCTGGTTTTTTTTTTTTTTCCCAGAAAATAAAGGTCACAACGTGTGTGCAGGCAGGCGTGCAGATGCGCGCGCGCGCACACACACACACACACGCGCGCGCACACACACACACACAGATTTAACCTAGCTTTATAAAAATCCTTTATAGCCCCACTTCACTGCTCATTGTTCCAAAACTTTTTTTTTACCTAGGCACCAGCAATGTTTAAAACAAGGCTTGACCTAGTTATTTTATACAATGTAATAGTTGAGACTATTAATGTGTTAACCTTTAGGACCATCTACCTTTTCATATTACAAGCTTGCCTAACATTTCTGTGTTTTTCTTTTTCCTTCCCCTCCTCTGAGTCCAATAGAGTCATTTGAAGAATGATCATCCATAAAGCAAAAGGTTTTTCTTTATATCTTTGTCTAGATCAAAACTATAATGAGCATTTCAGATTCTCTAGGGTATCTTGAAAACATTAGAAGCGCTTAATGCAAAAAGAAAAGAAAAATGTACTACAAAACATTCTTTGTCATTAGAAATAAATGCTAAACCTGACAGCAAATTTTTCCATTTGTATAACTTGCATGCCAATGCGTGCATATTCCTGGGCGCATTTTGGTGATACCTAAAGTGTTCAGAATAACATTATGATTTTCAGTGTGTAAGATGAAATGGTAAACAATAAGCTGGCTCTCAAACTCAAAATATTTATTAAGCTCATGTTACTAATATCTTTAAAATATACCGCAGTTTTAATATATAATTGAGCTCGGGAAATTCTTTCAAAGGTCCTTTCACAAATCTCCTTTGAAGCCCCCTTCATGAAGAAAATGTTGCTGTCTAGAGCTCTTCAGCTTGGAGAACACAATGTTATGATTGTCTTATACTTCAGAGATAGGAAAGCAGACATTGGTTTTCTTGGCTCTGGGTTCCCATGACTGAGCCAACATGTGGCTTTGTTCCAGATAGTAGTTTTCAAGGAATTTTGCTTACAAGGAAGTTTTAAACCAGGTATCTTAATTAATATTCATATTTACTTTGCTGTTAATGAAGCTGTAGATTTGGTTGGCAAGGAATAACCCTCATTCTCTTAAATCCAAACCCCCTCCAGAGTATTCGACGCTGGGAAGAGAGTAAGATGCATTAACACTCCATTAATATCTTCCTTGGAAACATTCTTTTTCACATTTATCTCTTCATCATTTCCTGAATCTGTAATGAAATGCTTACGCTGGCATCCAGCAAAAGGATCATGTCCAGAGCCTAATGAAGTGTTAGACACCAATGTAAGAAGCGAGCCCGCTGTGCCGGCTCCTTGTGGGATACACTGGTACTTTCTGTGTTATATTTAGCTCTAAAGTCATGGTCAGTAGCCTGAAGACTTAAAGGACAATCTGAAAGAACTTCAAGTTCCAGGCCTGCCTGAACTGGCCAATCAAACTTCTATTTTCTAAGTCATAATAAGCCAGACACTGAGGTAATTTCCATGTGTACATCCTTTTCTAAAGTAAAAGACTTCCTGAAAGTAACATTTTGGAATCATGGAATTTCAAGGGAAGAAGAGATTTTTGAGGTCACATCTAGCAGCTTCCTGTCCCTTGCTTGAAACCCTTCCACTGTATTCCTGCCAAGTGGTCCCCGCTCGGAGAAGAGGAACTCCTCGTGAGGAAGTTCATTTCTTATTCAACAGCTCAAAGGATTCCAAAGTTCTTTCTTTGGTGGAGATCAAATCTTTCTCCTGGGAACTCCCATCTCTTGATCCTGATTCTGCCCTATGGGACCCCCAGAACAAGATGAGTCAGTGGAAAATTTTCCCTGGCATCAATTGACTTGTGTTGAAATTCAAAGATTTGTAGAAAGAAGAACGTGTTGCAAGTACTCAAGAATCTCATTAAGGTTAAAGAAAGTAATTTTTAAAAAATATTCATGGCTTTGCTTATTCCCTGATTACATACTTCATAATAATAGCTTTACTTCCCCCAAGATTATTCAGGTCACAAGAAATTTAGGTCTAAAAAAATAGTTGTTTATTATAGTTTGACTTACTAAGTAAATGGAATTCTTGAACTATACTGGAATCTCTGGGCTAATAATAACCATAACTTCCATATCTTGAGCATTTAGCCATTTGAATAATGCTGTACTATCATTCAGAAAGATTGAATAACTTCTACCTGGCCACAAAGGTAGTAAGGAGAGGAGCCACAGGCTCAAATCCAGCTGTCTGCTTCCAAATCCAAGTTTCTTGTTATATAAGCCCCTCTTCCCTATGTTTTGGAAAAAGAATTTCTATAACATGCCTCACTCTCTTTACGATCAGAAGGTAGTAGACGTGTGTTATGGACTGAATATTTATATCACCCGAAAAATCATATACTGAAGCCCCACCCCCATGGCTGTATTTGTAGTTCTAAGGAAGTGACTGAGGTTAAATGAAGTCATAATGATGGTCACTGGTTTGATGGGATTAGTGTCCTTAGAAGAAATACCAGAAAACCTGGTCTCTCTGTCACATGAACCCATGGTGAGAAGGAAGCCATGTGTGAGCCAGAAAGAGGAGTGGCAGCAGATGCCAACCCTGCCAGATCCTGATCTGAATAAATTCCAGTCTCCAGAACTGTGAGGAAGTAAATTTAGGTTGGTTAAGCCACCCAGTCTATTGTATTTTGTTATAGCATCCCAGAGCAGACTAATACAAAATATACTGCCATCTGACAAAACCAAATGTATAAGAGAAGCAAATGAGGCATGTCTCTTATTAAGATCTTCATCATTCTCCCAACCTCCCAGTGAGTGGTGAGTGAAAAGAAAAGCACACCCAAGGCTCCAGCAGGAGGCCAGGAGGCTCCTGGGTCCAGCTCAAAGAAGCGCCATCTCCTGGTGAATTATTCTCAGTAAACAGATCAGTTCTAATGCCCATTATCCTATCTGCATGAGAACAATTTTTTCCCCCCCTAGGCTATATTCATTTCCTGATCATTTTCACACATTTATCCCATTCTCTCTTTTCTCAGACACTTAATACTTCCCTGAATTTATAATGCAAAAATTAGAAGGCAAAAGTTATAAATGGTAGAGATCAAAATCAAAGATGGCTTTGATTTTGCTTGTGAATGCATGTCAGACTTCATATTTTATATTATTGTATGCCACTTATAAAAACATCCTGACACAATGTGAAAAAAAAGTATGAGAATCTCCAAATGTTTTGGTAGTTGCAGGAATTCTTGAAAAACAAAACAAAAGTTCACCAAATACCAAAGAGCCCTTCTGTGGCTGCCATCTCAAGTGGTCCCCGCTTGAAGGGAACTCACTTCATAGTATGAAAAATGTGATATGCTATATCTAGAACACAATAAGATGTTGACTTCCCCACCTGGGGACAATTCTGTATTCCTCTAAACAAATGTGGGAAGAAGAAAACTTTGCATAATATTTGCTTTCCAGATGTAAATAATCTGATCCCAAGAGTTCATTTATTAGAGAATGTTTCTTAAAAGATTCAAGGTCATGAATTCAACATTAGCCAATGCTCTCATATGTGGCCAAAACCTGGACTCAGAACAGTGTTCCTCTACCTCACAAATGTAAACTACTGGTGGTCTATAGAAAGAGCTAAGAAAAAATAGTGAGCTAATGCAATTTAATTATTGTTACAAGGGGAAACCTTCAGTAGTATAATATTGGCCAATCATTGGTATTATTCTGTAACAAAGAAGGCATTAATATTTAAATTACTATCAAAATACTTGAAAGAAAAGAAACTATAAAAATGAAAGTAGTAGGATAGTATCTTTTTAAAAATACTAAAATCTTGTGTTCTGTATGCCTATTTTCTCTCTTAATTTAGGCATCATTTAGCTTCTGTGAGGGACATATTCCAGGATCCCCACTGAATACCAAAATCCACAGATGTTCAATCCCATTATATAAAATGACATAGTATCTGCACATCCTCTATAAACATCCTCTTATACACTTTAAACCACCTCTAGATTACTTATAACACCTAATACAATGTAAATACTGTCTAAATAGTTGCTATACCATATTGTTTAGGGACTAACAAGAAAAATATACATGTATATTCAGTATCGATGCAATTTTTCCTAATATTTTCTATATATTTTTGGTTAAATTATGAACACATCACTTGTAGATAAGGAGAGATGACTATACAAGTAGTTATTTGTCATTTAACAACAGGAGATACTTTTTGAGATATGCATCCTTAAGCAACTTCCTCTTTTGCGATCACAGAATGAACTTCCACCAACCTAGACCACATAGAGCCAATCAACAGGGCCTTTTGATAAAATTGAGGGACAAAGTAAACATGAGATGTGGGAGGCTGCTGCAGGTGTAACCCAGCACACTGTTGTACACTTAGTTTTTCTTCTTTTTTTTTAATAAATAGGAGAGCACTAAAATAACAATAAAAATGCCATGTTCAGTGGTGTATGCCTGTAATTCCAGCTACTCAGGAGGCTGAGGCAGGAGAACCTCAAGTTTGAGTTCTGCCTGGGAAACTTAACAAAACCCCGTTTCAAAATTAAAAGTAAAAAGGGATGGGGATGTAGCTTAGTGGTAGATTGCCCTGAATTCAATTCCCAGTACCACAAAAACTACAATAACAAGTCTACTATAAATATATAATCCAGTGGTGATTGCTTATTATCATTATCTAGTATTATCTACTGTACATAGATGTATGAACTAAACTTTTATATGACTGGTAGGTTTGTTTATGCCAGATTCACCACTAACAAACAAATAATGCATTGTGTATGCTGTTAAATGTTATGAAGCTACAGGGTCACTAGACAATAGGAATATTTCATGTCCATTATAATTTTATTAGACCGGCATCACATGTGTGTGGCTGGTCACTGACTGAAATGTCCTTTATGCAGTACATGGCTATACATACATACATAATATAAACTTTTTCATCCTTTCTTCTTCTCAAACACTTTTCAAGATTTCTTTACTTGTATCTAAATTGATAAGATTCAAACTACATATATCTAGGAATTTAGAACTAATGTTCAATCATTTGGCTCTTTGCTTATCTAACATGGTTAAATGCCTAGAGAACCCCAGCTCTGCCATCTGTGACACTTAGGGCAGATTACTTGAATGCTCTTGGTTTCTGGTTCCTCATCTGTTTCCATTTAAAAAGGAATATTTACTCCATAGAATTGATGAGAAAATCAAAATACTTAAAATCCTGACATATCATAAGAACTTCAGAAGTTAGTCAACTCTATTAATTCATATCTGAGCTTCAGAGTGCAGCCTCCAAATGCAGTGAAGTTCTGCAAAGTTACTCTGTGCTCAACCTTTTGTGACCAGTGGCCTCATTTGATGGTAGTGATACAATGTGCTGAAGCAGACTACAGTGGAAAAATGGTATTTTGCTAAAATCAGTTGTAGGGAAAGGCAAGATGGCACAATTTTTATGAGAAGAACAATCCAGAAAGTGAGAGCAGGATATGATTAAAAGGTCATGGGATGAAGTAAATACTAATAATGTTAAATACATGAAGATTCTGTTTGGCGGGGAGGGGAAGAGATTGAGGAAGAGGCAGGGATGAAAGAGGTAATTTAATGAAGATTATGCACAGATTTTATTCTCATTTTTGGTCAACAATGAGTGTTTTCCTCAAATTGCTAAGCTTTCTTTTAAAAAAAAGGACCTTTTTATTTTTATGTGGATCATGTTAAAAATGGCATTCATTCAGACTGTGCTTGGTGCCTTCTCCCCCTCCCACTTCTCCTTCTCCCATCCTAATTAATTACTTATACAGGATTTTTTATTTTTTTAATTTTTTATTGGTGCACTGTATTCATACATCATAGTGGGATACAAAAAAAAAAAACTTTTGTAGACTTACATGCACACATCGCCAGTCAACCCTGACCCGGTCCCCACCCCATTCCCTCCCCATCCCTCCTTTCCATGCTTGGCTTAGTGGTTGACATCTAGTATTATAGCAATTTATCCAAAATTAAAAATGATAATCTCACATAACAGTTTCATTTGTCTGATACCAAGCTTTTGATAACTTAAAGATAACATTTCAATATTTCTTTTTATACAGGATTTTTAAAAGATGCATAGCAGTTCCTCATGTGTGTGTTTTATCACATATGATTCTCTTATTTCTGGATATTTAGTTTTTATATTTTTCAGCCTTAAAAGCATATTGAACACTTTTGACCTTACCATGGTCATAATATCCTTAATTGATTAAGATATTTCCCTCAAGGATGAATGGTGGGTCAATCAATTCTCTCCATATTCAGATTCTTGACACATACCACTAAATTGGTTTCAAGAAACTTTGTCAAAATATATTCTCTCACCAGCAATATTTGTGACTATCCATTTTATAAAACCTACTTTAATGTTGGCACTGTATTTACTCATTATCTTAAAATTTCAAATTTTATACTTTTATTGGTGTACAGTAATTATACATCATAGTGAGATTCAAAGTGATACAAATATACATGCATATAGCACTTGGTGTTATTTCCTTTCAGATCCCACCCTGCTTCACATCCCTCCTCATACCCATTAGTGAAATTGATAATGATACTTTCATATATGGACATAATATTACTTGAGATGTTTTCTTCCTCAATTCCTTTTTATTGAAATATGAATGGCTAAATTTTCATATTTATTTATTTTTAATTTAATTTTTTAAAGTACTGGGGTTGGAACCCAGGGGCATTCTACTTCTGAGATACACCCCAGCCTAATTTTTTATTCTTTATGTTATAACAGGGTCTCACTAAGTTTCAAAGGGTCTCACTAAGTAGCTGAGGCTGGCTGCAAACCTCAGATCCTCCTGTCTCAGCCTCCCAAGTCCTAGGATTACAAGTGTGTACCACCAGCTAAATTTTCATATTTAAAAATATTAAGTTGATTAAAAGGCTTTACTAAGTTGAACACGTTTCCTTTTTTGTCTATCATTTTCTTTAAATGTCTTGTCATTTTCTTTGACAGTTCTTCCTCTTGAAGTGTTGATATTTGTTTCAGTTGACTTTGTTTGAGCTGAGCATGGTGGCGCATGCTTGTAATCCCAGTACTTGGGAGGATGAGACAGGAAGATTGTAGGTTTGTGGCCAGTCTTAGCTACTTAGTGAAGTCCTCCTCAACTTAGTGAGACCCTGTTTCAAAATAAAGAATAAAGAAAAGGGCTGAGGGTGTAACTCAGAGTTTCAATCCCCAGTAGTGCAAAAAAGAAAAAAGACATTTTTACATTAAATTCATCAACTTTTAATATTGGTGATATTTCTTTCCACAAAATATCTGTCCTTCACCTTTCCTTTTGTGATACTTAAAAATTAAAGTTGGTTTATTATCTTTCATTGTAGAATATTCATAAAACAAGGATAGAAATAAATGAGCACAGAGGCAATACAGGGCAAAATTTATGCTTTGTCAAACATAATCAGTGATATGAAAGAAAAGGGTGAGATGTTCTCTAAAATTTCAGGTGAAAATAAGCAAAGAAAAAAATGAGAGACAAGATAACATGTTTGTAGACCAAAGAATACAGCCAGCCCATTATTGTGGAATTTATCCAAAGCAATTGGAATAAAAACAATAATAGAAGACATAACCAAAGAAAATTTTCCTGAAGAAAACATGAAACACAAATGAAACAGGATTATCATATTTCAAGTAAATTCTATGGAAAGAGACTACTGCTAAGAAATCTATTGATATTTTAATCGCAAGAATAAAAAACCATTTACTAAGAATTCAGATTGAGGAAGGAAGAAGAGAGGGAGAAAGGGAGGGAGAGAGAGGAAGAGGGATAGAAGGAAAAAGAGATTCACATACACACATGCACGCATGTCCAATATATCCACATTCCTGTGTAATCTCTTTGTAGAAACTGCTGGACACTTTCTAGAGCAAAATGCAACTTTTATAGGAACAGGTGAGGGATTCAGGTTGTAAGGTAGGATACTGAGTATCAGTATTTAAGAAACGTTATATGTATATGAATAATTATATGAGTGAGTATGATGAAATATTTTCATGTAGTAAAGTTTTTATGGGCCTGAACAGCTGATTTCATTTCTTCTTAAATTTCTTCTACACTGTTGGTGGGATTACAAATTAGTACAACTGCTATGAAGATACTCAAAAAACTGAGAATGAATCCACCATATGATCCAGCTATATCACTCCTGGGTATCTTTCCAAAGGGACTGAAATCAGAATATTATAGTGATACATACAGTTACCCATGTTTATAGCAGCATAATTTACAATAGCCAAATTATGGAACCAACCTAGGGGATCATCAACAAATGAATAGATCACAAAATTATAGCATATACACACAACAAAATTATACTCAGCAAAAAATAAGAACAAAATTATGTCCTCTGTAGGGAAATGGATGGACATGGAGAAAATTATGTTAAAGTGAGATTAGCCAGTCACAGAAAGTGAAGGGTCAAATGTTTTCTCTCATATGCAGAATCTGGGGAGTAATCAGGATACAAGAGGGACTTAAGATAATGGAGAAAAAACTCCAGTAGAGTGATGGAGGTGGGCTAGGTTGGGGAGGGGGGAGGGAGAATTAATGAAGAAATCACTTCTATTGAAATTAGATACACATGTGAGAATACCAGTGCCAATCTCAATATCCTGTATGGATAAGGGGAGGAGTGGGAAGGGAGTCAAGGGAAGACTCACCAAGTATTATGCACATGTATGTCACTATCACTATTTACTACATTATGACGTGAGACTATAATGCACCAATAAAGATATAAAATAACTTCCTCTTAAAACACAGAGTAGATGAATATAAGAACTGATATAGTAAGAACAGATAAGTTTTTTGTTGTTATTTTGCTTTGCTTTTAGGTGGTACTGAGGACTGAACCCAGGGGCATTTTATCTCTGAGCTACACCCCCAGCCCTTTTTATTTATTATTTTGAAACAGGGTCTCAGTAGGTTGCTGAAGCTGGCCTCAAACGTGCAATTCTCCTGTCTCAGCCCTCCAAATACTGGTATTACTGGCATGTGCCACCATCCTTGCCTCAAAGCTAAGTATTCTAAACCTTGCGATTACCTTACTATCTTTTTCATAATCCGTTAACGCCCTTTTTCTTATCTTGTAGATTTTCTAGTCAATCAATGAACATGAACATAGTCTTCATTTGCAGCTTCAGTACAGCATCTTTATATCTGCTGCTTCACATAAGAAAGCATGGTCATTCCAAATAAGAGTTGGAGAACAGGCTTAATTTATGAGTTCTGAATTACTTCCTATCTGTGGCACAGAGTTGATCGCCCTTCTTATTTACAGTAGTGCTACATTTAAGGGAAGACAGAAAATTGCTGGAGCATTTTCCTGCAAGCCTGCTTATATACACCAGATCACTATCTCGAAGCTGACAGCTTGCTGAAAGGGCACCCTGAAAGCAGTGTTTTAAACAAGCCACAAACCATGCTACATTGGTTCCATACATCAGGAAAACAATTAGTTTCACAGGAAACTCAGTGATGAAATAAATTATGTTTTTTCATATCAGGTTGGAAAAAAACACATTTATGTGGAAAACCAAGAATAACAATGAAAAAGGAGGAGAGATTCTGCACTGGTTGATAAATTCAAACAGCTGAGGGCAGGAACCCCAAACTCTCGTTTTCATTCCCTTGCGTGCCACAGAGATTTGGTACTTGTCACCCACAAGAAAGAGACACATGAAACACAGAGACCAGCAGCTGCTCACAAAGACTGAGGGCTTAGTGACCCATGGTCTGCAGCCACCTCACCCGAAAGGCTCTCACGTGTGCCACCACCTCCGGCTCTGTAACTCCCCCATTTTCCATATAGAATGCATTCATTATCAGTTTCCATACACTTTGGTTTAATCAATCCAATATATAATCAAAACTAACAGAGATCACAGTTTAAATCCTTCATTGAATGCTCACAGCCATAAGAACTGTGAGAAACACTTACATACACAGTAATACCCTGCTTTTTAAAAACCATACGACAAATTATTGAATCTCTTAGAGAATATCATAAAACAGTCCAGCTAAGTGCCCCATAAATATGAGTTTCTATTCTAACAACTTCACAAAAGCACTGTGGGAAACATAAGATTCAATCTCTATGCTAAAGGAATTTATGCACTGGAACCAGAGATAAGAGTCATCTAAATTACTACAATCAAGGGAAAATGTGGCAACTTTTCTAAGAGAAATGAAATTGAGTGCAACAGGAGATAGAGTCAGCGGGGAATGGGGAGTATCAGAGAGCTTCATAAATAAAGTAGTCATTTGAGCACAGGCTAGAAGGGCAGGTCGGATTCGAAACAGAGAGGAATGGCGGAAGGAAATATAGAATCTGCTTGGACACAGAGGAAATTTAGTTCAACCAGAACAGAGGGCATTTGAAGGAGGAGAGGCGACCAAATTCAGAAAGGTAAAAGCAGCACCTGGTGAATGGCCATGCGTGAGGAAGATGCCACTGATGCAGCAAGATCTCTGCTTTAAAAAGACCTGTCAGTGGTCACAGGTAGTAATGGTAGAAGAACAAGGGCAGAAAAGCTGGCTGAGGGTACGGGGACTGACTGCACCAGTCTAGGCAAAACCAGTAACCTGACTGAAGGTTACCAGGGAAATGTGCAGTGGTCTAGGCTGAGTTACGTCTACCTTGTAAATTCATGTGTTGAAGTTCTAACCTCCAGCACCTGGAAGAGTAACTGCTTTTGGACATGGTCTTTACAAAGGTAATGAAGTTACAATGAGGTCCTTAAGGTGGGCCCTAATCCAACTAGACTGAAGCCCTTATAAGAAAATGGAATTTAAACACAGGCTTAGACAGAGAGAAGAGCACATAACAGAAAGAAGGCCATCTACAGGGAGAGAGGCATCAAGAGTAACCACCTGCGACACCTTGAGCTCACACTCTCAGTCGCTGTTATCATGAGAAAGAACTTTAATGTCTGTTATTAAGGCTACCATGTCTATGATATTTTATTATTAAAGCTATTGTCAATTGGACAGGAATAGATAGATGGGAGAGAGATTTTTTTTTAAAAAAAAAGGTTAATTCACAGAAATGGCCAACAGGTAGAAGGAGAAAAAGGGCAGAACAGAAGTTATTGAGACTTGCATCAGGCAGCCTGGAAACAGAACTACTAGAAATTTAGGAAACTAGAAGAAGCTGGTTTGAGAGAAAAATAATAGTCCAATTTGAAAAGAAAAAGGCTGGATTCCTGAATTCTGACAAGATTCACGTAAAGGTGTAAATTAAGCAATGGCTGATGTGGCAAAACAGCTCTGGAGTGAGCTAAATTCCAGAGTAATCCTGGTAGAGGCAGAAGCAGAAGGTACAGGAATAGACAAGGTTGTTCAGAAAGATGCTGTGTGCATAAGTATAATTCTGGGATCATTGAAGTAAGGATTATTAGCTTAAAGAATAGCTAATGATAAGCACTAAATTTTAAAAACAGAATTACAGGGGTTTTTGTGGGGGGGGGGGTTTAATGGGGATAGAACCCAGGAGCATTCTACCTCCGAGCTATACTCTTAGCCCTATTTTTTTAGACTTTTTAGTTTTGGAAACAGGGTCTCACTGAGTTGCGAAGGGCCTTGCTTAAGTAGCTGAGGTGTCTGTGACCTGTGAGCCTCCAGTCTCCACCTCCTGCATGCTAGGATTACAAGAGTGCTCCACCACGCCCGGCTAGTTTTGTTTTTTGTTAATCATATTTAACAATAAAGGGAAACATGAGGTTTTAGTGAGAAGCTATGAAAATAAGAATGGTGTGTGTGTATGTTTGGAGAAAGAGTAACGGTAGTTTAACACAGACACAGTTCAGAGTCAAAATTATCTCATTTCATGACTGCATGCCTTAATGTTTATATGACCTATAAACTTGCTGGTAGAGTAAAATTCTTGGGAAGCTGGACAACGTAGCAGAAGTGAGACCAAAGTGATTACTATTTACTTAAATTGCTGAATTTGATCCAAGCACAGGTATTTTAAAGCATATTATGGTCAGTGATGTGTTCGAAAGTATTATTTTGGGGCAAATACAAAATCGTGTGTGTGTGTGTGTGTGTGTGTGTGTGTGTGTGTGTGTGTGTGTGTTACTGGGTATGGAACCCAGGGGCCTTCTACCTCCGGGCTACACTCCCAGACCTATTTTATATTTAATTTGGAAACAGGGTCTCTTAAGCCAGCTGAGGCTGGCTTCGAACCTGTGTGACCCTCCTGTCTTAGCCTCCCAAAAGCAGGGATTACAAGCATGTGCCACCACGCCCGGCTTAAAATCTTTATTGTTGGTAAGGTTTTTCAGCATATGTTTGAGTTACCTTACTTTCAGTATTCTTGCCTTAACTTTCTACAAATTTACCCCTGAATGATTCCTGATACAGCAAAAAGAGTATTTCTTGATCAGCTTTAATGTGTCCTTTCATTATTAAAATGTTTTTCCAGATCTTTTCTAATGGTTAATAAAAGAAGTGGCAAATAATAATCTAAAAAAAGAAATTTGAAGATGGACTTGAAGGAGCACCTAGAAGTGGGCAAAATGAAGAGACAGAGTGGAGGAAAGCAGCGGTCAGTCATCACAGAAGTAGTCTCATTTTATCACGGTGTTGGGGCCTAGAGCACAATACCCCAATATATGATGACTTGGCACCAAAGACTTCCAGCTGAAGGATGCTGAAAGGGCCTCCCAGATGCCTCCTATCCTGTTTCCCAATGAAGCAAATCACAGAAACCAGGGTTCCTCTGCCCTAAGTAGATCAGAGAAACTAAGATGCCCCTCACCCATTACAGCCATAAAATCTAGGAGGGTCAATCTCTCCTTCTCCCAAAGTGGTTGGGCTGGGAAGAAAGAACACTGCACAGAAAGCTCAAGAAAAATCTGGTTCCTTGCTGGGTTCTGTCTCTATTTATTACCAGTGGATCGTATCTATTTGTCCAACCACTTTTCTATGTGTTCACCCATTCTTCCTTGAGCCTAAGCATAAAAATGGACAATTTTCCATTGTGCATATATCCCATAATTTTGTAAACCATATAAAGCTAAATTGTGTCATTTTTCAGAGAAATGGATATAACTGGAGAATATTATGCTGAGTGAGGTTAGTCACAAAAAGTCAAAGGTCTCTGACTTTGAAGATGTTTTTCTTCATATATAAGATAGGAAGAAAATGGGACACAGGAAGGGCTTCAGACAAAGGAGGAGAAACTTGAAGGGATTGAGGGAGGACTTAACTGAAGGAGGGAGGAGAGGGAGGAAGACTTGAAGAGAGAAACACTTCACAGGACCTGATGTACATAACAAACTTATCAGTGCTTATCACAGTGTCATGCACAGGAAGGTGGGGAGGGAGTGGGGGACTGAGGGAGGGCTCAGCGAGTGCTGTGTGCAGGTATGCCTCTATCGCCCTGAACATCAGCAAGATGTGTGATTACAACACACCAATATAAAGTAGACCATTTTCTACGAGTCTTTGGCTCATTTTACATATACATGTTTTACATATATATTCATACAAATATATATATGTACACATTATATATATATATATATGTATTTTTATCCCACCATATTATAGTGAGGTTCAAAGTGACACAAATATACCTGCACATAGCACCTGATGTGATTTTTTCTGGATCCCAACTCCCTCTTCCCTCCCCACACACGCTAGTAAGACTGGTAGTGATACCTTCATATTGCACGTAGCAGTAATGGAACCACTTCATCAGTTCTCCTTTTTGCTCGCTCCATCTCCCTCCCTCAACCTCCTTCCACTATTCTACTGGTCTTTGAGGTCCGAGGTTATTCTTTTTTTAACAATGTCATATCTACACAGTATTAATGAGAGTGTATATCATAAGGGCTCTAGAGATGTTTACAACTATGTTCATCTATTATCTCAACTGACTTGAAAAGCCTAGCTTTTGATAAGGTTCACTAATTCGCTGTAAAAGTATTTGCTAAGCTTCCATGCTGAGAACTAATCTGGAGCCTGGGAATAATGTGATGGATGAAAGATGAGCATCCTAACCCTGTGAAACACACAGAGGGATGACAGGAGAAAGACACGAGCTAGGAAATTACATTAGGAAACAGACTGCACTAAGTTCCTTTTAACTTCCTTAGGTTGCATCAGTCCATCTATCTGTATGCTCTGTTCTTATCAAACAAGTGTAAAATAAGCAAGACCTTTGTAATAGATTGTGCTACTGGCCCCAAATCTCTAAAACGTATTCTATCTACATACTTTACACCATGTGACTTTGCAATTCCTCCTACTAAAGAGAACAAGAATATCTCTCTTCTCCTTGACTTTAGATTTATTCACAAAACATACTCGGGCCAACAGAATATTAGTATATGAAATGTGACACACTCTGCCATCCAAATACTGATGTGCATATGTGTGTTTAAGCTGACTTTCTTATACATGACCACTGAAATAAGAACATGCCAGACCCAGGCCACTGGTCCTTGGAGAACGGAGAGAGAATGTGGAGAGAGGAGCTCCCACGAGAAGCCCAAATGAGCCCAGTCTAGAGCTGCAGCACTCCAGCTGACCCACAGAGGCGTAAACTTAACATATGCTTTTTTGTGTGATAGCTTGTTATGCTGAATTATTAAGCAACAATTGACTAGTACTTTATATATTTTTATCTTAATAGATCCTAATGTTCTCTATGTCATAGGAGGGAATAGCACTTCACATGGAGTTGGTTTTTTTTTAATGAAGTAGGATGTGCTTACTAGGATCAGAAGTTCCAGACTTAACAGCATAAGAAATGAAAACCAAGTAAACTGACTTGCACAAATGGAAGGGCCAAGTTGAATATGAGTCCAATTCTCATTACTAAACTTTGCCAAAGAGAAGTTCATGACTCAGCCCTAAGACCCTGCTAGAATTTACTGTTTCCCCGTCTGTCATATTGAACAGATCATGACACACAGAAGCCAAGGAAAACAAATAAAATTCGTGTTTTACTGGGTCCCACATGCTGTGATGTTTTCAAACCCGTGTGCATCCACCAAAAATCACTCAGAATATTTGATTCTGAAAACAAATCCATAACAAGAATAGAGTACAGAATAAAAATCAACTCAACAAGTCACCCCATATGTTTTTCATTTTCCTATATTTTGTACAGGACATGAGTGTGGGATAGAGTACTTGGCTCCCAGCATAAGGACTTCCAGCTATTCTTTTTAATTTTATACATATAGATCCCTATGTTGCCCACTGTCCTGTCTCTTAAATAGCAACAGAAATGGAGGAAATAATTCCCCAAGTAGTAAATAGTATTTCTTTCCTAGTTTAATGGGTTTGGACTCTTCTCCACCCTTGATTCATAGATGCTATCCATGCCTCACACACAGGTTGCTGGGATCAGCCAAATAAACCTAGTGTACCTCCATTATAGGGATCTGAGACCTTTGGCAATTCACCACTAGTGTTGAAAGGAAACTCAACCAGACATCCATCCTTTCTTGCCTCTTTAAGAGCAAAGTAGCACTTAAAGAACATGCACAGTCTGGATGCCTAAAGTTTACTCCCTAGGATTCTCTCATAGTTTGTTACATATGAAGGAATAAATATAAAAATACCATAACAGTATGTATATGAACACATATGTATAAAAATATGTCTTACATATGTTAAATGCCTTGACTTTCATATAGGTAAAAACACAGACACAAGCCATGTAGCCTCAGTTGCATCTCTACCAGAATTCCATACAAAAATTATGATAGCACTTTCCACTTCCAAACTTTTGGAAGGTTTTATTTTTAATTTGGCCTCAGGAATACAAAGTCTGTCATCTAAGCCGGGCATGGTGGTGCACACTTATAATCCTAGTACTTGGGAGACTGAGACTGGAGGATCACAGATTCAAGGACAGCCTTAGCTATTTAGTGAGGCTTTCAACAACATAGTCAGACTCTGTTTCCTAATAAGAAATAAAATTGGTCTGGGGATGTAGCTCAAAGGTAGAATGCCTCTAGGTTCAATCCCCAGTACCATAAAAAATTTTAAAAAAAAATAAAATAAGGTCTATCATCTATAAAAATTGAGTGTAGCTCATGGATGAAATAAAGTTATTTTAAAGCATCCTCCTGTGCATGTTGAAGACATAAGAATAGATGAATTAACTTCATCAAAACTACTACTTTACTAGTGAGTTTAACAAGAAAGCCACAGTGCTCCATAGCAGCACACACACACACAAACACACACACACACACACACACACACACACACACAGCCACTTGCTGGACAATTTGTTTGTCAGGATGAGGACACTGAAAAATGCCAGAGTTCCTTCAAAGAGGCTAGTCTCTAACATAATTCTCATATAATGTTAAAATTAAAAAATGTTTTTCAAAATTTGTATTGGTGCTTTGTAAATGTTCTTTTGGATAGATAGTATTGACATTTCTTGTCACTTTTGGTCCATTTAAAATCTGTTAATCTCATATATATTCTACAAATATATTTATCAAACCGTATATTAAATATTTAAAGTCATGGGACAATCTTTTTTAAAATTCACATTAAAATTTGCGAGCACTCACAGAGAGACAGATTCAAAAGCCTAAATCTTATTTTCATAAAACTAATATTACACAGGCTGTTTCTAAATCCTTATTTCCCTTAACATACCAGGCCAACAGATGTGTCCAGAGTCTTTGAAATCAACTAAGACTTAATACCTGACAATACACAGAGTACATTACAGGGAGACGGTTATAGATTGACAGTGACTAATTCACCAGATGAGTAAATTATTCATCCTGTCAAAACATTTTATATTCCATGAAATTAAGTAATTAACAAGTATCAGTGGAATGCCTCACTAGCATAAACCAAGATTATGCATATTACATATGAAATTTTGACGTGTTGTAAATGTTATAGCCATGCCATACACACTCTCATTAATAAAAACCCGATTTAAACAAGCTCTGTACCTTGATAACAAGATTTGTTTCCCCTTGATTACATACATCTTAAAAGCAATTTTCCCTTGTACTTTTATGTTTGCTTTTCCTTTGAACCTTTCCCGCTTTGTCATATCCCAGTTGTCTCTGAGGTGAGCAAGGGCTCCGACCAATGCAGACTTCTTTTGTAGATCTGTTAACACAAGATAGACCAGGAAGGCCCTCTTGAGAAATAACTCAAAATTTCCTCCTGGCTCCATGAACAGCAAAATCTACTTTATTAGATGCATCAGACACTTTCCATTCACACATACATAAAGCTGACATGCAGCTAGTAATCCCATGTACTTAATAGAAAACCAGTGTTCAAAACACACTCCATTTTATCTCTCTGGCAGGATTCTTGACATTAGATTTCATCTCTAAGTGTTCCAGATGAACTTTATTAGTACTGTAAAGAGCACCTCCTTTTGCTCTCAACTCACTGATCACCAGGTAAAACTCACTGAACAATCTACTCCTAGAGAGAACTGGCAAAGTCCATAGAGGACACAAGGAAATGAATGTCACATTGCAATAATAACACCTGATTGTGTCCACTGGCCCTAAAGCCTCACTTCCTAACAGAGACAGCAAAGTGTTACAGATGAATCTCTTTCAGCTGTGATGAGAAAAATGTTCCAAAATCCATAAAATTGCTACTCCTGTCATGCCCACACTTAAAATGGTTTACAATTTAAATCCTTAATAATGCTACAAATGTCTGGGAAGCTTCCCTGAAGACTTCTAATATGAACATTTGTGAAGAATCTGTCAGATTCAGAAGATTAGTCTGGTACTTGAAACTATGATAATAAAGTACAGCTCTGGCTCTAAACACAAAATATTTCCCTATATAGCATTAATGAATTTCAACTGAAGACAGAATCTATGCTAAGAAAATGTGCCCTGCTGGGTAAGTAGCGAGGCCACCGTGAGCAGCGGAGCCGTCCACCTGGGATCTTGATCTTGCAGCCACATTCAGATCTCTGCTTCACCTTCCACCTCCCTCCTTCACAGCGCTTGACATTTGTAAAGAGATTAACAGAATTTTAAAACAATGTACAGGATTTTTAGTCAACTCATTCTTTATCAAAAGTGTTCTAACGAATCTCATTATTTCTAACTTTAATTTTTTAAAGTGACAACTTGTAAAATATGATGTATTCCTTTTATCTCAATACCACCATCATGTGTACTTCCGACACATAAATGGCACATTTCTGAGAATGGTATTGTCAATGGAAATTAGATATATTTAATCCTATTCTCCTCTTAGGAGCAGTGTTGGGTTATGGGATAAAGAAAAGCCTATGGCCTAACTTTTGATAGAAGTGACCACAAATATTTTGGTAGCTATCAATCAATACAACAAGACAAATGTGTACACAACTTATGGCAGCCTAGGAGTATTTGCAACCCCCCTGTGTAGCTCCTACTCCTGGTATGTGTTAGGATTTTATCTCTCTGCCCTTTGGAAAGCAGCATGGTCATGTGACATGATTTGGCCAGTGAAAAATGCATTAAAGGAACTGACAGTCACTTGGGAGTTAGAAGTTTTAAAAGTTCTCCCGCTCTGTCAGGGCAGCTTTACGTGTTCAGGAAGAAGTCTGCTCTGTTAGCAAAGGTCCTTGAACAACGCGACTGCAGAAAACTCCTAGCTGACCCATTACATGATATACATGAAGTGTCAGCGAGAAATACACCCGAGTTAAACTGCTCCAGTCTGGGGACTGGATTATCACAGAATAAGCTAGCCTCCTTGAACTGATATGCCTTCATATATTAAAGTATAAGACTTTCTAAATGGTAGATAAATCAGTAACGAATCACACAACTGTCATCTTACTTTGAGGCAGTAGCATTGTGTTGTTCACTTCCCATTTTACATCATCAATGTCTTTATTGAGTGGCTCTTCACAGAGCATCAGAGCGGCTCACGCTGATGGTGAGACACTGCCTTCAACCACACTGTGACTGCATTAACTTCTTTCTTTACAGAGTCTTCAGAGACCAAAGTCCATAATTATTGCCTCCACTTCCCTTTTACCTATGACTTCTGGCTTCCATTTAATACATTTAAGGAAAAAAATTCTATCAATAAGTTTGTAATTGTCAGTTGTTTTCAATTTTTCTTTAATGTTCAGTGCTATCATCCCTAACCCTTCCAATTGCTCTTGATTCTGGTATCATATTGTTTTGGTTTTCCTATAACTTGTGCAGTCTCAGTCACTTTTTCTTGTTTGGACTTCTCTAAGCATCCCTGAGGGTCATTTTCTAACCTTTCACCTTTCTTCCCTCTCCATCAAAACCATCTCATCCACCTATATAACTTTAACTATCACTGTCATACATACATGACTCCCCAAACCTTTGTCCTCAATTTAGTTTCTGTTTATTCGGTTTTTTAATAGATACTTCCTTCTGGGCATGGCACCAGATCCACAAAAAATAAACATATTTTTAATATTTATTTCTTTCCCTTGTTTTCTTTCATTAGTTTTCTCAACAAATCTCAAGTCTTAATTTCCTATTCCTCATAAACTATACTAAATCCATTCCCAAATCCTATCTGTATTCAGTACTAACTTAACATAACACTGCTTTGAAAAATAAGTGTACATTTTTTTCTGGTAGGTAGACTTGGTACAGTAAGTTATCATAAAGAATGGAGTTAAAATTAGCAAAAAAAATATTAAATAATATAGTAAAAGAATCACATGCCACAATCAAGTGGGATTTATACCAGGTATGCAAGATTGGTTCAACATTCAAAAATCAACTAAAATAGCCGGGTGTGGTGGTGCACACTTGTAATCCCCGCGCTTGGGAGGTAGACACAGGAGGATCGCACATATTTGAAGCCAGCCACGCTGGCTTAAAAAACCCTGTTTACAAATTAAAAAGCATAAAAATAGGTCTGGGAGTGTAGCCTGGAGGTGGAAGGGTTTCCAGGAACCCCAGTACCACAAAAAAAAAAAAATTCAACTAAAGTAATCCATCACATAACAGGCCAAGGAGAAAAAATTTGTATATGATCAAAAATATATATATCAAAAATGACAGAATCTAGCATCTATTCATCCCCAAAACTCACAGCAAACTAAAAATGAAGGAGGACTTCCTCAACTATGGAAGGAATATTTACAAAAAACAGTTGACTTCATACTTAATTGGGAGAAACTAGATGCTCTCTTCTAAGAACAAGGCAAAGGCCAGAATGTCACTTCTCACCACTCCTAGTCAACATCACTAGAAGTCCTAACTAATGCAATAAGACAAGGTAATGATATAAAAGGCATACAGTTTGGGAAGAAAGAAATAAAATGGTCTTTTCCACCGATGACATTATTGATAATGTAGGAAATCTCAAAGAGTCAACAAAAAACTCCTAGAACTAAAAATTACAGAAAGTTTATAATATACATGAGTTAATGAATGAAGTCATTTGCTTTGTAATGTGTCAGCAATAAACAATTGGACTTTGAAATAAAATTTTAAAGGAACACATCACTTACATTGCTAGTAGAAAACTCACATGCACAAAACAAAACCAATAGGTTTAAGCCTAGGAAAGTAATAGATATACAAGGTCTTTATGAGGAAAATGACAAAATTATGAGGAATAAAATCAAAAAACTGCAAAAATGGAGAGATATTCTGTGCAAAGAGATGAAAAGACTTGATTTACGATGTCAGTTCTTCCAATTTGACCTATACTCCAATGAAATCCCACTCAAAATCTCACTAAGCTATTATGTGGGTACTGACAAACAGACTAGCTGCCACAATACTGAAGAACAAGGTTAGAGGGCTGACATTATACAGCCTCTAATCTTACTGCAAAGCTACAGTAGTCAAGTGAGTGTGGTACTGGTGAAATAATAGGCAAATGGAACAACAGAACAGAAAAGAGAGCTCCAAAGTAGCCACACAAATGCCATCGGTTGATCACTGACAAAGAAACAAAGGTAATTCAATGGGAAAAGATGAGTGTTTTCAACAAATAGTGCAGATAGAACTGAGTATCCACATGCAAAATAATGAATCTAAATACAAGCTTTATACTTTTCACAAAAACTCACAGACTTATAAAACCTATAAAAGACTTAAAAAATTCACAGACCTAAATGTAAAATGTGAACACCTAGAAGATAACATAAAAGAAAACCCTTGTGACCTTGGGTTTGGTAATGACTTGTCAGATAAAACCCAAAAGCACTATCAGTGAAATAGAAAATAGGAAAGTTGGACATCTTTAAAACTAAAACATTTGCTCTTTTGAAAGACACTGTTTAAAAGAATGAAATGGCATGCTATGATCAGGAGAGAGTATTTACAATATACACTATCTATCTATAGATTCATATCTTTACCTTTAAGTGCACATATACCTGTATGTGATTCAATCTACACAGAGACAGAAATAGCTACATTAGGCCAGGATGAGAGAAAGAAAAATCTTCATTATAAAAGGTAGATACCACTAGAAAGTGTGCACAGATGATTTAAAATAAAGATATTGGTCTTCAAATCTGTTCTGCAGAAATAAGTAAATAACAGAAATAATAGCTAACTAGTTTCAAAGTCACTGCTTCAGTGGAGCGAAAAAGTGGAGAAAGGATAGGGCAGAAAAATATCTTTATTATAGCATTATGATTTTTGATACTATATATCTACATTAATATGACTTAAAAATTTCTTTTTATTGGTTCATTGTAGTCACACATCTTAATGGAGTACAAGATGATAGAGATATACATGTACCCATCACTTGTTTAGCCCTTCCCCAATTCCCTCCCCACTTCTCTCCTTCTCATGTTTGGCTTAGTGATTGAATTTGATATGTTTGTGAATTTCCATCATGGACATTAGGAAATTTCCCTCTTCCCTTCTCTCATACCCCTCAGTTAGGTCACCTTATTTGCTTACTTATGGTTTCTCCTTCCTCATCTAGAGTTCTTCCTATGACCCCTTTTCTCCTTAGCTTCCACATATTAGGGAGAACATCCAATTTTTTTTTTTACTTTATGTGACTGACTAATTTTACTTAGCATAATGTTCTCCAGTTCCATCCATTTCCCTACAAACAACGTGATTTTGTTCTTAGGACAAAACAAAATTCCATTGTGTCCATATCCCATAGCTTTGTAATCCATTCATCTGTTGATGGACATCTTAGCTGGTTCCATAGTTTGGCAATTGTGAATTATGTGGCTATGAACATAGACATACAAGCATTAGTTGGGTAGTTTGTTTGGTTTCCATTCTTTTGGGTAGATACCTAGAAGTGGTATTACTGGATCATATGGTAGGTTCATTCCCATTCTTCTCCATACTGTTTTCCAAAGTGGTTGTACTAATTTGCGATCCCACCAACAATGTATTAGAGTTCCCACTTCTCCACATCCTCACCAGCATTTGTTGTTGTGTTTTGAATGACTGCCCTTCTAGTTGGAGTTAGGTGAAATCTCAGAATAGTTTTGATTTGCATCTCTGATTGCTAATGATGTTGAACATTTTTCATAATTTATTAGCCATTTGAATTTCTTCTTTTGTGAATTATCTATTTAGTTCACTTGCCCATTTTTGATTGGGTTGTTTCCTTAGTGGTGAGTTTGATTTAAAAGACAGGATTATAACTTAAAGGATCCCAAGGTGACTGAGTTACTACAAGCTGGAATATGATATGTTATCAGTTTTGTATTATAATCTGATATAATTCTGAATCTATACCAATGAATCAGGTAAATATCACAAACAGAGAGCTTTTTTCCTTCATGCTTAGGAATAATTTGAAAAATGGCCTATTTAGTACATTCTTTTTATTAGGACTAAAAAAGCAAAACATGATAATAGTAATTATGACAATAAAAATGACTATCACCAGCAATAATCAGATAAGTTAAGAATTTGCATTAAGGTTATATGACCAATTATGCAGTTTAAACAGACTAAACCCATAGAAAACTTTGGTTTTACAGAAATAAACATAAGTCTATAGACACATTATGGCTATTTTTTTCCCAACAGTATCAAGCAGGAAAAGACTTGATACTTTTAGAAGTTCTATCCTGTAAATAAAAACATTTTTATCATGTAGTTAATTTAGTGGATAATGATGAGAAATGATAAAGAAGTGTTAATAAAATTTTTGCTGTAGCATTTGTAGATATGTGTTTTCTAGAAGTTTATCTTCCCTAAATGGCATATATGCTTATTTCATTATAATTTTTAACATATTAATTGTGCAAGTTAATGAAATTCACTGTGATATTTCCATACTTGCATATATCTTTCACTGGTTATGTGATCAATAAAACTATTTTAAAGGTATGCTGACAAAACTTATTTAAGTTTGTTCAATATCTACAAAATAAAGACAAAAAATGATGGAAAGGATACATACCAGTGCCCCCAGAAAATGTTCCCAATACTCTGGTTCAATGCGAATTTTTTCACTAACCTCTTTTGGAACTAAATGGTATTTCTGATTCTATCGTGACTAATAAATCTGATGTTGTAACAGAGTGGGTAAGTAATTAAGTTCTTAATTCTTTCTCTAAACTTCATTATCTTAATGTATATATGTTTGTTTTTATAAAAAAAATTCATTATCACAATGAAATCATCAGACAAAAAAATAATAAACTTGTGTTTGCCCATAATAAAAATACAAATTTCAGCTGGACATGGTAGCACACAGCTGTAATCTAGACTGAGACAGGATTGCAGGTTCTCAACTAGCCTCAGCAACATAGTGAGACACTGCTTCAAACTAAAATAAAAAGTAAAATAGGGTTGGGGGTGTAGCTCAGAGGTAGGATTTTCCTAGGTTCAATCCCCAGTACTACAAAAATAAATAAATAAATAAATAATTAAAATTAAAATTAAAAGGTCTGGGAGTACTTAGAGATAGAATGTCCCTGGGTTCAATCTCCAGTATCGTGTGTGCAAAATACACACACACACACACACACACACACACACACACACACACAGAGTAGTACATAATTCATTATTCTAATAACTCAGCTATATCAAGAGTCTCAACAGAATTAACGAACATTTACAGTGTATACATTCATCATCAATTGGCCTCATAACATTTAGCTCTAAGATGACCAGTTTATACATCAAAGTAGATTACATACTGGCCACAATACATTTCTGTTCTGGAGAATTGCTAGTTTTTCCATATCCATTCTTTCCTTGCTCTTCCTCTTCTAGCTGGCTATATGGCCACCTCGCTAAAGACTATCTTTCCCAACCTCTTCTGAAGCTAAACGTGATCATGGGACTGAATTTCAGTCAATGGGTTGTAGACTGACATTGATATGTAGGACTTCTGGATTGTGCACTCAAAAAAATCCAAAAAAACAAAAAGACCAGGTTTTCCATCACCTCTCTCCCTGTCCCCAGTGACTAGAAAATAGGAATAGTCATCTTAGACTATGAAACAAAAGCCTGGATCAAAAACAGAAGGCAGAGGGATCCTGGGCCCCGCTGCCACTGTAGGCTAGAAGCCAGGCCACCCTGATCACTTGCCCAGACTTGCAAGAGAGGATATCGACTTCTTCCTTGGTTGACACTGTGCGTTTCGATTCCCTTTCGCCTCAAGGAAACCTGTATTCTATCTAATAAAGTTTCACCTAACACTTTCCTTCAATATAATTCAGGGGTTCTTGACAACATGGCCAATTTACTAAACACTCTTTTTCTAAAGAGACCAATTCACTCTCCATAATTTTACATCATTTTTCTTCACAGAGTCTCTGATGTAATATAATAACAATGCTTCATGTCTGGCTCAACCCCAGATTCCATGACCCAAGTGCTCACGTCAGGCTTTCTGCCCTGGAAAATAACATCTGGTTCTGTTTCAAACTGCTAGGCAAGCTAAATTTCCAGTTTTCAGGGAGTAAGAACAAGATTATCTTAACTCAATTTTCCAGAACATATTCTTTTTCATTCATAGTCCTTTCAATTCATCAAAAATACACTTAAAATGTAGGCTTTAATAGAAACCTAGGAAAATGGTTGTTCCATACAAGCTCACCCTTAAAAAATAGCTTTCTCATGTAATAATCATAAGTTCAGATATCTATAAAGTACTTGCATCTATTTGGAAAAAAAATCCCATCAAACAAACATTTTGCGGCCTTTTGATTACCCTTGGCATTCCATTTTGTCTCACCATAAAAAGAAGTGATAGTTAAACCTGCCACAAACTTTTTCACACTGATATTATAAAGGCAAATGAGATAACCTATGTGAAAAACAAATTCAAGATGGTATAATTCCTTATAATGTTTTCCAAGGGCTTTCTGTGCAACACCAGAAAGCTCATTACCCACAACAAAATTTTGGCAGCAAAGGACCACCTTTCTAACAAAAATTTCATCTTGTGCACCTGACAACACTTTTCCATTAATTGGGGGTAAATCCAGATGTGGTGCTGCTTGACCATCCCCAGTGCTCTAAAAGGATCCAGATTTTGGAATGAACAAAAGCCTCTAAATCACACGGGTTTCAGTTGACAGCTTAACAGTGAGACCCATTTCAATCACCTTCAAGTGCAAAGCAGATTTGGCAAGAACCTGGAGGGGACTAGCAGGACAAGGAGAGCCCTGGAAGTCTGAGGATGCCCTCAAGTCCACTTTCTGCTCCAGCACATCAGTGGCCCGGAGGACCCATCCCACCTGCTGAACTTGACCTTGAGGTTCTTCTAGTTAACATTCCTAAGTTGTGTACAAAAATGTGCTTTAGGTACCTAATTTGGGCTGAGAATTTAGAAATATTTGATGGTTGTAAACAAAAATAACCCAGAATTTTATCAATCCAGACTATAAATTATAGCCCTTTACCTGATATTCAGCATGTTTGTGGCCCTGGTTAACATACTATTCGCCTTCACTCTGGGATTAACAGAGCTCTTTGCTTTTAGGTAAAGGACCAATGGTTTCCACATACCCCATGCTGCTTTAGAAAGGTACCAAGCAAAGAGTGTGCCAGCTGCTCCTAAGTCACCATGGATATGTGATATGGCTGAGTTAAAGCATCCCATATCAGTTCATCAATTAGCTGTGGGGGTTGCAGGGGGAGCTTTAACATTTTGGCAGTCTTCCTGGAGCACAGCTACAGTGGTGCAAGGTAAGAGTGGAGCTCCAGTGGATTGCAAGAGGATCCTCCCAGGTCCTCAGAGCAGTTCTACATGCATTCCTGAGGCTTGTTCCCACTGCTACCATCACTGACAAAACACCTGCAATATGGCCCAGGTACTGAAAGTCATTTGTCATTGAAATTTCTCAAAATGCTAATTTTCTGTTGCATGGCTTTTCTTTCAGCAAGTTAGTTTGAAAATAGCTGCTTTATCTGTTCAGGTAATATCAGAGAAAATATCAATGACAAGTTAACTTTTTGGGGGGCAACCTAGAATGCAAAGTATTTTATTTTTAAACGTCTAAAATGTGAAGACAAGACGCCAATGTTAAATACAAGAGCTTTCCAAAATTACATGCTTGTGTGGAGCTTGGGTTCTGTGTGAAATACAAAAGGCCTCCGAGGGCTGCTGGGAAGATGGTTGTTCTGAGAACCTGGACTAGAGGAACCATCAATCTGGTTGATGACATCCCTTTTTCTCCTTGGTGAGGGCTTAAAAAAACTTGAGACGCACACTTCTAATCTCATGCAAAGCACTTCATGCCAAAGTTCTCCTAGGAGGCATACACTGTGTACAGGAACCTGTCTTCATCCTTCTCTCTCTCATACACCTCTGAGATGGGTATGGACACACTCACCATGCTGTGCCCATTCACCAGAAGGAAAAAGGCTTGGTTAGAGTTGAGCTGCAAGCACCTTCTAATTACCTTGATGAGCTAGCTCATGTTGACATAGTCAGACTTGGTTTTATCTAAGACTGGGAGCTGTTTGTCACCCCTGTAGCTTCTGTTATCAATGGGATCTTGGTGGGATGCTGCTTTCCGATAAGCCAAAATTCTTCAACTCTTTGTTGGAAGTTGCAGCACTGCTTGAAGGTCTTCTCCAATGACATGGTGTAGGAAGCCCTGGGACGGCTTCGGGGGGTCTGTCTCTAGTGACAACCACTTCCCTTGTGTCAACTATTATTTGAAATGAATACTAAACATTGTCCCATAATTCAAACTCCATGTTAATTCTATTTCAATGAGTTAGTGATTGCTAACCATACTTGTTAGTACTCGTTAAAGAATATTTAGGACAAGGGAGAAAAAAGACAAAAGAAAGTGAGCATTAATTTTTTTTAATTTTTTTATTGGTGCATTGTAGTCATACATCTTAATGGAGTACAAGATGGTAGAGGCATACATGCACACATTACCCAATTATCCCTTACCAATTCCCACCCCATTCTCTCCCCATCCTGCCTTCTCATGTTTGGCTTAGTGATTGACTTTGATATGTTTGTGAATGTACATCATGTACATTAGGGAATGTCCCTCCTCCCCCCTCCCATCACCCTCAGGTCGCCTTATTTGCTCAACTACAGTTTCTCCTTCTTCATCTAGAGTTCCTCCTATGACCCATATTCTCCCTAGCAAATTTATAATTCACCCAAATACACATTTAAAGTCAGGTTTTGTGGGGCAGTCCTACCAACAACAGTAACAGTATCGAGGCATGCTCTGAAAGAACTGCTCTTCAACATGACACTATGACAAGACTTCTCAAGACATTCTTAAACTCTCTCCAAAATCACTGGGAGGCCTTTCCTAGTCCACCATTTTTCCTACTTATCATAAACTAGGCTGCCCTGAAGCTTAACAGAGTGATATAAAAAGAAATAGAAACACCACAAGTGTAACCATGCTATGTGCCCCCTGCTAACTAGAGTATAGCATGTGATAATATGAAAATCATACCACAGGACCAGCCAAAACATAATGAATAACTTTGAAATGAGTCTTGCATTACTCTGGGAAAAACTGCAGTGATGGAAGAATGAGTTCCATCTATAACCTAAAATGTATGCCTCTGCATATGGGTAACTTGAGACATCTGAAGTAATGAAGTCACTATCACTCTATGCCCTCTGTCTGGCTCAGTCAACACAGGTGTACTGAGGGCTTCCTTTTTGCAGACCCTGCACACCTTGTAGATTCAGCCTCCACCACACTCTGCCTAATAGAACTTAGAGATCCCTGCAAGGAAAATTCTTTTCCAAGAAAGAAAATATTAGTCAATAAGAAAAATTCAGATTTATATATCATTCAGGTGATTTTTTTCTAAAAAGTTTATCAGCATAATGTTCTTTGGATTGTCAAAAAGTGCTAATATACTGTTATGTAAGAAAGATCATTAATTTGTTGAAGACACTATAAAGAATCATATTATGGAGAAAAGTGATAAATGTTTTTATTTCCACAAGTACAGAAGTCTCTGTAGCTTTCCTTTATCCCACCAAATTGGATTTCTATAACACTGAGAGCCAGAAACTGCAGTGCATGATAGAACCATCTCACACGAAAAATTCATTTTCTCTATTTTCTCTCTTCTCATTTACACACAAAACAACAATTTCTTACACTTATTTACCTCATGGTATTAGTACTGTGCTGAAAAAAGGGGGGTAAAAGCAGTCAGTAGTCAACTGAATAAAATGTCTTAGTCCTGCACTGTTAATCATATTAACCAAACACTCATTTGTATGACATGTGATATAGAAAATTTTTAAGGTCTTCTTCTTGATCTCTGTTCAAGCAAAATGATGTTGAATAATTATTGATAAGAAAATTCAGCAGCCTGTGTTAGAGTTCCCTGTGAAAAAGGACGACCCCAAAACAAGGGTGCTATGCTGCTCCATTCATACTCAGAATAAGCTCATATCTATTTCTGTTTCCAAAAGCAGGTGACGCTAATCACATAACAATACTGAATGGCAAGGACTTTATTTTTATTGTACCAAACAGCTGATAGGAGATTATGCCATAAGATAATGAGCCTCCCTAATGTATTTAACTGGAGAACACAGTGAACTTCTTCAGAGATAAAAGTCTTATCCCAATCAGTGTTTTACTCCATAAGAATAAAGGCAACAGAAAAATACAAAATGAAATAGAAAACCTTAATGAATACGCTATATTTCGTTTTAGATATGTGGCAATAAATTTTGCTATCTTTTCAGAAAATGGTTCATTTCCAAGATTTATACAACAGAACCAAAAATGTTATTTATAATGACATTAAGAAATATCTTTTGCTTTCTTTCCATAACTTTTGTTAAATAAAACACTCACTATCCTTACAATAAAAACAAGGAGCATTTCTATATAATGTAGCATCCTCCCTAGAAAAGTATATGTTTACTCTCAGCTAATGCTACACTTTCAACAAAACAAAATAATGCTTTCAAAAATAAATATTAAAAATAATATGTGATCTCTGTTATAAATTAGTTTTAATTTTGTTATAGTCCAAGGATGAGCCAGTTTTGTAAAGTGAAAGGGTAGATTATAACATGAAGTGGAGGAATCTCAAAAAAAAAGTCCTTTTAAAGGCTAAAATGCTCCTAATAGTATAATTATCAAAACAAATTGCAAGTTAATATTAGAATTAAAGAACTTTATCTTCTATTGAAGAACTATAATTTCTTATACTGTAATTTTCACAATTTTAATAAATTAGTGCAGAAACTCTAGTTCATCTCTTTTTTTCTAGAAAGAACTCCTTTTACTTAAAATTTTAAAATTATCTTCTATTAAAAAAGAGAGCATAGTATGAGTTTAAAATGGTAGCTTTGGGGCTGAAGGTATAGCTAGCTCAGTGGTAGCACTTACCTAGCATGTATGTAAAAGGCTCTGGGTTTCATCCACAGAATCAAAAAAGTAGCTTTCTCTTTGTTTCTACCCACCCTGTGAAAGACTGAATAATTCAGTCTAGTTGAAGATACCTTATTTAGATAGCAGGCAAGTTCAATCAACATGACCCAACAGATAAAATCTCAGTATAACCCAAATTTTCTCTCATAATCTCTTTAACATTCATACAGTGGATCAAGTTTCCCCTGTGCCTCAGATTAAAAATCAATCATGACCCTCTTCTATCACTCTTAGGTAATAAAAATGTCTATATTTTCTTTAAGCTGCAAAATCAAGCCTCAATCTGGTGCCTAGAATGTCAGCCTCCTATTATACTTAAGGATGCCACGTCTGTACTCCAGGAAACAACTTGCCCTAGGTAGGTAAAGCCTCCCGCATGCAAAGAAGAACAGCAGCACTTTTCTTCAGGGTCGCCTCCCATCCCACTTGCTAGCCGTTCATTCTGACACTTTTAGGATAGTGCGTAGGGTGGGAGATGGTGGGTGATAACTAGATATGGAGAGCAAAGGTATTCTTACTTGATGGGCATCATCATAAGCAGGCATCTCATCCTATGTTAAGAAATAGAGTAAGAAAAAATAATTATAAAGACTTCCCTAGAAAGTTAAGGGAGCCAGGTATGGTGGCTCACACTTGTAATCCCAGTACTTGGGAGGCAGGAGCATCACAGGTTCATGGCCAGCATCAGCTCTTAGTGAGGCCCTCCACAACCTAGTAAGATCCTATTTCAAAATCAAGAAGAAAAAAATAGGGCTGGAGGTGTAGCTCAGAGGTAAAATGCCCCTGGGTTCAATCCCCAGTACTGAAAAATAAAAAAAAGTTAAGGTAAAAAAATGGTCTTCTTTTGCAGAGTTCCTAAGAGGAGGAGGGTTAGAAAGGCAACCCAGTTACTGGAGAGCCTATGACCCTTGCCAAGTATATGTCTAATCAGGCTGTTTTGTCTCCTTCCAAGTCCTAAGAAACCCCAGAGTCCACCTGGAGCTCCCACCGGCTGTGGTGTATGCAGCATGCCAAGCAACCCTGTTGCACAGTGCCTGACACTATTTTCCAATGGCTGAGCCTCAAGATTACTATAGGAGTAGAAATACAGGTTTTCATATCACCAAACCTATAGTTTGAATTCTAAGCCCCTTATTTTCTGATTATATTCCTTGGAGGTTGACTTTTGGCCTTAGTTTTCTCATCTATAAAGTATCAGCTATTTTAATATTTTTTTTTTTTATTTATTTTTTTTTTGGTGGTACTGGGGTTCCTGGAAGCCCTTCTACCTCCGGGCTACACTCCCAGACCTATTTTATATTTTTGAAACAGGGTCTCTTACGCCAGCGCGGCTGGCTTCGAACCTGCGCGATCCTCCTGTCTCTGCCTCCCAAGCGTGGGGATTACAAGCGTGCGCCACCACGCCCGGCCTATTTTAATATTTTAATAGGAATTATATAGTCATACGTTAGAAGGACATGAATAATTGAGAGATCTAGCCAGAGATAGTGGCATATACCTTCTAGTACTTGGGAGGTTGATATAAGATCTCAGTTTTGAGACAGCCTCAGCAACAGCAGGAAGGCCCTTAGCAACTAAGACTCTATTTCAAAATAATAAATAAATAAATAAATAAATAAATAAATAAATAAATAAGGCTGAGAGTATAGCTCAGAGGTAGAATGCCCCTGGCTCAATTTCCAGTACCAAAAAAAAAAAAAGAAAAAAAATTACTGGACCTATCTCCTTGATTATATCACGCTGGGTTGTGATTGACAGTGTTACTGAGATGACTATCTACTCACCATGAGAAACATCTGTGATACACTGCTCTCATCAAGGGATGAAATCTATGCACCTCCCCTCAAATCCAAGTGGCCTCTGCGTCTAATTGACTGATAGAATATGGTGCAAGAGATGTTGAACCAGATTCCAACGCAGGCCTTAAGACACTGGCAGCTTTTATTACCTGCTGCCGCTGTTGAGAAGCCTCACACAGCTCAGTGTGGGAACCCAGGTGGAGAGAACTATAAATCCCGGTAAATAACCCATTCAGACTCCCCAGCAGCAGTCAGCACCAACTTACCAACCATGAGAGGCATCTTAGGAGTTGATTCCACATGAGACTGAAACAAGCTCAATCCAGAGGCAGATTTTGAGCAAGTTAAATGACTATCGTTTCTTGAAACCACTAAATGTTGGGAAAGCTTATTAGATAATAACCATATACTGACTTACCATTTGCTGCTGGAACTATGAACTTGCTTTAATCTTCCCTTTGTTGTCCAACAAATTAAAGTTCCAACTAAGATGAGAATCATATTTCATAATAACTAATAAAATAGAACTCTGCTATAATGTGACATCCACTCATATAAGATAGTATTCCGTAGTTGTGATGAATTCTCTTCAACACATCCACAACCTTTTGTCTGGATTCTACCACTATCAATGCTCAGATTGATGAGATCATGGCTGCTGTTTAAAGGGACAGTATGATATGAGATTATCAAAGAGAATAAAACTGCAGACTCATAGATATTAAATCTATGTCCTTAGGCTCATAAACGGTCCATTTTAAACAACCTAACCCCAAGGAAATAAAAAGGTGGTAACAGTAAAATACACTGAAAATTGCCATAATACCAATGAGGTTGTTTCATACAACAGGATTAAAATAAATTTCTAATGTAGTGAACCAAAAAATTCTAAAGAAAGTAAAGATAGTATTGTTCCCAAACTGTTTCATTAAGTTCATATAAATAGCCCCTAAGAGAGTAAGAGTACAAACCAAATCAATCTATATTATTAGTGTGTTAAACAAAATACTAAGCAAAGGCCTACACACAAACACAGTATTTTGCAATCATTAAAATGTACATATTTCATCTCTCAACAAGAGAACTTTGTCAGCCTCTGTTCGGGTAAAAAAAATCTATAAAATAATTTTCATGTTGGAGGAGACTCAGTTGGGAAATAACAGAATCAGCATGAGATGGAGCACAGAGTACAAGCAGGGTCACCTATTCTCTGCTTCAGGAGAGCTGAAGACCCTGAGGAACATCAGAACTGGTGATGTGAGTCTAAGTCAGAGATGCCGAAAGGAGACTTCCTAAGCCCTCTGTGAATGCCAAAACTACCTGCCCTTCAACCTTACATGGCCAGCACGTACAGGTGAGCGAGCTTGACAGGTCCATTTCTGGTTTCATTTGGTTTCAGACTAGTAACAGATGTATTCCATAAGTTCTATTTTAACATGATACACAGAAAAATCTAAGTGTACAATCAGCCTGTGTGTCCAGAGACTTTTCCTTTAGTTTGATGCATTGCTTTTTGATGAACATTTAGCTCCACAAATATCATTTCTGTACACTAAGGAATTTTATAGTTATAAAAGAGCTTTTAAATCCTTTGGCAGAGATTCATTCATCCTAGTCAAACAATAGCTGGCAAATACACAGAGTCTACAGGAAATCAGGGTAACAACTTAGGTCATTTTTTAGGAGGGCTACTAAGCAAATTTATTTCAGCCACCACTAAAGATTTGTTTTTTTTTTAAGTGAAAGTACATGATTTCTTTTTATTCTGTATTCTAAAAGTCAATAAACAACTGTCAAAAAGAACCTAGTCTATACCAGCCTTCATGATTCACATCTGAGCTATGCAGCTCACAACACTTTCCACCATAATATTTCTATAAAAGTAACCGTGGAACATATTAAATCAAAGGAGAACAATATAGACGATTTGGGGTCAGCCATCAAAACTTTCACTGGAAATTTTCTTACCTCCCTATGATTCTAATACATGACATTTAGTCTGTAAGGTATGAGTATGAGAAAATGTCTTTTAAAAACCTAATTATATTCACTGCTTTTGCCTACAGATCAGGAAAAAGATTCTAAGTTAAAGTCAGATCTAAACTGATCCCCCCCCGCCCGTACCAACCACCTGCTGATTCTATGTTATCCATGTCTGTACTCTGTATCATGATTTTAAAGAAAGACCTATAAAATAAAGTTCCATGAGGGCAGAAACCACTTCATTCTTGCTCACTGTGGCATCCAGTGACCTAGTAGCTCTTAGAACACAGTATGTACTTAGTACAGAGTTGTTGAATGAATACAGCAAGAGACCCTCTTCAAAACCAGGATCTGTACCTTCTAAAGTCAAATATATTAGCATAACTCCTCTGACTTAATAAATTATTTCTAAAAATACATTTATAATAAGTTACATGGCAAGTTTATGGCAGCCAGCAAGAGGTACAGTTCAATGATCACACTGTCTGAAGTGTAGCTCCCACACACAGGCCAGGCCTGTTTGCTTCATATTTTTTTATCTTCTTTGTTTTATCTTTGTAACAGTTAATACTAAGGCTTTTCTATATATTTATTTGGTTATCTGTCAATGCTTAATAGAATATAAGTGAATGAGGTCAGAAATTATGTTATTCTTTACTGTATTGCTATTTAGGATAATTCTTTCATATAGCAGATATTCCTTTTATTTGTTATGTGAATGAATGGATGGATCAAGTGATCGGTTTATCAAGATCCAAAGATAAAAACATGAAACTCAGTGGGCTGCCATAGTAAATGAGGTAAGGAAATTAGACAATATATACAGGTTGAATTTAATCTCCCAAAAGAGATGTTCAAGCCCCAGCTGGTAACTGCATTTGCAAGTCGAATCTTTGCAGATATGGTCGAGATAAGATGAGGTCACAATGAAGTCACAATGAAGCCAGGCATCGTGGCACACACCTGCAATTTCAGTACTTGAGAGGCTGAGACAGGAGGATCACAAGTTCATAGCCAGCCTCAGCAATTTAGCAAGGCCCTGTTTCAAAAATAAAAACTGAAATAAGTCAGGAGTACAGCTCAGAGGCAGAACGCTTCTGGGTTTAACACCCAGACACACAAAAAATTTTAAAATGAGGTTATACTGGATTAGAGTGGCCTATTTTGTTACTTTTATTGCTCTAATTTCACTACTATGCTGTGGATTTTTCAAAGAAGATGTTCTTAACTATGGGGGCATTTTTATATTTACTTAAAATTTTTTTCAATTCTATCATTAAAAAACCTGCCGGGCGTGGTGGCTCACGCTTGTAATTCCCGCGCTTGGGAGGCTGAGACAGGAGGATAGCACAGGTTCAAAGCCAGCCGCTCTGGCTTAAGAGACCCTGTTTCCAAATAAAAAGTCTAAAATAGGTCTGGGAGTGTAGCCCAGAGGTAGAAGGGCTTCCAGGAACCCCAGTACCACTAAAAAAAAAAAAAAAAAAAAAAAACCAACCTTAACAGCCCAATAAATTCAAAATATTTTCCAAACTATTTAGCTGGCAAAAACACTTGCTTTCAAATAAAAAAAATAAAGAAATTTAGAATAAATTTTTAAAATTAAAGTAAATTAAAATATACTCTTCAATAGATAAACCAGAAGGTAGCTGGCTTTATAAATATGATTCATTTTATACTGGGGATCTCAGTGATGAGCCCTATTTAAGTATTTTAAATTATTCTGTTTAGCCCATTAAATTACCAAGGTCATTCCTCACAGACATAGAAAAATCAGTCCTTAAATTCATTTGGAACAACAACAACAAAAAAAACCCAGAATAGCCAAAGTAGTTCTCAGCAACAAGAACCATACAAGAGGCATCACAATACCTGACTTCAAACTATACTACAAAGCCATAGTAATAAAAATTTAAAAAACAGCTTGGTATTGGCACAAAAACAGACACAGACCAATGGAGCAGAACAGAAGACTCAGAAACAAATCCTCACACTTATAGTCAATTGATTTTTTAAAAAGAGGCCAAAACCATACACTGGAAAAAAAAAAAAGATAACTTCTTGAACAAATGGTATTGACAAAACTGGTTAACCATATGCAGAAAAATGGAAATAAACACTACTTTCTCACCCTGTACAAGAGTCAACTCAAAACAGATCAAAGACTTGGAAATCAGACCAAAGACCTTGCAGCTCCTTGAAGAGGGCTAGGTCCAACACTTCAACACATAGGCACAGGTAAAAACTTTATCAACCCCAAAGCCAAAAGAAATCAAAAGAAGAATCATTTTTGGGATTGTTTTAAACTAAAGAGCTTCTGTAAAGCAAAGGAAACTATCAAGAACCTCAACCAAGAACCAACAGACTGGGAGAAGATTTTTGCCAACTATTCCTCCAGTAGAGGACTAATATCTAGAATATAGAGAAAACAAGAAACTCACCACCATGAAAACAATCCATTCAAAAACTGGACAAGTGAACTAAATAGATAGTTCACAAAAGAATGTATGAAAAAAATGCTCAACATCATTATCAATCAGAGAGATGCAAATCAAAACTACACTGAGATTTCACCTAACTCCAACTAGAAGGACAATCATTCAATACACAACAACAAATGCTAGCGAGGATATGGAGAAGTAGGAACTCTCATACCTTGTTGGTGGGATCGCAAATTAGTACAAACACTTTGGAAAATGGTATGGACGATCCTCAGAAGAATTGGAACAAGCCTACCATATAATCCAGCAATATCACTTCTGGGTATCTACCCAAAAGAATGGAAACCAAACTACCAAACTAATGCATGCGTATCTATGTTCATAGCTACACAATTCACAATTGCCAAACTATGGAACAGTCAAGATGTTCATCAACAGATGAATGGATTACAAAACTATGTGATATGTACACAATGGAATTTTACTCAGCCATTAAGAAGAACAAAATTATGTCATTTGTGGGTAAATAGATGGAACTGGAGAACATTATGTTAAGTGAGATTAGTCAGTCACAAAAAGTAAAAAAAATTAGATGCTCTCCCTAATCTGTGGAAGCAAGGAAAAAAGGGTCATAGGAAGAACTCTAGACAAGGAAGGAGAAACCACAGATGAGCAAATAAGGCAACCTGAGAAGAATGGGAGCAGGGGAGAGGGAAATTCTCTAATGTACATGTTGTACATTCATAAACATATCAAAGTTAATCAGTAAGCCAAACATGAGAAGGAGAGAGGGAGAGAGAGAGGGCTAAATGAGTGATGTGTGCATGTATGTCTTTACCATCTTGTACCCCATTAAAATGTATGACTACAATACACCAATAAATAAATTTAAAAGATTAAAAAGTTCTGGAAATTATAACATGGACATATCTTTTGGAGACTATAAATTACTATAATTGGTATTCATATTTTGTAGTATTATGAATTTTTGTTTTTCCTTTTATTATTTATATACAGAAATACAAATGGGCATGGTGGCACACCCTTGTAATCCCCGTGCTTGGGAGGTGGAGACAAGAGGATCGCGTAGGTTCGAAGCCAGCCTCACTGGCTTGAGAGACCCTGTTTCCAAATAAAATATAAAATAGGTCTGGGAGTGTAACCCAGAGGCAGAAGGGTTCCATCTCCAGTACCACCAAAAAAAAAAAAAAAAGAGAGAGAAATACACCAAAAACAACTGATATTTGTATATCTGCTCTTTATCATAAAACCTGATTAAATAAAAAATGATTAATTATTCTGTTTACAAAAATTTAATTTGCTGCTCTCAGGAACATCTCTGCAACATGTAATATGGCACAAACCTGACCTGGACACATGTTAAGCCAGTCACCTAGCTACTACCAGACCCAGTATGAATATAGAAGAAGTAATTAACATGAGCTGATGGAGAAAAGACTATAATGAGAACTAGAGAACCATGTCTCTGGACCCGGTTAGTGCTAGCCCATAAAGTCTTTGAATTATCATCAGCTTTTTAAAAATACATTGAAAGGGTTTGGAGAAATAAAGTTTAATCAGCTAATTATAATTAATATAATAGTTATAAGACATTGTTAACAAAAAAGGAGGGAGAGAATGTGAAATTTTGTTGTATTTAAATTTTTTCAGCTGGTGTAGGGGTATACACAGTACTTGGGAGGCTGAGACAAAAAAGATCACAAGTATGAGGCCAGCCTCAGCAACTTAGAGAGGCCCTCTGCAATTTAGTGAGACCCAGTTTCAAAATAAGGAATAAAAAATAGTGCTGGAGTATAGCTTAGTACCCAGTACCAATAAATAAATAAATAAATAAATAAATAAATAAATAAATAAATAAATGTTTTTTACTGATGCATCCAATGGGAAAAAAGCAAGCTTACCTTTACATTTTGTTTTCACTTTTTCCAGGTTTCACATAAAATATGAATACCTGATAGAAACTGTGCCAATAGCAAAGCATGTCCTGATATAAAAGTATTAAAGATTAAGTGAGAGGCCATCATCATTGATGCCATTATCTTGATAATTGGAAAAGACAGAATAATAAGTGGGAGAATATTAAAGTGATATCAAAGTTTTGGCAACTAAGGCCAGCAAACAGATGTGGCTTGTGTTAGAGACTGTGCAGAACTTAGATAAGAAAATGCCTCATAAAAATAAAATTCCAAGGAATAAGAATAAATCTGAAATTCAGTTGAATTGGAACTACATTCATGTGCGCATGGCCTTTCCAAGAGGCCCCACCTTCTAATATCGATACATCGGTGACTGGGCTTCAATACATGAATTTGAGGTGACACAAACATTCAGACTATAGGTTATAGTTAGACACAGAATGGCCCCTGAAGACCTCATAAAATGGTGTTTGGAGCTGATGAAATCCAGTCATGAGTGTTTTAATCTCAGCAGTGGATAAATCAATTATAAAAGTTTTAACCATCTGGGTGGTGGCCTGGGCTGGTAGTGTGCGGTTGGAGAAGGACGGACCCTGGAGTATGGCCTTCCGGATTTTATGGGGCTTCTTCTCCCTTGGCTGGCTCTCTTGCTTCTGGCCTCCATGATAGAAGAGAGAAGCCTTATTCTCCCTCTCTCCACTCCTACCACCAAGCCCTGAGATCCAGATACCAGCCTCACACAGAACCAATCTCCAAGGAAATCTCCAAAGAAACCATGAGCAAATAAATCTTCTTTCCTCTAAGTAGTGTGGTCAGGTTTTCGATTATAGCAGTTAGAATGATGACTAAGACAACATGCATAAATTTTCTTTCTTTTCTTTTCTTTTTTTTTTTTTTTGGTGGTGGTACTGGGGTTCCTGGAAACCCTGCTACCTCTGGGCTACACTCCCAGACCTACTTTATATTTTTGAAACAGGGTCTCTTAAGCCAGCACGGCTGGCTACGAACCTGCGCGATTCTCCTGTCTCTGCTTCCCAAGCTCGGGGATTACAAGCATGCGCCACCACGCCCAGCTTAGCCAAATGTTTTTAGATATGATTCCAAAAAAATAAAACAAAATAAACATCATCAAAATTAAAAATTTCTGTGCTTTAAAGACTACCCCCAGAAAATATGATAACAGACAGATTGGAAGAAAATATATGCAAATCATGTATCATAAAAGAGAGTGTATTCAGAATATATAAAGAAGCTTTAACACTCAATGAAAAAAAAAAAACTAAAAGCAGCAAAATATTTGAATAGGTATTTCTCCAAACAAGTTACAAAATGAAGTCAATAAGCACATTAAAAAATGCTCACTATAGCCCGGCGTGGTGGCGCACGCTTGTAATCCCCGTGCCTGGGAGGCAGATTGCGCAGATTCAAAGCCAGCCTCGCTGACTTAAGAGACCCTGTTTCCAAATAAAAATATAAAATAGGTCTTGGGAGTGTAACCCGGAGAAGGGTTTCCAGGAACCCCGGTACCCCGGTACCACCAAAAAAAAAAAAAAAAAAAAAAAAAAAAAAAAAAAAAAAAAAAAAAGAAAAGAAAGGAAAGGAAAAGAAAAAGCTCACCATCAAAAGAACTGTTTCTTTCTCTTTTTTTTTTCTTTTTCTTTTTTTTCTTTTTTTTTTTTTTTGGTACTGGGGGTGGAACCCAGGGGCTTTTCTCCTCCAGGCTATACTCCCAGACCTATTTTTATACCTTATTTGGAAACAGGGTCTCACTAAGTTGCTGAAAGCCTCACTCAGTAGCTGAGGCTGGCTTCGAACCTGTGCGATCCTCCTGTCTCAGCCTCCCAAGCGCTGGGATTACAAGTGTGCACCACCATGCCCAACTAAAAGAACTGTTTTCTTTCAAACAATGTAACCACAATAAACTGGATTCTCTCTTGTACTTGGAATTTTTCTTCTTTGTCTCTGGCACTTTTTAAAGCAACATTTAGTATGGCTTATAAATAAGAAGACTGTGACAATCAGTTCCCTCACATTCCTTGAAATTATTTAAATTTTCCTTGTTTTGACATTTTTTTTAATTTTTTTCTAATTCATCATTGAGAAACACTAAGACTTTGAAACATGTAATGCCGTGGGTCCCCAGAATGTCAGCTTTGGGATATGAAAAGCCATAAATCTAATTACATGCAAATCACGTGTAATCTATCTACATTCCTGTAGCTGGTGACAGATGGAAGCAGGTTTACAGCCAGGTGACTGGGTTCCAAGCCTATGTACCCACATGCACTACTCTTTCCTCACATCTTCTTTTGGGAAGCATGTGCTTTTCCCAAAGTTGGCATACCCCACTTAATATAGATAACTGCCAGGACTCCATAGAGCAATATGTAACACAATACAATCACTCCTCAGTCCTAATTAATATAGAAAGGAGACACTCACCTTGAAGATATGATTTGTTATGTTTGACAAGATGAAAGGCTCCATAATACTATATAGATTAAAGACATGATTTACTGTTGTCTAATTAGTGGAAAGTTTACTAACTACTAAAATTCTGTAAAATCAATTGCTAGTTTTGTTTGTTTGTGGCTTTTGAACTAAATTTACTCTCCAAGGCAGTGAAAGCAAGGTAAATCCCAGGAAGATTCTAAGTTCTGCCCAATTCTATCAAAACACAACAGTCTGGTCTCTGTTTGGATTGTGCATCCACCCCCTTCAGATTTTGATATAATCTCTCATTCTGCCATATCCTTGCTCACATTATACAATCTGTATTCTCTCTGCTCTCATGCCAGAAACCACATAAATATCCTAACTTCAGGAAAGTGTTGAGTATATATTCTTGCCCAATGAACTACTTTTGAACTTTGGTTTGAACCTTATACATCACTAATTTGCATCCTCTTCTCTTAAAAAAATTCACCCCTTAAACATATATCCCCGAAAATCTAAGCCTTGCGCTCATCCAGCAAAAATGACCAAATCAATAGCCACCATTTTATGGTAATTTTTATTTTTATTCTAATGAATACTGAGCTCTTTAATCCAAACCTGAAATAGATTTTGGCTTAGTATTAAAGTGATCATTCCTCCTACTTTATAATCTTCATTGCCAAAGTCAGGTTCCTCCACAAGACTCTTAAATGGCTCAAAAGTCTCCTGTTGAGGATCACAGTTCACAGACAGCCTCAGCTACTTAGTGAGGCCCTTTGCAACCCAGTGAGACCCTGTTTCAAAATAAAGAATAAAAAAGAGGGCTGCAGATGTAGCTTAGAGATAGAATGCCCCTGGGTTCCATCCCCATTTCTGCAAAAAAAAAAAAAAGTCCTGTTTTCTGTACTGAAATGTGCAATCCAATGGGTCTCTACCGTGTCACCCTGGTTAGAGGTGGGTTCTGAATAGCACTTGGGAGTGCACCAATTTAAATTTGTATTAATGAGTTAACATAAATTTTTCCTGGGAAAGTGGTCTATGATCCTCGGTTGGGAATTCTGAAAGCATAAAAGTACGTAAGGCAGACTGGAAGGATTTAGAATTACCAAATGACAATAAAGCAGCACTAGAAGGAACTGTGCAGAGTATGCATAAATCTATTTTACTGAGATAAAACTGAGGCCAGAGAAGACTCCAACACATGACTTGCACGCTGCTGGGCCTCTTATTTCTGTGGTGCACTTCCCACTGACACACACTGTTAAAGTCTGTATTCTGAGGCACTGTTGCCAGTGGTCACACAGAGAATGAGACTTTTTTTTAGAGGTATAAAGAAGACAGAGCAAACAACGTAGATCTTTTAATTACCAGTTTTAACTTCATCTCATTCTTTTTTTTTTTTTTTTTTTTTTTTTTTTTTTTTTTTGGTGGCACCAGGGTTCCTGGAAGCCCTTCTACCTGGCTACACTCCCAGACCTATTTTTACATTTTTATTTGGAAACGGGTTCTCCTGAGCCAGCGCTCGCGGCTGGCTTCGAACCTGCGCGCGCCTCCTGTCTCTGCCTCCCAAGTGCGGGGATTACAAGCGTGCGCCATCACGCCCAGCTCATCTCATTCTTTTTTACCTGAACCTTCCTCCCACTCTTCCCCTCCCCACACTCCCTCCCACACCTCTATTCTCTGTGCCACTTCCCCAAAAAGACACAGAGCAGTGCATGAATTTTCAGTTACCCTTTTTACCTTTCCCATGCCACACCTTTATTTTCCTTCATTTCTGACATTCTCCATAAACTTCAGGAAATCATATATCCTAGGACAAGCAGTTTCCTTTGACTCTGTTCTGTTTACTAATGTGTTAAGGAAAAAGCTAATATTTCCTTGATGTTGAAACCATGCTACAATTTGGTTCCTTTTTGAGATCACCTTCTATATGACAATATGAAATTATAACAAAACCAATTTAGCCTCCAATAAATCAACTTTTTTGGAACTCTACTAAACAAACAAAACAGCTGCTTTAAAAAGTATACAACTCCAAGTCAGGCCTGGTGACGCATGCTTATAATCCCAGCATTTGGGAGGCTGAGACAGGAGGATTGCAGTTCGCAGCCAGCCTCAGCTACTTAGTAAGGCCCTCTGCAACTGAGTGACACCCTGTTTCAAGATATAAGAATATAAAATAGGGGCTGGGGGTGTAGTTTAGAAGTAGAATACCCCTGGGTTCCATCCCCAGTACTGCAAAAATTAAAAAAAGTAGACAACTACAGTCTGAAAAAATATGTCATGATTATTTGTATGGACATCTTATAATGTGACAGAACATTTTATGTATTATTTGTTTTATAATCAGAAAGTAGGCTAGAGGTTGCCATATGTCACAGCCTTATTTCTAATCTAATAAAGGCAATCAGCCCATATTATAGCCATCAATTGCTTTGAGTTCTCAATCAATTGAGTCTTTGTATACTCTATAAGGGAAAATATCATCAAAAAGCATACTATGAGAAAAATCTGCTTTCTGGAAGACATTTAGTATGATGTCAGCCATCTGAACTGTGGTCCTTTTATTTGTTCATTACATTTAGTTTAAAGATTAACTGATTTTGCTCTTCAGCAAATCCCTATTTCTGAGCCTGAAGACTTCTTGAGATTAAACAGACATCCAGTCCACTTTAGGTACTTGTGGTTTATCTGAGCTGATGAGATATTCAGAAATAACTCTCCATTAACGGAATTTTATGAACAAAAGCAATTCAAACTAGACACAAAGGCCATCCTAAAAGGTTTTATACCAGACACCCTGTCCTTCCTCCCACGGAATGCAGAGAATTTTAACGATACTTTGAAATGATTTGAAGACTGGAATAATTCTATCATGTATCAAGTATAGTAATAATATGTTTACCATCGTATACATAGTACTACTATTATGAGTAGAAGTTTCTCATAAGAGCAAATCAAATCTCACAGGAATAACATCACTAAGATCATAATAATAGAATGAGGTTGAAAAGAACTTTATTGAAATCTAAATTCTGGAAACTGAATTCAAATTCCTTTACAGCACATGGAAACAATTTTCTTTCTTCTTAGTCACCAAACATAATATGATTTATTCCTTATAATATTGTTATTTCACTGTTTTCAATATCATATTGTTTATGAGGTTCCTATATTTGTAATTCTTCTAAAAAAGAATATAAGTAGACAAATATCTTACTGGTATATGTGTATATTTTTTCAGAAAACTTTTATAGCTGAACCGTGGAACAAAGACTGAATATTGTGTGAACTGAATGTGAAGGTAGGACTGTAGGGCCAGAAATTACTGGCACAAGAGCTTCACAACCTGGCACGATGTCTTGTTCATAGGAAGTATTAAATAATTTTGTGTGAATAACTGATAACATTTGATTACACATTTTTAAGTCCTATATTGCCCTGTGTGAATAAATTTTCACTGAAAAAGAGGCAGTTTCAAAATGTTCAAATTTGCCTAATCATTAAATCAGAATGAAATTCATGCCGATTTCTCCAATGAACTCTTAAAGTGTCAGCTCAGCTTTAAAAACCTGTACCTGTAGGAATCACATCAAGTCACTGAACTTGTTTTAAATATAATCACAATTAATGTTTGCAAGAGGACGCAGCAGGCTTTTGCTGACCTTGAAATGCATTATGAAAGTACACTTGTATTTGTTAAAACAAGAAAGTGGTGTCAGAAGGCAATTAGACAGCACACATATAAAATAACTCTTTTAACAACTCCTTTATTTTCAGCAATATTGTTTTTGAATATCAGATTGTGAGGGCACTGCAGTGCTGTTAACCTTGAAAATACCCAATTCACACCTTCTTTGTTAAGGGCTCCAAGCTAGTTTTACTGAAAACCCAGCTGTCTTTGCCTTCCTCTCACTGATGACCCACCTGCAAAACCCATGAAATTATCATCATATCTCAAATGTAAACACCTCATTCTTCAGTAACAATCTATATCCTAATGTCCCTGTTATATTAGTATTCTAAAGTATAAGAAATTTAAAGACTTTGCAATGCCAAATAAAATAAAATTGCCATAAAGACACAGTCATGGGCCAGTGTTGCTATTATAACCCTAAAGAGAGGGATAAAGGACTAAAATGGATACAAATCCCAGCATAATTGGAGCAAGTGCTTCAAGAGAAATTGGTAAAATTATTTTTATAATCACACTTATTGTACACCATATTTTATAATTATACTTATTGTCATATTTTATCATTTGAGCATAGGGCTATCAATAACTTTTTATTATTTAACCTTTGAAGTTGAGAACAGTTTTTAAAATCTGGTTTTTGGAGGATCTTGATAAAACTAAAACTTCAACTCTAATATCCTTTAGGGCCCAAGTAAACATAAAAATTTATGTTCACAATAATATTATTCTACTTAATTTATAATTAATTTATTACTACATAAACATTTTAGTATCTTTAACGTATACATTCTATCTTCCTTCACTTTAATGCTAAATGTAGGATTAGAATCCTTCCTCCACACACCTAGTCAACAATTTCCTCAGTGACCCAGTGGAGTTTTAAAAGGTCATGTTGTCTTCACAGCTATAAACCAGACGTATTCCCAAAGGAAGCTGTCAGTCCTGCGCTCAAGATTCAGTAAATCTATATTGCTGAATGGAAAAATTGCATTATTTTTAACTAACTCCCTGGCTGGACAGGTTTCCCACAAATCCACTTTGTTGTTTCAATAACTCTGAATTGTGTACATCTGGAAAAAGTATGATAGCTGCATTAATTAAAAACAATTCGGAGCTGGGCATGGTGGCACATACTTGTAATCCGGCATTTAGGAGGCTGAGACAGAAAGATCGCATGGTTCGCAGACAGCCTCAGCTACTTAGTGAAGCCCTTTGCAACTCAGGGAGACCCTGATTCAAAATAAAGAATAAAAAATAGGACTAGTGGTGTAGCTCTGAGGTAGAATGCCCCTGGGTTCCATCCCCCAGTACCAGAAAAAAAAAAAAAATAGGGCTGGGGGTATAGCTTGGAGGTAGACTGCCTCTGGGTTCAATCTCCAGTCCCTCCCTTTTCCCTCCCTCCCCCCTCTCTCATACACATACACACATGTTCCATTCCTAGTATGGCAAAAAATAAAAATAATTAAAATCTAATTGGCTCCCTGTGGGAGTGGCTGTGAGTGTGTGAAGGTGCTGCTTTCAAAGGCAGGAGTGGGCTGGGGCTGTGGGAGCTGATCCTTTTGTCCTCGGTGGTTTCACACGTGAACCAACTCAAGCACACCAAGGATTCATTCCTGGAGGAGTTCAGTATGTTTCCTGAAAGGAACTTCAATCCTATAAACTATCAGGAAATATTTCCTATTGTCAGCCTAAGTCTCCTTATGCTGCAATTCAATTTTCATTTTTTTTTGACAACTAGAGAAATAAAGATGTCGATGTGTTGTTGTTGTTGTTGTTGTTGTTGTTGTTGTTGTTGTTACCACCTACATCAACCTACACAAAAATAAGTATCACTATTCATTTTGACGATCAGTCACCTTCATTTAAAATCCCACCCTAGAGTTCGTCTGTGTTCATGTGTTAGGTTTATTAATTTGAGATACATGTAGTCTCCTTATAAATTCGAAATATGAGATTTATTTCAGCCAAAAAAATGTGAATTACTTGACTAAAACACAGAAATTTTTGTTTCTATAATTTAGAAGAGTGATTCTTAAGTTGTATTAGACGTGCGATATCTTCTGAAAATGCAGAAACCTGAGTGATACTCCCATAAAATCTGCTCTCACCAGTTGGAGGGGAGTCCCTGGGGAATCTACAGTGTTCATCCTCCTCCTATGGGCACAGTGCAGGTGGCCATGGAACCACACTTCGAGGGCGCAGGTAGTCAGCTCATAAAGGTTAGAGTCTTCCAATAAACAGCCACGTCAGTAGGTATCTGACAAGTGGCTTGGAAAATAATCCAGAAAGAACAATTCTCAGAAAATAAGTGTTGAACATTAACTTGCCCACGGAAAAATAAGAGATTTGTGGAAAGAACCTTTCAATCCCTGCGTTGTCTTCATCAGTATTCGACAGAGAAGCTTATCTTCTATCAGTCTCAAAGGAAAACCTCAAGCCTTCCCTTCTCTCTCCGGGCATTGGAGAGGCAAAAGTGGACGTCGCAAAGGCTGCTCCTAGAACGTAGAAACTTGTTCTAACAATGCAGATTCTTTTCTTCGCTCATAACAAATATGCAAGGACCACCGTCCACTGAGAGGGAGGGTCCACTAAAGATGTTGGCCTTAGTGTGAAATCCCTGACAGCTCAGTGCCTAAGAGGTAACAAATGTTCTGCATCTCTTTGTTTATAAATAGTTTATCTTAGGGTTACCTGCATTATCCTTTAAACAAAATCTCAATATCTCTCTTCTCTTCTCTTCTCTTCTCCTCCTCCTCTTCTTCTTCTTCTTCTTCTTCTTCTCTCTCTCTCTCTCTCTCTCTCTCTCTCTCTCTCTCTCTCTCTCTCGGGGATGGAATTCAGGCCTATTCTATCTTCAAGCTATAACTCAGAGCTTTTTTTTTTCTAGTACTAGGGGTATTCTACCTCCAAGCTCCAAACTACACACCTAGCCCTATTTTTTATTCTTTGTTTTTTAAACAAGGTCTCACTAAGTTGCAGAGGGCCTCCCTAAGTAACTAAGGTTAGCCTCAAATCCAGATTCTCCTATCTCAGCCTCCCAAGTACTGCAATTACAAGCATGTGCCATTATGCCCAGACCTTTTTTATTTTGAAACAAGATCTCACTAAATTGCTGAGGCTGGCCTCAAACATATCATCCTCCTGTCTCAGCCTCCAAAATACTGGGATTACAAGCATATGCTACCATGCCAGTTCTTCCTTCCTTCCTTCCCTCCTCCCTTCCTCCCCCCCCCCCACACACAGTCACAACATCTCTTTTTAAAGGCCCAAATTCAGTCAGGTACAAAGGTGCACATTTGTAATCCCAATACTTGGGAGGCTGATTTAGGAGGATCACAGGTTCTAGACCAGTCTCAGTAACTTAGTGAGACCCTGTTTCAAAATAAAAAGTAAAACAGGGCTGAGGATGTATCTCAGAGATTAAAAAAAAAAAAATTACTGGGTTTAATCCCTAATACAACCAAAAGAAAAAAAGTCCAAATGGGTAACATTCATTTTTTTAAAACTGTACAGTAACTTAAAATATAGATCTAAAGAAGGAGTAAGATTTGGAAGTGTGAGAACACAAACTGCGTAAGAGACATTTCAATACCTTAAGGAACCCCAGGAGAGACATCTGATTGAAACATAAAACACCTGTAAGCCGTGGATTTCGGTAAGGAAAACTGAACTCGTAAATAGTTCAATTAGAAAAATTTTATCAATTATTTCAAAGGCATTTGTTATGGATCTAACTACAGTTTAGTGTTATTTTTTTGCAGTAATTCTGATTTATAAAGTGGCCACAAACATCAAACTTACAAATCCTGAACCACTGTTCCAAGAGGTAATAGAGAGTGCCTTACCCTCAGGTCACATTCTGGTCAGCCATTCAATTCACAACCTTGCTTTATGTCGCTTTCTATTTAAAAACACCTTATGTAATATACATGGTAGATTTATTAACATGGAACTTGTCACCAGCAGCAGATTCAAGTCATCCCTAAACAAAGCTTTATCTAATACAAAGAGCTCCTCCATATGGTGCTGGGGAGCCTCCTTATATTGGGCACAGACAGCAGCACGTCAGCACTGTGCCCAGGGGCCACTTTAAAGAGCAAAGCTGTCAGAGGTAAGCGAAAAATTCAAAAGAGCAGGGCATTAAGTAACCTTCAAAAAGGCCACCTGTTTACAGTGTAAGAATTGAGCTAAGAGGCAGAGAGCCACCTTGTTTGAGCACCTTGCAACTTAGATTTTTCACCTCTCTGAGTCTAAGAATGGCTGAGAAAGGGCCGTAAGTATTGATCTGGGGATCACTTGAGGCAAGCAGGTGAACTGCAATTACAGAATCAGTAAATAATAAAGACTGTACTTCACCAGCATGGTTAATAACACCATATCATCGAAGTGAAGTCCCCTTTTAGATTTGATAAACACTAAAGCAACAGTTTCTAAGTAATTTGTTTCAGTGATGTAATGCTGCAATAAAATGTATTATTGTACCACAAATAGTGTAATTTGTACTTTAATTTTTTAAGTGATTTACATCTCTCTTGCCTCATGAAGATTGCCAGTTGTTACAGTTCATTCAAAAAACTCTAATGTAGCCTTAGTTGGGATATATGTATTTAGCACTGCTAGTGTTTAAGTGCCCAGAGGATGATAAAAAATGTACCAATGATAATAGTCACATGAAAGATGTTTAAGATGCCAAAAGAGGGAGCATCTCTGACAATGTTAGAATACCAATCCAAATATCCTATTGTAAAAACACACAAAGTTAAAAGATGAGAAAAGTGCATGCAGACTCCCTAAATCAGTGGCAAAAAGAAAAAAATAAAGGTTGGGAACAAAGATAGAGATATATATATTTCCCAAGACACAAATTCATAATGTTGATAAAAATAAAATTTAATAGCAAAATTACACTTAACCAATGAGAATTACTCAACATATTTACTATTACTAAACACATTTGCTATAACTATTGCTATTCCATACCTATTAATTCCAGTACCCATGCCCATTGAATACTCATGGCCAAGCCTCATGTTACGTGACAAAACTAATCTCTTCATTTTAGAATTATACCATACAGAAGTCCTTAGGTTTAACCCTTACTTAGTTCAACTTTCTCATTTTACATATAAGATTTTAGTGACTGCCAGCGCACTAAATCTAATCTCAAGTTGTACCACATTCTTGTTTGCGGTGTGTGATATTACATATCAAAGAGGGAAAAATTTCACGGAGAAATCCAAGAAAGACAACTGCAGGAAGACAGTGGCTCTTTTTACATCACATGAGGTGTGTGGCCAGGGATGCGATAAAAGTCGTCTGTCTGGATGAGCGCTTTGGCTCCACTTACTCTATTTTTTCAAACTATTATGAATTCTGTCTTGGTCATCCAATCTAAATGAAATTTTCTACCAGGTGTAGTGGTATTTACTGGAAGAGATGTTTCTTTATTGCCGAGAGGCAACACGGAAGAGTGGAAATGCAGGACCTTTCAAGTCAGACAGATGGGGTTTAAACCTCAGCTCTCCCGGTCACTAAATGGAGGTATGATCTTAGGCAAGTTAGAAACTTGTTGAGTTTGTTTCCCCATGTGCAAAGTAAGAAAAAAAAGTTCTCATAATAAACAGCTCTTTTATAAAAACTAAATAGGTCTAACTATAAACAGTATCTGACTTAGAATTAAGTTATATATAATTAACCAACACATGATAAATGGCACTGGATAACATCCAAAAAATTCTTAAATTGTCATCTCAGTTTCTAGGGATAGCCCAGATGTCACTGAAAATTAAATTGGGACATTTGTTGATTTCAGAAGTCACCTGGTTTTATTTACAATCAATTTTTTGACTGAGTAGATAAGAGAAAAATGTGGCTGAACATCTTAAAGAAAAAAACATTGCTACTTTGTCAATAAAGCTACACCATGAACAAGAGAACACATCACAATCCATGCTGACAATTTTTCCCTGTGGGTCCTTGATACAACATACTCGGAATTCATCACGTAAGTTGATCATCTAACATGGCATGGAAAAGGGTTAACTATTACTGTTTCATTTATAATAAATGACTTTAGATATTGGATCAGAAAACAATGATGCTGAGAAATACTTTCATACATTTTTGACTAAAACTTTGATTCGATTTTTAAAAATATAGAGTCAATGAAACTATGTCTTCAACAGAAGGATTTTCATAGAGATTCTGCTGAGAGTTGTGTCAGCTTTTCGATGCCGTTGTGTATATACCAAGAAATACATCAAGAAATTTAGCCCATAATAATTGCCTAATGCAAGACTGCATTCTCTCTGAGCACACGTGAGTGTGATGAGTGTGTGTATGCACAAACGCATACCATTCAATTGTTCTTAAGTTGCAGCTATAGAATGGCTCCCCCCCCAAGATATATTTAAATAACCTCTGTGACAAATCACATAATTTGGTCTAGACCAGAAAGAACAATACATTATAAATCAGTGTCTCATTCTGCTATAATCGCCTCCTTAAAATAGCTGCAACTGGATCAATGCCTCCGATTGTTTTATTACACACACATTCTTGAGAGCATCAGTGGGAGAACACTAAATGAAGGAGGCAGAAGAGCAGCTGGCACCGTGGCTCCATGAAAAGAATGTTCTGAAAACAGTCCAAGAATGTTTGATGCTCTTCACAAGGATTCTGTTCTAAAATTTCAAAGCCACATTTTTTAAAACGTGCTAATTGCTATCTGCAGTGGAAAAGAGGAAGTCCAAAATATTGGAATTAGAGCAAATATTAGCAACAACTATTTTGGGGATACTTACAACTTTTTCCTTCTTCCTTCCTTCCTCTCAAATATGGCTTTAACCTGGATATTACAGTTTCAAGGATCTGGATTTTTTTTTATTAATGTAAGGGAGACACAGCTCTTTAATACTAATCAGTTGTATAGCATTCCAATTCACTTAGCAGGGCAGAGGAATGCACTGCCTAATGAAAATATAATCACTCTTATGATTAACTATTTAATAAACGTATCACTGCCCCTTACCATCTTATTTAGAGACTGCCAAGCTCATGTTCTTTTTTATCTCGTTCTTTCTTGGTTCTCCCGTATTAATTCTACTTGCGTTTCTCTCTCTAGTACCCTGACTGCAATATCCATTCTGGTTCAAGAAGTGAGGAACTATCTCACTTGATGAACAACAGCAAACAGATATTGAAAGACAGTATGCAGAATTCCTTTCCCTGACTATTGGAAGGAGTGTTACTTAACTCCATTTGCATGAGGAACCTCACGGAATTAGCAGCGAGTCAATAATGGAAGAAGTGATTTAAAAACCTAGTTATAAGGTGTATTCATTTTGAGTCACCCTTCCATGCCAGTCTGGTATGGAGCTGTATTTCTATATTCTGTATTTCTATCTTCCTAATAAACTTCTTTAAATCTTCAGCAACTGTCAAAAAAAAACCTAGTTATAATATAATCTATGTGTGCAAGCTTTAGTAAGGAAATTGATATGCTTGAATTTCAATTTATTGAGGACTTCCGGGAAGATGGCGACTGAGAAAAGCAGGGCTTAAGAGCCCCGCTAACAACAAATCTCCATTACCACAAAATCAGCACCTTTCATAGCCAGAAAACACCATCACAAGTGAAACAAAAAATCACCAGGCTCCAGAGAGAAAGCGGACTGAGAACAGAGCCACAGAGGAGATAACCGGCCTCACGCCCGAGGACACGGTAGACGCAGCAGCAGCGCCATACTGCCGGCTGCACCGGCGAATTCACGGGTGGCTACAGCAAGCCGAGGTGAGCCACTGCGGAACAGCCAGGCGGGATTTCTCCGCACAGAGAGCATCTAAATCTCCCAGTGGCCGAGCTCAGCACACGCTGCAGGGATTCAGAGTGGAAATCAAAACCAAGAAGAAAAACACCAGCCCCACAGCTGAGGGCGTAGCAGCGGCGCCATATTGCCACCTGCGGCAGCAGCACCGAATTCAGCGAGGCCAGTACAGCTACATCTGCGTACTCAAGAACAGTGAGTCAAATTGCGGGCCCCAGAGGAGAAATCCCAGTACTGTACTCCCTGGGACTTGACCCAGTGGGAGAGGGGCGGTGGCAGAGATATCACACCATAGGAGAACGTGAAACCTGGCACCCCCCATAGTGTAAAGCAGCCTCTATCGACTCTCTGGGTCGGAGACTCTGTGATACAACCCAGTAAAGGAGTAGTGGGGTCTGAGATACTACTGACTCAAGATCCAGAACACCTTAAGCGAAGTCATAGTGACCCAAGGGAAGAACCCAGAGAAGGCACAAACATCCGAAATCATGGGAAAGAGGAATAATACTGGATCAATAAATGCCCACAACCCCACAACATCAGAACCCGATAAAACAGAAAATCAGAGATTTCTAGAAGATCAAATCAGGAAAATAACTGTAGAAATAATAGAGGTGCTTCGAAAAGAACTCAGAGAGAGCCAAAAAGAGATAAAGGATGCAATTAATGAAGTAAAGGCCTCAATTCAAAGCACAAACAACCGATTAGAACACATGGAGAACAGAATCTCGCTCTTAGAAGATGAGCAATCCAAAAATGAACGCATAGTTTCTAATCTAGAAAAAAATATCCAACAGCAGGAATCTGACATTGAAGAAATATGGGCCCATTTTAAGAGAGCTAACCTAAGAATAATTGGAATAGAGGAGGGAAAAGAAAGTGAAACCAAAGGGATCAACAATCTCTTCAAGGAAGTAATAGCAGAAAATTTTCCAAACATAGAGCAAGAGGTTGATACACAGGTCCAGGAAACTTATAGAACTCCCTTTAGACAGGATCGGAGAAGAGGATCCCCACGCCACATAATTGTCAAAATGACCAATGTGGAAGCCAAGCAGAGAATCTTAAAGGCAACAAAAGCAAAGGGCCAAGTGACATTCAGAGGCAAACCAATTAGAATCACTCCAGACTTCCCAAAACAAGTCATGAGAGCCAGAAGGGCTTGGAGTAACATATTCCCAACTCTGAAATTAAACAACTTCCAGCCAAAAATCTCCTACCCAGCAAAACTTTCTATCAAATTAGATGGAGAAATAAGAAGCTTCCATGACAAACAGAAACTGAAGGAATTTATGTCTTCAAAACCAGCACTAGAGAAAATACTCAAAGAGATTAACTACAAAGAAGAAATAGGTAACACACTCCAGAACTAGAGAAACAAGATTTTCCATCCAACAGACAACTAAGATTGGTTATCTGTGGAGATTCATTATTTATGTTACTCTTTTACCTATCTCTAAAGGGTATTGTTTGCCTTTATTGTTGTTAATTTCTAGGACTTCTAGTTGGAATATTAATATACCTTCAGATATAGCATTTGGAAATATTTTATCCCATTCTATTAGTAACTGTTAACTCTGTTTACATTGTCTTTGGATATACAATAATTTTTTTATTTTTTAGGGAGTTTGTATACTCCTCTGTTGCATGTGCCATTGAAATCATAACCAAGAAATCACTGCCAATTTCAATGTTGTGAGGTTTTATGACCCAGATTTTCTCCTAAAAGTTTATAGTCTTAAGATTTATATTTAGGTCTATTATCTATTTTGAGTTAATATTTGTATATGGGATTAGGTAAGGGTCCAATTTTATTCTTTTCCATGTAATTATTATTTTTTAACAATATTTAGTTAAAAGATGAATATTTCCACCACCAAATGTTCGTGGAAACCTTGTCAAAAATAACTTGACAATATAGGGAAGAATTTAGCTCTAGGCTTTTATTTAACTCCAATGGTTTATATATCTGCCTTTAGAATAGTACTACACTGTTTCAATTATTGTAGCTTTATATGGTTTGAAATCAGAAAATATATATCTGCTAGCTTTGTTCTTTTTCAAGATCGTTTTGGGTATCTAGAGTCCATATCCCATATTAGGATAGATTTTTTTCTGAAAAATAAATATATAAATATATGATAGTTTCACCTAAAAAATAGAAAAAAAAATATTCTCTGGTAAGAAAGAAAGCAAAAAGAAATATTGAAATGTTATCTTTAAGTCATCAAAAGCTTGGTATCAGACAAATGAAACTGTTATGTGAGATTATCTTTTTTAATTTTAGATAAATTGCCATAATACTAGATGTCAACTACTAAGCCAAGCATGGGAGGGAGGGATAGGGAGAGAATGGGGTGGGGATTGGGTGGGGGCTGACTGGGAAAAGTGTGCATGTATGTCTACAAAAGTATGTATCCTACTATGATGTATGAAGACAGTGCACCAATAAAAAAAAATTCAATTTATTCATCATGTAGGAGACAGGTAATGATTTTCATAATACTGGTCCGCTTCTCCAAGAGACTGTGAAGGGCTACTAAAAATATGAACCATATGCCATTGCAGAAGAACAAATAAGCCCCATTATTCACGATGCATGTTCTTAGTTGGTAATTATAGCTTCCAGGGTTTAGGGCACATAATATGCCACACTTAAAACCATGTGATAGGTACCATTCGGTTGCTCTTTTCTAGCTACTGGATAATTTCACACTTTGCAGAATGTAGTCACTCTTCCAAACATAACAAGGTCCTCTACTTGAGGAACAGAAATGCAACCGAATATTTCTCAACTTTAAACATATGCTGATTTTCTTCTGTCTACTCCTTACAAATCTGTTGTCAGTCAATCCATTGCCCATACTATTGCTCAATGTACCCCATTCAAATCATATTGCATTATAAAAATATAAAATAATAGGTGATATGGGCAAAATAAAATATTAAACAATATGACTAAGCTAACTATTCTTTACACACACACACACACACACACACACACACACACACACAAATGCTTCTTTGCCTAAGTAAAAGTGAGAGCAACAACTAAAAGTAAGGCTTGGGGAAGAATTTCGGTCACTGTGTCCAGTCTTCCTTCAATGAGCTGCTTTTCTCCTTTGAGGGTGTGCCTTTCCCTTATCTACAGTTAACCTCTAGGAGTAACTGTGATGGCAACATAGTGCACTCCCATCTCCAAGTGCTTCAACTAAGCCGGACATGGTACTTTCCTCCCCTTTGCAATAATAATTTCAATGAGAGGTTGGTCTGTGTCCGTTTGGTTTATTCTGGAAAGAGAAACGGATCCCTCTCTTTCTCTCTCTTCTCCCCCACCTCCTTGAGGAACAGCAGGAGGCACACATCCATGTTGCTGCTGGCTGCCATCTCACGTGACGACGACAAAAACTTCCTCAAAGTGGAGCCACCAGAGGAGCACTTCCTCCACCAGAGGAGCACTTCCAGAACTAATTTCAGAGTAAAGACCTCTAAAAAAGGAATAAGAAAACCGGCAAAACTTGTCAAAATCAACTTTCTCAGAGGTTCTGGAAATTAGCCAAAGGAGCATTCAATAACCTGAAGCATGTTTATTCAAGAAAAACAGCTGATTCTCATATTCATATTCATTCTCTCTCTCTCCGTGTGTGTGTGTGTGTGTGTGTGTGTGAGTGCAGGCTTTCACATCTACCAAGGAAAACCTGAGAAGCCCTAACCTCTCACTTCTAGGTGAGCTTGAGGCAATGAACAAGCAAAAAGTGATGGCTAAGGCATAGCTGTAAGCTGCTGGGGCACTGAAGGCCTGCGCGCGCGCGCGCGCACACACACACACACACACACACACACACACACACACACCTTCTCAAAGAGCAGAAGAGTTTGGGTTCAATTTTAAGAAAATCTGCCCAATCACCACTATACTAAATGAGCAGAGTCTTCAGCGGCAACATATGACAAGCAGTACAGAAGTCATCCACTGAATTCACCAACTAACAGCAAAAAATAAATAAATAAATAACCACTGGAAAATGAGTCCAAGTGCAGCCTCATATGACACAGATTCCTGGATTCAGGTAGAATTAACTCCATGGCAAAGACATTTATTATTTATGTATAACCGCGGAATTGGCATGTGCTAGCGGTCAGCTCTAAGTGTAACCCTCCAGGATACAGACTGCCCCGCCCTTCTCTGCATCACACAGTGATTAGGCAAAAGGCTGCATATACTAGAAATGCTTAATATGGAATACTAGGCTTTTACATTGCTTAGACTTCATTTTTATGAAGTTGCTTTATATATATATATATATATATATATATATATATATATATATATACTATTTTAGTAAGCTATAGACTAAATGTATTCTTCTTTTAATTCCAGTTATAAATGTAAACTTAAAGCTGCTTAACATTAGTGAGATTATACCCATTTTCTTAGCTGAAAAGTGGAGAGAAATATCAATAACACAAGGTTGGTGTAAGAATTAAATATCAAATGTAAAGTTCATTGTTTATAAATAAAGTGAAGTGAATTCGATTCTCATATCTGTTGTAGATTCCTTTCACACTGAAAGCAATTTTAATCATGTTACTCCTCAAATTTAGAATCTTTGATAACTGCCCACTGGGGAAAAAAAAGAAGTTAAACTTCTTAACTTCTCAAACCTACCACATACACCAAAAAAAAAAAAATTAACTGCAACCTATTGTTTTAGTCTAGTTATATATCTTCCACCCCAGCATAAAAATTTATTTTATTCTCATAAAATGAACATATATGCTATTATAGATTTTTTAAAACTTATATCCTATTTATATCCTGTGAAACAATAGCAGTTCAAAATCCCCAGGATAGCCGGGTGTGGTGGCACACTCTTATAATCCCTGGCTTGGGAGGCGGAGACAGGAGGATCGCGCAGCCAGCCACGCTGGGTCTGGGACTGTAGCCCTGAGATAAAAGGGCTTCTAAGAACCCCAGTACCACCAAAAAAAAAAAAAAAAATCATCAGGATACAAATACTTGGACTTTTAAAAATATAGCTAGGAAGAAATTATTTACTTTATTAAAGATTTATTTATTTTTGTACTATCACTTAAATTAGAAGTTCCTTTATGCATTTAAAATATCTAATTAATAAACCTTTAGTGTTAAGTGGGGCATGGTGGAATAGGCCTATAATTTCAGCTACTCAGGAGGCTGAGACAGGAAGATTGCAAGTTTAAGACCAGCCTGGGAAGTGAGACCCTATCTTGAAATAAAATTTAAGAAGGGCTGTGAGTACAGTTAAGTGTTAGAGCACTTGCATAGCATCCACAAGGTCCTGGGTTCAATATGTGAAATCACACACAAAAATGTTTAGCACTGCACACAATTTTTCAAGAATACATGTGTTGAATAAAGCAAAACATATTTATAAGAATTAAGATGGATTCTCTCTAAATTAGAGCTCTTTTAACTTTCTTGTTTGCCAGGCAACAGAACCCGTCAGAAAGAAAACATTAGTCCTGAATTAAGTGACACCTAAAGTCATACCCCAAACACTTGCAACTTCTTTAGCGCATTCTTAAATGCTCTCATAAAACTTTGTGCGTACAACCACAAATGGCTACTTCCCCTATGTAATACTTCAGGAAATGAATAAATCATGTTCGGTCTATAAGCCTAGCATAAAATATGGTTGATGGTAAATAGTGTTTATATTGAAAAATCATTTTAATTTTTTAAAAATGCATTTTTGCTGTCTCCTTTATATTGCTAATTTCTAGAAAATCCTTGTTATTTACTATCCTACAACACTTTGAAATAATGCTCCTATGAATTCTGAGAACATCCCTTGGTTTCATCTAATGATTTACATTTTCTAAGTGTTATTCATAAACTATGTGTAAAGCTATGGGCATTAGTTGAATGAGGTAGCACACTCCTATAATCCCTGTACTTGGAAAGCTGAGACAGGAGGAGCATAGGTTTAAGGACAGCCTCAGTGACAGGGCAAACCCCAGTTTCAAAATAAAAAAATAGGACTGGGGGTTTATCTTAAAGAAAGAACCTCCCTGGATTCAGTCCCCACTACCACACATACACACACACAAATCTATGGGCATTGAATACGATTGATTTTTATTATATTTAGTTTTCAATAGGAATTGAAATGGAAGATAGGCAAAATGGAGTGAGCTCCATTGAATACGATTGATTTTTATTATATTTAGTTTTCAATAGGAATTGAAATGGAAGATAGGCAAAATGGAGTGGGCTCCTTTTGATTCTCTAAAAATTGTTTTAAAGTGTATAAGCAAAGCTTCTAGGAATATTGTTACACCGTTTTAAATTGTGTACAATGATCACTAGGAATAAAGAAAAATCTTCAAACTTTTTTATAAATGTAAAAGACTAAAATTTGATAAAGAAACAAAGTATCTCACAGGTGTACCATCATTTGGTCAGCTGAACATGCTGAGGAGGGTGCTCTGAATCTCTATCTACAAGGGATAGTCTTCACAATAAACCCTATTCCCTGAATACACTACATTATTATCCCACAGACCCGCTGGCAATGCTTTACTCTCCTCCATGAGTAACCAGAAAGGATTCATAAAAGCATTTCTCTACACATTAGAGACACAACTGAGACATTACTGCTCAAATAAGTAGTGCAACTGGGGAAACCGAAAGCAAAGGCAATTCACCCGTGAGTGAAGATAAATAAAATATCTCATACATGAAGTATTTTTTAAAATCTCTTCGAGAGTTCAACATATTTGGGGGAAAATTAGGTTTCATCCAGATGGAACTTTTCAAATACAAAATGTATAAGGGTATAATCTTTCAACCAAAGCAGTAAAAAGAGAAATAAAGATTATATGAATAAACAAGAGGTTTGCCCTAAGGATCATCTAAAACCATGGCAATCTTTGAATCAACTATTTTTAAATCCATCCCATTATTGTTAAGACTAATACAGCACTCTTAAACTTTCAGGAACATACTTCTCATTTATATTGGCCTAAAATTTACCATCTTTCAAAGGCCATGACCATCTCCTACCTTCCTCCTGACCTCAGTGATTTCTCCATTCTTTAAATTCCATATCTATGTACATTTTACACTTGTCCGCTGACAATATATTAGCATTTTTCTCTTTATAGTTATAGTCTCAGGGATATCAAAATTATAAACAGACTCCACAGACAGAAATATCTGAGTTCAAACTCTAGGGCTACCACTAAGCTTGCAATTTATTATCTGTGTACTTAAGTATCCTAAGGTGCAAAACATGGAGAGTAACCATAGCACCTTGCAAGATCAAGAAGAAGATGAGGTAATACATGGAAGTCATCCATCTGCCCAATAGTTTGGCGGTCCCACTAAGTTTGACAACTATTAATGCAATCACTCACACATCTATTTATACTATATTAGAGTATAAATCCTTCCTGAAACAACAGAGGACAACAAATAATTCCTTGAGATTATTTAGTTGCTTTTTCCAAAGGCAATCTGTTATTACTTGCAAATTTGAATGGAGATTAATTCTTCCAGAATACTACAAAATGCTTCCCACATTCATTTATTAAATTACAATTAATTGCCTTATCTTTACCCCCCCCCAAGACTATTACTAGAAGAATATGGAGACAAAAGAAAGAACTTTCTGGGACTCAAGTTTTATGGTTTGTTCTTGGTTTTGATTTTGATTTTTACCTACAAACTTAAAATACTTAGCTATACAATTATCACACTGAGTTTTCAGTCATCACATTCTACAAACCTATAGTATCTATTAAAGTCAGATCATTCCTTTGTAGCTTTGCCAGTGTTTCTTGCCTTTTTCCTTAAACGCCTTCTTTCTTTCCAAAACGTCATATATATGGCTTGTATTTTCTTGAACGCTACATCTCTTCACATTCACCTTCGTCATTCAATACCTAAAATAACATGCCCCTTGTTTCAATAATCAAAATCTACTGCTAAATTTCTATTAATTCACATATACACGAGGGAGGGTGTCTTGTTTTCTAGATGGTTTCTGAACACATCAGTAAATCACCTGGTAGCCACTTAAATGGGAACCATCAGAGAAAACAGTCATGTACTCACCCAAACCTACGTAGCATTTTCCTTGCAAAAGAAAAAATAAATGGTCTAAGGAATAAATGACTTAGATAGACACCACCAGTTTTCACCTTGGCACTCTTTTAGCCCCCGAGTTCTCTTGGGCTTACAGATGGTCTTAATTAAAAACAAGTCATTTCTAATTTACAGCCCAGGAAACATTCAGAACTTGTTGTTGAAGTAGAGTTAGTGGAACCTAGTAACCCTGATCTCACCCTCAGACAACTACATCTCCATGACTTTAATTCATCTGTACAGACTTTCTGATGTGTTCATAAGTCTTTTTTATTACAAGTATAACACCCTTCTATTGTACTTAAACTAAAAAAGGGAAGAAAAGCACCATCTCATGTCTTGACTTTTTCCCACCTTACGTTTTTGAATTATGTCGAGCTTATAGTGGGAGCTGAATATGAAGACTGAGAAGCCCTGGTTCTGGAATATTAATTGCTGATGGGCTTCGCCTTCCTTACATGCCACATTTTCTGACTGTGACGTCAATTCCTGAGACTTCACAAAGTGAGGTATTGCTTTACACATGTGCTGTTTGCCATCCAGTTCTTCTTGCAAACACTCTAATAGTTGCTGTATTTTGCAGCTCCCCCCCCCACTCTGCATCATTTGCTTAATAAGAAGTCAATTCCTCCAACAATCTTAGCAGTCTATTCTGCTTGAAAATATTTAGCCTCTTTTTTTAAAAAAAGGCAAACACTAATGTTGGAACAATGAATGTCCCTAACCCATACACACTTCATTTCACTCCTTGCAATAAACACATGCCAACACATAATTAGTCAGTTTTTCAAGAGGTGAAGGAGTGAGGTTGAAGGTCACATTAAGAATGGTAGTTTTATAGTTTTTAAGACTAGCCAACATTAGTGCTCATAAGACCGAGCTCGAACTACTCAAGGCTATGGTATAGTCCCAGCAGATCCAAAGTATGTACCCCTCTTATGCAAAATTCACATTCTGCATAAACAGTGCCTTGATACTGACATTATTTACATTTAGCTACTAATACTTCTATGAAAATAAGTAGAAGTGACTAGTTTTTATTTCACTAATGTTTTCTTAACTCCACGAGTTTAAAAAGTTCTTTATGCAGAATAACTATTCATTTTTAACTTATGAAAAGTACTCAACATTTCATTTATGTTAATTTTTACTGTATATTCTTAAGGTATACAACATGATGTTTTGTTATACATATACATATTACAATGGTCAAGCACATTAGTATTTGTAATCAGGTAGTTATCTGAGTGTAAGAATACCTAAAATCGATTCCTGTTCAGTATATAACATTATTAACTTTAGTCTTCATGCTGTACATTAAATCTCTAGATTTATTCCTCCAACATGACTGCAAGTTTGTACCCTTTGACCTACATCTTTTTGTATTTCTTCATTAAATTTTTAAATACTCTTTTTTTGTGTGTGGTACTGGGGTTCCTGGCTACACTCCCAGACCTATTTTATACTTTTTTATATTTGGAAACAGGGTCTCTTAAGCCAGCGCGGCTGGCTTCGAACCTGCGCGATCCTCCTGTCTCCGCCTCCCAAGCACGGGGATTACAAGCGTGCGCCACCACGCCCGGCTTAAATTTTTAAATACTTTTACTGGCGCATTATAATTGAACATCATAGTGAGGTTTGATGTGATACAGACATGTACACACAGCACTTGGTGTAATTCCCTCCAAATTCCACCAAATGCCCCCTTTCCCATCCTGTATATTAGTGAGCTTGGTGGTGATGCCTTCATATATGGACACAGCATTATTTGAACTGTTCTTCCTCGATCCTTTTCCCCTTCCCACCTTCCTCTGCCAACCATGTCCACTATTCTACTGATCTCTCTTCTCATTTGATCTGGTCTCTTTTGTTTCCTATTTTCGCTCTAGCTTCTACACATGAGAGAAAATATATGACCTTTGACTTTCTGACACACCCTGATCCCATTCAGCGTAATGTTCTCAAGCTCCATCTATTTTTCTGAAGATGACATGATTTTGTTCACCTTCCACTGTATGGATATGCCACATTTTTGTTAACCATTCTGCTATTGAAAGACACCTGGATTGGCTCCATAATTTTGTTATTGTGAATCTTTGATTACATTTACAAAAGTAGCCGGACACTGTAGTGCCCTCCTATAATCCTAGTTATTTGGACAGCTGAGACAGGAGGATCACAAGTTCAAGGCCAGCCTCACTAACTTAGTGAGATCCTGTCTCAAAAAAAAAAAAAAAAAAATTAGCCAGGCGTGGTGGCGCACGCTTGTAATCCCCGCGCTTGGGAGGCGGAGATAGGAGGATCATGCAAGGTCGAAGCCAGCCGCGCTGGCGTAAGAGACCCTGTTTCAAAAATATAAAATAGATCTGGGAGTGTAGCCCGGAGGTAGAAGGGCTTCCAGGAACCCCAGTACCACCAAAATAAATAAAAAAATTAAAAAGGGCTATGGATATAGACAGTAGAGCATCCCTAAATCCACTCTCTAGTACTGCAAATAAACTTCTGAACATCTTTTTAAAAATAGTTTTCAATATATTTTAAAACTTCAACTTCTTGATATCCAGGATTCTATGTGAATATCCCTTTAACTTAGAGTCAAAGCTAAATTGTTTCAACATAAAAAGAGATAGAATATAGGCACTAAACGGAGTTGTCACCTTAAAACTGAGCCTGTGTCTCCTCTGGACCCCATGTGTCCTCTGTGCCATGAATACATAAGAAGGAAACAGCTCTGTGAACCTGAAAGGAGAAGTCTAGGAACTAGCTCTGCTTCTGGAGAGGAGGGGCCTCTGGTCCAGCTGTAACTATGACAAGGGCTCTGTAGGACCAGAAAGTTATTCTTTATTAAAAAAAAAAAAAAACAGTTTTTTGAAACCTGTACCCAATTTGGAGGGTTCAAATTTAACTCTACTAAAATGGAGAAGAGCCACAGAGATGATTAAAGGGTTGGAGAGTAATACGTATTGGGAAAGATTAAAGGAACTGGGATTATTCTGCTTGGTGAAGGGAAGACTGATGGATGATTTAATAACATTCTTAAGGTATTTGATCAGTTATTCCAGTGACCAGCTGTTCTCTGTCTATGATGAGGATAGAACCAAAGGAAATAGCCTCAAATTCCAAGATGAAGAACTTGAGTTAGATCTAAGAAAGATTTTTCTGAACGTGGGATTAATATTGCAATGGGATAGCCACTCTAAAGTCTTTCAATCTAACACAGGTTCTATCTGCCTGTCGCAGGGATTTGTGGTGCTAATGGAAGGTAGCAGGAGAAATCCTCTTGGCGTTCCATTTATACTTATAAAAATCTGTTTTTGTTTGTTATTTTTAGACATGTTTTTATGTCTATTTTTTGTATTATTGGTTGAATCCAGGGGTGTTCTACCTCTGAGCATGTCCCCAGCCCTAATTTTTTTTTTTTTTTGAAACAGGATCTCACTAAATTGCTAAGGATCTTCCTAGGGCCTTCCTAAGTTGCTGAGGCTGGCCTCAACCCTGTGATCAATCCTGTTTCAGCTGCCCAAATACTGGGATTACAGGCATGACCATCACACCTGGCTATGTCTATTTTAACAATTAATTATTTAGGAAATTACCAGAGGCAGTAAAGTTAAATGAAAAAGGTCTGGAAGATGGAGGCTCATTTTGACTTAAGAATTCTCAGACCTGACACAGTAGAAACAGACCCCAGTAATCAAATTCCCTTCTGATATTACAATCAAACTCTAACATCATCCTCTTCAAATGTCTTAGAATAAGCAGAGACATATAGAAGGAAATAGAAGCAGATTTGAGGTTATTTTTTATGGTGAGTAAAATTAAACAGATACTCAATTCCCAAATTCCAGATAAATGGGCATGTACAATAGAAAAAAAAAAAAAGTATAGCTTCTCCACTGTAGATTATCATTTTCCCTTTTCAATCTTCTTAGTAAAGCAGAATAATAATATTGACTAAATTTGGAGAATATGTCAGAGAAGCACTGTCACCAGTGGGCCTTCCCGTACCTGTGTTTCCTATGATTGTACTCACAGGACCCCACCCTTCCACTTCTATGGCAGTAATCTGCAACAGTGTTAAGGTACTCTACAAAATGAATCTGCAGTTCAAGTCCCTTAAGCCTTAACTCACACACAACAGTCCTGAGGATAATTCCCAGGACCCAGTCGTTTTCTGTGGTGCTGTATATGAAAGGCATCTGGTCACCTTTTGAAAAAAATACCCTGAGATATTATATTCTTTTTTTATTCTTAGAATTGTTATCACTCTTCACTTAAGTCAATAACTGCAGCATTTGCAGTGTGAGCCACAAAAGCGCTTACATGACTAAACATTCATAGCTAAAGCACTCTAAATTAGGCAATGTTCCACAGAATATTTCATAAAGGGCATGAAGCAAATCTTTCAACATGGGTGTCCCAGGAATTCTTAAGCCTATAACAATATAATATACAATAAATGTGTGAGCCTTGAGGAAAGTGTTTCATGTCTTGATTTGCTCACTGGATATATTTGCATATATATCTTACGATCTCTATTGAAATAGCCATAAACTCAAAATCATGTAATGAACTGGCACCATATATTACCTGATTTAAAAAAATAAACCTCCAAGTTTCTCAATGTGGCACTGTATAATCAACACAGATAAGACAAAATTTGAGAGTTCAGTTCTATCATATTTTAGGAAGAGGTTAGGCTGGACATGGTGTTGCATGCCTGTAATCCTAGTACATAGGAGTCTGAGACAGGACTGTAGGTTTAAGGCCAGCCTAGGCAACTTAGGCCCTCATTTACTTAGTGAGACCGTTTCAAGATAAAAAAATAAAAGACCTGAGAATGTGGCTCAGAGGTATAATGTCCATGGATTCAATTCCAATGTCACACACACACACACACACACACACACACACACACACAAGGTTAGGTGACCTTATCATATCATTTGTTGCCCAAAGTGAGGTCCTTTGAAGAGTGAGAGGGCTCTATTAATAATTATACCAGAACGGTATGGAAAAACACCATAACTGTCCCAAGCAAACTAGAAAACATGGCCATAGCTATCACAGACCAACGTGGTCCAGTTTATTACAGTCAAACATGGAACCCACAAGGTCTCCAGAAACATGGCCCTGCTGGTACTCAGGAGGCAATTAATTGGTCCAAAGGTGTGGACAGGAAGTTTACTTCTATAAACAAAGCTCCTATTGAGAAGTTTATCCAGAGAAACCATCAATTATAGAAGCCCAGCCAGAAACAACAGGCATCTAACCATATGCATAGGGCAGAAAAGGCAGGAAACGCCAGAAATCAAGGAACACAATCAGCAAGCCACCATCTGACTAGAGTTCAAGGGCTGGACCAGTCACCCAATCACTCCACCAATATTCTATGAGCACCGACTGCCAACCAACTCTGCTAACCCCGGGTTCACACAGAGCAACTAGATGACACCAGTGGTTACAAACACAGCACATCAGCTAAACACACAAGAGATGATAATTCACCAAAATTATAGCACAAAGGATTACAGCTAAAAGAAAAAGACCAAAGTCTGATGTTAGCACAGACCCAGGAAAGAAATAGAGAATTTCAGCTTAACAGTAGCCTAAAGATTAATTTTAGGCAAGAATAAAAAAATGACTAGAGATGGGTATATACTTCTGTCACAGGATCAGAACTTGTTCCCTGAATTCAGGGGCATCAATTATTAGGCCTGCTGCTGGAAGGTCAGGGGCTTTGCCCTCATGGAGAAAAGAGCTGAGGGGTGGGGCTTGACAGCTACTGTTTCTTAATAGATATTCTCCAATTGCTTTTTATTAAATAACAAAAAAATTGCTAAAAAATATTAAGGTTTTAAATTTCATACTTAAAGATACTAAAATATAGAGATATTAAGTATATTTTCATTTTTGGATACAAACATGAAAAGACTAACATCAATAAAGACATTTAAAGTAGAAGAAAGTCATTTTAAGCATGAGAACACACTGTCACAGCAGATATTTAAAATTTCTGAAGGCTGCTCAGAAGTCACATTTTAAAACAATGATGATGCTGGGCGTAGTGGTGCACGCTTGTAATCCCAGTGCTTGGGAGGCTGAGACAGGAGGATTGCACAGCTTTGAAGCCAGCCTCAGCTACTTAGTGAGGCTCTCAGCAACTTAGTAAGACTGTTTCCAAATAAAATATAAAATAGGTCTGGGAGTATATCCCTGAGGTAGAAAGCCCCTGGGTTCCATCCCCAGGGCCACCAAAACATAAATAAATAAAACAATGATGATTAAAATAATTGATACTGAAATTGTTCTCCAGATATTGCTTACAGATACCAATATCTAAATATAATAAGCAAAGATATTAAATGCAAATAAGTCTAAACAGTAAAAAGAGCTACTAATTCTAGCAGTAAACAAAGTGACTAACTTGTTTTAATTTATATAAAGAAAATTTTGATCACTAGATATTCAAACAGTATAAGGACAGTAAATGGCATCTAAGTAGGTAGTCTAGAGTATTCTGTTAGATCTCAAAGCATTCTTGTTTTTTAAAAAGTACTTTGAGATCTCACTGTGTGATTTCCTCACTAAATTTATAATTAACACAAATATTTGTATAACTAAGTCACTATCTTTTGTAAAAATTTTTGGCAGGGGGGATTGAGCCCAGTGGGATTCTACATCTGGGCCACAACCCCAGCCCTTTTTTATTTTTTATTTTGAAATAGAGACTTACTGAGTTGCTGAGGCCAGCCTCAAATCTGCAATATTCCTGTCTCAGCCTCCCAACTATTAGGATAACAGGTATATGCCATCACACCCAACTTAAACCAAAATATTTCTTAGTAAACATTAGACTAACGAATTTTATTTTAGGATTAAGTTATATTCCAATATGATTCTTCTCCAGAATTGACACTACTATGTTACTCTTCCTTCTCCTATCCTCCCTGTTAAACTTCTTCATCATTTATTAGTTTATTTTACAATAAACTTCTTAAATAATCTAGAAGCGGGACCTGTTCTAGAGTATGTGAGGGGTAGAAAGATGAAACTAAACAGGAGTTATACTTTCCTTCAATAAGCTTCTGTGGAAAATACACATAAATGAGTAAGGCAGATTAGAATAACCACCATTAAAAGGTGCTCAGAAGGTTCTTTCAATGAAGAAATTATTTCTAGAGAAGGAGACCTACATCAGAACTTGGCTCTAAAATATGGAAGTAAAGGTGAAGAATGTGATTAAAGACCTAAGATGAGGCCGGGCGTGGTGGCGCACGCTTGTAATCCCCGCGCTTGGGAGGCAGAGACAGGAGGATCGCGCAGGTTCGAAGCCAGCCCCGCGCGCTGGCTTAGGAGACCCTGTTTCCAAATAAAAATGTAAAAATAGGTCTGGGAGTGTAGCCCGGAGGTAGAAGGGCTTCCAGGAACCCCAGTACCACCACCACCAAAAAAAAAAAAAAAAAGACCTAAGATGAGAGGACTAGACATCACATGTTCCCTCCCAGCTAGAACACATGGTCCAGGGGAAGGAAGAGAGGAGCCCGGCAGTGGAGAAAGGAGACATATGGTGGAAGGTCTGCAGCGTCAGGTAAGGAAAGACAAGAAGAAGGAAGTCAGGTGTGATTTTAAGCAGTAAAACAGCAATCAGGTTCAGCTCAAAGACGATCAGACACACTAGCCGACGAGTAGTCATTTGAGCCTGAATTAAGGCTTAGGTACAACTGCGTGGGCTTTAAAACCAATGAATGGAAGAATTATAGGAAAGGATGATCGGAATGGTATTAATACCAAAAAGCTAATCATAGACAAAAAAATGAGGAACAGGGTTAGCAGAGGAAGTTAGTCTTGGAATGCAAAGTAGAATATGAAGCCAAGGCATTTTATGTGAGATGATCATCAGGGAGTTAGAATACAGGACTTGAACTCAGGTCAGACCTGAAAGTAAAGGTTTGGTGTTTCTCTGAACAAGGGACACCAAATCAAAGAATACAAAGATATAAGAGAAAATTCATAAAATCGTTTAGCCAGCAAAAGAAAGTGATCCAAAGGGAAAGACCGAGAAAGAAGGGAATCAAGAAAGCTGACTGCAAATGAAATTTAAAAGAAAAATGCTGGGCATGGTGGCGCATTCTTGTAATTCTAGCATTTGGGAGGCTGGGACAGGAGGATCGCAGTTCGTGGACAGCCTCAGCTACTTAGTGAGGCCCTCTGCAACTCAGTGAGACCCTGTGTCAAAATAAAGAATTTTAAAAAAGAGCTGGGAGCGTAGCTCTGAGGTAGAATGCCCCTGGGTTCAATCCCTGGTACAGAGAGAGAGAGACAGACAGACAGACAGACAGAAATTTAACAGAAGGAAATATAATCAAGAGTCAAATCCTGAAGAATGGAAAAGACTTAAGACCATATTTTTCCACAGTCAAAGTAATACACAGGAATGTTTTACCTTTTACATACTCATATCAATGTATTGCTATGATTATTACTTCTATATTCTCTATCCTTAGCTAGAGTAAATTGAAATATTTTATTCTTCACCTAGCTTGTTCAAAATTATGAGTCACAAAAGAAGATCTTCATCAAATATATATACAGACACATATGTATTCAACCAAAGCAGGTTTATTGATAAATGTGTACAATCATTTTTTTTTTGGTCCAGGAGATGAAACCCAGGGGCATTCCACCCGCAAGCTACACCCCCAGCCCTATTTTTTATTATTCTTTATTCTGAAACAAGGTCTCACTGAGTTGCTGAGCATCTCACTAAGTAGCAGAGGCTGGCCGCGAACCGGGACCCTCCTGTCTTGGCCTCCCAAACGCTGGGATTATAAGCATGCACCACCATGCTGAGCTACAAACTTATCTTGGTACTACATGAAGGTTGAAATCCTCACTGGTTATTTGCGCTACATATGCTGAACATCCCTGCCACAGCTACTCCCTCAATTAGCAGCAGTGAAGACTCTTGATCTGGAGTGGCATGGCACTCAGCTCTCTGCTCTGCTTGCCCCCATGGGCACAGGTTTTCAGAATGACCCCACACAAATGACCAGCATCTCTGTATCTTCATAACTGGCTTAAAAGCATCCATCATTCTCCTTCCATGCAATGCAATAAAGCTGAGCTGGAGCCCACATCACCTCCCAGCTGCCAGGCTACCCCCCTCATTCCCTACAGAGGACCACCTGCTGGTCAGACATCAATCCTGCTCTGATGAACAGCTGATTAGTGAGAGGTGGGAGAAACAGCCACCCAGCAGCTGCACCATTTTTCAGGGACAAAGCATGATGGTTAATACTTATGAGAAGATGAACACAGAGAAACTAAGCAGTTAAATCCCTGGATAAATGAAGAAGCATTGCTCAAGTTAGCTCCTGGTCAAAAAAAAAAAAAATCCTATTACTTTTCTAACATCATTCATATAAGGAAGACCGCCAGCCAGTAACAGAATTAACAATGTGCGCTATGCACTAATTCAACATAATTCATTGAACACCTACTAGGTGCCGAGCATTGAAGTAAGATCTAGATATTGTTTAGATATTGTTTAACAACTTCGATTAACTTATAACCATGGAAGAAGCCTTCCTTAGACTATCTCCTTTTGTTTGAATTTATCCTTAAATAACCCAGCTCAGACACAAAAATAAAAATAAACCTCTGGAGAGGTTTTCCTGAGTCTTCCCAGGTAAAAGTAAATCTCTTTTTCCTCAATTCTCATAGCACTCTATTTGGACCTCTTCTATGGAACATGATGATTATCCCATACTGCAATTTGTTACATGTGTCACCTCCTAATAGACTGTAAGTGACTTAAAGCCAAGTTTCATGTCATCTTAACATCCCATTATCTTCATGTTCCCCTGAGCACTATGCAGTTCCTTGCATAATGAGTGTACTAATGCACCATCTCTCATCCACCTCCGCCCAGCACAAATTAGTCGCCTAGGGATGAAGGCATTATCATATTTTCTACAGCTAATATCAATTTTGAACTCTAAAAGGGGAGACAATATACATATGTTAGAAGTATAGTAAATATGATAATTTTTAAAAGTATAGTAAATAAAGATAATATGATAAATTTACTATAGACAATAGATACTATAGACTATATATAGTAAATACAGCAAATTATCATAGCTCCAAAGTCAATAATACTGAATCTAGCATGCTTCAAGATTTAACTTCATTTTTGCATCTATTAAAGAGTCTTCTAAAAGAATAAAAAAAGCTACTAGTGTAAATATTCATGGCCTACTTTAGTTTTCTAGGTGAGCTATTTTTAAGAATTTTTGAACATTAATTATACTTAAATCTCATATTTGTTAAAACAGACCCAATGAGATTTCTACTTTGCTTTATCAACAAAGCATTAGGAAGACAATTGGGCTACTGCATGTATTTAAAAGAATTTTTTAAAGTAATGCTTACTTATAAATAATCTATAATTTATATAGTTTGCTAACTCAATCCCACCTACTTCAAATGCTCAAATTTAGCAAAAGATAACTTAGTATTTTAGAGATAATACTGAAGTACCCAGGGGCAACACTAAGTAAATGGGAAATGGGAATCAAGACCTTTTATCTTTTCTGGAGTAGATGGGCAGCCAGTAGTAAAGGGAGTAAAGTATAGTGGGAAGAGTAAAGGGTATGAGTTCAGAGAGCTGGATTCTAGGCCCGAGCTTGTCTAGAGGAACACTCTGTCCTGGGGCAAGGGATTCACACTTTCCAGGTCTGTTCCCTTTTCTATAAAATCAGATAATGCCAAGTGATCATTTTGATGAGATAACTTTAGCCATCAAAGCAAACTGTAGAGAATCAGAAGCACTTAGTCATATATGCCTTAAAGCATGATATTTTGGAGAAAGAAGAACTTCTAAGCATACATATTAGGGTTTGCTAGAGAAACACAACCAGTGAAACACACACACGCACACGCACGCGCACACGCACACACACACACACACACACACACACACGCACGCGCGTGCGCACTTCGGGGAGAGAGGATTCATTATCTTAGATCATCTTAGATGATTATAGAGGCTAAGAAGCCCCAAACCTCAAAATCGAGATGGAGCATGAAAAGAGCAAATGGTATAGTTACAGTTCCTGTCCTTGGGCCTGAGAACCAGAAGAATCAATGAAGTAAATTCCAGTCTGAGCCTGAAAGCAGGGGCTGGCCACAGCCCAGGCTGAAGGCAGAGGGATGAGGCCTCCCTCATCACCTTTCTGTTCAACTTAGGCCCTTTCATGGATTGAAAGAGGCCCACCACATTGGGAAGGGAAATCTGCTTCACTCAATCTAACAATTTAAATGTTAATCTCATTAAAAACACCTTCACAGACACGCTTAAAATGATTTTTAATCAAGTACCTGGGTACCCTTTCACCAAGACAAGTCAAACTGACTCGTAAAACTGTCACAAATTCACTCTTTGTCAACTTAAACGTATCATCTTAAATGACAATATCTAAATAAAGACAATAGCAAGAACATAATTCCACTTATATTTATCTTGCATACAACTGAAAACATACTAGCCCTTTATCCAGAAGAGGGGACAGATAGTCTTTGAGTAATTTTATATTTTCTTCTTGATATCTCATAATTCATTTTTTTATTTTAAACCACATCCATAAGTACTTTTTTATTGAAAATGGTATACATTTAAACTGTTCTGGGTGCCCTCTCCCTCCCTTTTTCCCTTCTTCCCCTCCAAACAATGAGTGTCCAGGTTAACCATGCTATATTCATACTTTTACACATATTCGGATGTAACTCCTCCATTAATCAACCTCAGCCTTCTTCCTCTTCTATCCTTCCATTCTAGCTTTGCTGAGACTTCCCCTCCATTATCTGGAGTTTGGTATCCCCAATGCTCCCTAATTTGGGCAAATTAGAGAAAAATATGTCCCTTCTCTTTCTGTGCTTGGCTAATCTCACTTAACCTAATGTTCTCCAGATCTTTCCATCTTCTTGCAAATGGCATAATTTTGTTCTTTTTTATACCTGAATAGAATTCCATTGTGTGTAGTTCCCATAATTTTGCAATCCATTCATCTGTTGATGGAGACCTGGGTTGGTTCCATATTTTGGCTGTTATAAATTGTGCTGCTATGAACATAGGTATGCATATGTTGCTGTAGTTCTCTGATTTCAACCCCTTTGGAAAAATACCCAAGAGTGGCAGAGCTGGATCATATGGTGGATCTATTCCCAGGTTTTTAAGAAATCTCCACACCAATTTCCATAGCAGCTGAACTAGTATGCACTCCCACCAACAGTGTAAAAGGGTTCCTCTTTCCCTACATCCTCGCCAGCATTTGTTGTTATTTGATTTCTTTATGCTTGCCACTCTGATTGGGTTAGATGGAATCTCAGTGTAATAAATGCTATAATGTAGCTGAGTGTGGTGGTACACACTTGTGATCCTAGTACTTAGGTTGAGACAGGAGGATCACAGATTTGATCCCAGACCATGGCAACTTAGTGAGACCCTGTTTGAAAAGCAACAACAACAACAACAAAAAAATTAAATAGGACTGGGTGGGTGGGAAGCTCAGAAGTAGAGCACCCAATGGGTTCAATCCCCAGTTTCACCAAATAAATAGATAGATAGATACTATGATGTAAAACTAACAGTACTTAATGATATTATATAAGGCAAATACATCTTGTTATATGCTAAAAGACTTAAAAAACATTTACTTAATATATTTACACACATGCACAAAAACATTCATAATGAAATAAAGAGGAAATACAACAATTATAATCCTTATTTTTATCTTCCACTACACAGTCTCTATTCCTGTTGGCGCAGCAAGGATATCCACTGGTTGTGATTTCTTACCTGGTAAGGTGACCCACACCTTCATTCCTGAAGGGTATGGGCTATTAGTAGTCCTACCTGGATTGGGTTGTCATAGTTTTACATTGACTTCAATCACAGTGCATGGTAATATGGTTCTTCTATGTCCAGGCATTCTTCCTTCTCTCTATTGTGGACTAGCAGCCCAATCTGCCCTCAGTAGCCATGATCAATCACCCTAGCCAGCACAGTAACTCCCTTCTTTGCCTGGGATTCACAGGCGTGAGGAATTGAAAGTGACCGGGCAACAGTATTAACTTCCATTTCAATGGAATCATTGTGTCTTGGTTGAAGCATTCCTTCCTTTAGAATTAAGACCTCTAAGTCAGCAGGGCATAAGGTCATGGGAACAGGAAGCAAAAACTTTCATTAGTGGTCGGAGTAATGATGAGTGGTATCACTACCATTTGAACCCAACTTCCCTGGGTCTTGAGCTTGCAAACCATAGATCTTGTCAGCTCTTGACCTCCACAATCATAGAAGCCTATGTATATGTATGTGTGTGCGTGTGTGTGTGAGTGCGTGTGTAAAAAATGTATTGGTGCTATTTTTCTGAAGAATATTAGTGTGTATTTGGTACCAAGAGTGGTTCTAGAGGAGCAGAATGTTAAGGATGATTTTTTGAATAATGTTTCTGGAATTGGTTCTCTAATCCGATCAGATTTAAAGATGCACTTGATGCTTTTCCCAGTCATAAAGAGAAGGCATGAGTAACTGCATGAAGAAGTCACCCAAATGCCTGTGTTGCTAACTCCTACTTTATTGCCTTCTTCCTCCCATCCTGCATATGAATGGAGTGGTCACATGGTGAGTTTCCTATGGAGAGCTGATAGAGAAAGAGAAGATTTGGCCCAGCTTTATAGATGGTTCTATAAGATATTCGAGTGCCACCTGAAAGCAGCTAGCCACAGACTTTGGCCCTTTCCTGGGACTCTGCAGGACAGTGGTGAAGGGCAACCCTCCCAGTGCATGAACTGGGGGTAAAAAAAGTGTTTTATTGTTAAATTTTGCAGTTGAACCATAATAAATAAGAGACTCTTAGGGTTGAAAAATATTCCTATTCAATGAAATTTGTATTTGATGGGACAGCTCAGTTACTGGGGCTGATAAAAATACCACTATTGCAGTTTTGCAAAAGTTCAGAGCTCAGACAATCATGAGCACTTATTTTGCTCATAAATATTACCCTTGCAATATTTAAACTCATATTTTAAGGGTAACTTCATCTTATGCTCCAAATAACTTAAAAATAAAACTTAAATCATAAAACCAAATAAAATAAAATAAAGTAAAATGCCACATGGTTAAAACAAACCTGGACCTCACTGAAGTTGAAAAGTTGGTGCAAAACTCACAGGCCTCGAGGTTTGGGTGCTTTCCAAAAGCTTTTTATCTGCTGTTCCAAAGTGATGGCTCTTTCCTGAGCAGAGTCACACAGAATGTGAAAGAGGGAGCATTTTTTATGGTGGGAAAGGCTACCTAGAGAATCCACATGTGCCACCACCTGCCTCCTCTCCCCTCAAGTGCCTCCCAAGAGGAAATCACAGCTCATTGATTCAGTCATTCACTCACACAATGATTACTGATACGTACTCAGATACGTACTCAGCTGTTTTTAAATATCCTTTACCTTTTCCTGGTTTTCCCCTACAGGGCTTAAAAGAGAGAGAGAGAGAGAGAGAGAGAGAGAGAGAGAGAGAGAGAGAGAGAAGGTGCTGAAACTCAAAATAGCAATGACAAATAAATTTCTCTCATTAAAACACTTAGAGCCAGGCATGGTGGCACACACCTACAATCCCAGTATTTGGGAGGCAAAGTCAGGAGGATCACAGGTCTGAGGCTAGCCTTAGCAATGTAGCAAAGCCCTATTTTAAAATAAAAAGGGCTTGCGGGGCATGGTGGCACACACTTGTAATCCCAGCATTCGGGAGGCTGAGACCGGAGGATCGCGGCCAGCCTCAGCTACCTAGTGAGGCCCTATGCAACTCAGTGAAACCTGGTTTCAAAATAAAGAATAAAAAATATGGCAAGGGGTGTAGCTTGGAGGTCAAATGCCCCTAGGTTCCACCCCCAGACCTGCAAAAAAAAAAAAAAAAAGGGCTATACAAGTATAGGTATAGGGGTATATAATCAGGGGTATATGCTCAAGGGTATAATTCACAGGTAGAATGCCCCTGAGTTCAACCCCAGTACGAAAAAGAAAATTTTGAAAAAGTAGGAACTTCAAAACAGTGATGCTTTCTTATTTATATTTACCTCACCACGAATATTGTTATATACTCTTAACCAAAGAACACTAAAGTTTACAATCTATTCTGCTCTTGCACCCTTATTTATGTCAAACTGGTATATTACAGAAGAATTCAGAACAGGGTTTAGAACAGAGAATACCTGCTTCTCACATCACCTGTTCATTAATGCTAATGTCCTCCCACATGAACCTTTCAGAAAGGAGCCACATAAAGGAAATACACACAGATATCAACTTTCCAAGCTTTGCCTTGTGTGTGTGTGAGTGTTCTTGGGTACAGATCTAATCTAGAGTGAGACTAGAATACAAAAGTGTTCACCATACTGATTTAAAGTAGCCCTGCTGATCTATTGACAATAGTTTGCAAAATAAAATGATCAAGGAGATTCCTAGAAGATGACAGCGGCCACGGTCACAGTGGTGACCGCGGCCACAGCAACAATAGCTGGCAGTGGCCAAATAGGAAAGGTATTCCTCTGAAAAATTCCAGACATCAGATTTTGGTTTAATATCTGATAAGGACAATATATACAGACATTTATAGCCATGACTTCCTAACTAAAATATAAAAAAGAAGAGACAGACCAAGATGGTGGAGACGGCAGCAGCGGCGGCGGCCAGTATTCGGGAGAGCTAGATACAACCAATCCAACCCACCTTGAACTGTTGAAGAAATCTCCCCGCAAAAAAAGACTGTTCTACCCCACATGCTCAGGAATTCTGGACAAAATACTATGTAAGAAAAATGCTCAGGAGGAGGGCCAAGATGGCGGTGGTGGCAGCAGCCAGCATCGGGGAGAGGCAGGTAGATTCATTCTAATCCACCCTGAACTTTTGAGGAAATCTCTCCAAAAGTAGACTGCACCTGCCCCACATGCTCAGGAATTCTGGACAACATACTATGTAAGAAAAATGTTCGGGCCATGTCAGATGGGGCCCTGCATAGTCGGGTTGGCTGGTGCCACATGTCCTGGGAGCCAAGGGCACTCCTGGCTGTCGTGCTCCTCTGCGCAGCGCTGGGGCTGAGTGCGCACAGAGCACAGAACCCGCTCTCCATGGTGAGGCTGTGGGCCTCCGCGCTGGGTGGATAAAACACATTGCTACTAAGTACTTGGGCTCCAACTCCTGCAAAAGACACGTATTGTTTTCTTTTATTAAAAAATATCAAAGGCCGGGCGTGATGGTGCACACTTGTAATCCCTGCGCTTGGGAGGCAGAGACAGGAGGATCGTGCCAACCATGCTGGCTTAAGAGACCCTGTTTCCAAATAAAAAGTATAAAATAGGTCTGGGAGTGTAGCCCGGAGGTAGAAGGGCTTCCAGGAACCCCAGTACCACCAAAAAATAAAATAAAATAAAATAAAATTGAAGAGGTTGGAAGATGGCAGTGGCTGACGTTGCAGCTGCAGAGGCGACCACAGCCACAGCAGTGATGATTAGCAGTGCTGAATAGGATATGCATCCCCCTGAGAAATTCTGGACAACAGATTTTGATTTAAGAGCTGACTGGGACAACACACAGAAACATTTCCAGTCATGACTTCCTATCTGAAATATAAGAAAGAGTAGAAAATGGGGGATGACACATGTGGAGGGAAAAATGGGAACCTCTGTAAACGTTATGCCCACAGTGACAGGAACAAGAGCCTGCCAGGCAGTGAGGCTGGGTCTGGAGCCAGGGAGGCCGGGCCCGAATCCTGCTGCGGGGCAAGGCCGGGTCTGGAGCCAGCAAGGCTGGGCCTGGAGCCTGTTGTTGCACGGCAGGCCTGGAACTGGGGCCTGGTTCACAGCAAAGGGCTAGGAGGTTTCTTCAACTGTGTGGCCAGGAAGCAATAGAAACTGCCGCTGCCTCACCTAATCTCAGCAGATTTCCAGATCCAAGTGACCTCTATTTTAAAAAAAATTGGTTGTGAGTAGATCATCCTATCAAAGTTACTCACCCTCTGGCTTTCAGGTTTTCAGTATGTGGGAATAAGTGTGGAGAAATAGAAGCTCTAATACATTGTTGGTGGGATTGCAAGTTGGTGCAACCACTTTGGTGGACAGTACAGAAGATCCTCAGAAGAAGGAAAAGGAACTTACCATATGATCCAGAAATACCACCTCTGGGTATCTAACAAAAAGAATGAAAACCAAAATACCAAACTAATGCATGAACGAACAACCATGCTCATAGCTGCACAGTTCATCATTGCCAAACTGTGGAACCAGCCAAGATGTCCTTCAGCGAATGAGTGGATTTCAAAACTATGGGATATGTACACAATGGAATTTTGCCCAGCCATAAGGGAAAACAAAATTATGGCATTTACAGTGAAATGTCACAAAAAATATGATATCAGATGCTTTTCTTAATGTGAAAATATTAGGGAGAAATGGGTAACAGGAGAAGCTCTAGATGAAGAAGGGACCCTATTATGGTGACATATCTGAGGGGATAAGAGGGAGGATAAGGGAAACTCTTTAAAGCACATGATGTATTTAAACATATCAAAATCAATCAGGAAGCCAAGCATGGGTAGGTGGGAGGGGGAGGAAAAGGGTTAGAGATTGGGTAGGGGCTGACTGGGTGATGTGTGCATATATATCTCCACAAGTTTTTTATCTCATTGAGATATATGACTACAATGCACCAATAAAAATTTATTTTAAAAAAATGATCAAAAAGTAAGATTTTTCTCCATTTAGAAAATATGGAGACAGTCAAGTTTAACTATTTTTGGACAAAATTTGCCTTGAGTACATAAAATAACAAAATCTTGACCATAAGTGACCTTTGAGGCATCTTCTCAATCCAGGGCTCATGTGCCCTGGGAATGTAATTACTCAGGGTACCACCATGATGCAGACTTCTGATGTACTCCTTCCACTGGATATTGGAGCCGTGACTGAATTTTCATTATCATAAGGGGTTTTCTTTTATTTATTTAAAAAATATGGAATAGAAAGAACAATCAAGCATACTGATCAAAGTGTTTTTGTTGTTGTTAGTTAGTTTTTTGGTTTTTTGGTGGTACTGGGGTTCCTGGAAACCCTTCTACCTCCGGGCTATACTCCTAGACCTATTTTATACTTTTTTATTTGGAAACAAGGTCTCTTAAGCCAGCGCAGCTGGCTTTGAACCTGCACGATCCTCCTATCTCCGCCTCCCAAGCTCGAGGATTACAAGCGTGCGCCACCAAGCTGGGCTCAAAGTTTTAGTTCCAAGTTCTACTACTTATAGTTTTCCAATTTCACAGAGGCCTACCATCTAGACTAATACACTCATGGAGCTTTTATGGAGAAATGGCAAAAGTTCCAAGAATTTTTTAAGTCTAAATTTGATCCTTAATGTTTCATTATCCTTACTAAAAAGATTTAAAATTTGAAAATTTAAAAATTTTAATTTTTTAATTTTTTAATTTTTATTTTTTAAAATTTAAATTTAAAAACGTCACTTTAAATTTTTAGGCCTTGGTTTCTTCCTTTGTAAAACAATGTGGTTATATTAAGTTCATATCTAAAACATCTTTGTATTCTATATTCCGTGTGTGCATGTGTGTATGTGTGTGCTATTCAGAATTGAACCCCCAGGAGCATTCTACCTCTGACCTCTACTTCCAGCCCTATTTTACTTTTTATTTTGAAACAGGGTCTCACTAAGTTGCAGAGGGCCTTGCTAAGTTGCTAAGGCTGGCTGCGAACCTGCAAGCCCCCTATGTCAGCTTCACAAGTACTAGGATTACAAGTATGCATCACCATGCCCAGCTGTGTTCTATATTCTGAGATTAGAGAGTTAATGATAAGTGTTCTCACCACAAAATTCCATTTATGTGAGGTAATATTTATAATAATTAACTAGATTTAACCATTCCACAATTTCATATTTTAACCTGATAAAGACACAAAATTTTATCTGTCAATTTAAAAATACATAAACAAATAAACTGTCTTTGAGGTACTAGAGTCCAAGAAGTAGACTGAATCAGAAAAAAAAAAAAACCTTATATGAGTAATTTCCAAATCCCTACCAAGAACTTACCTAACTTGACCATACTGACTTCTATGCAAGCTTACCTAGGCTCACCTGTCTACCACATTGACTAGTTCTCCTTAGCTGATTTACCTAGGTTTACCTACCAAAAAGAAAACAAATTGCTTCAAATCATCCTGTGTGAGTCAGCATTTGCTGAGATAAATCCTCTTCACACCAGCATCTGTTTAATCAAATGAAATTTCTACTCAAGTTGCTACATAAAAGATCATAATATCATTTATAACATCTGTATAAATAAAATATCTAGATATATAAGAGTTTCAGAAATTTTTATATTTCATATATCATGTTCCCACAGCTTGTCTTCATGCAGCACTTAAGAAACCTTATTTGAAGATAAATTTTCACCCCCAGTCTGAAGTGCAATTTCACATAAAATCAGATTACTATATTTCTTTGCAGTTCATATATTTTTAGAGTATTAACTCATTCCATGTTTAAAGAAGAAAGACAGTCACTGTGCTATTTATGTATGAAAGATGATAATGTATAGTTCAACATCTGGTAAGCAAAAGAAAACCTACTACTTCTCTTATGTAGGGAGAGTCCACACAAGGGAATCAACTTGAACTAAAGAGAAATATTTGCATAGAGCAAAGGGAACAAAAGGAGCAAATAAAACTTGTCAAGGGGCTGTTGTTTTCAGCCTTTTCCCCAGACCCATCTAGTGCTATTAACTCCATCAGGTGGATATAAATGAGCACACTAACATCGGAGGCATTGCTATTCCACCACGCATGCTATAGTTGGGATTCAGGCCCAGCACAGTTGCCTCCATGAGGTCACGTAGCCTCCAGATGACTCTAATGAAGTGGACACATAACTGAAAACAGACAAGAGGCCAGGCTGCACTGCCAAAGACTGCACTTCAGAAAGGAATCCTAAAGGAAGAGTTGGGGGTAGGAGAGCAGAGAGGTGACAGTGGTCCCAAACATAAAGAAGAAAAGAGAATGCCAAGGAAGGATGGTTGAAATGTTAACTACGTGGAAAGTAGTTATACATGGGGACAGGCTGACCACCAACAACCTACATAAACTCTAGAAATCATCTCCTTCTCTCTCGCCATTGAGTAACAGAGCTCAGGTGAATTTCCTTTCTCCTTGCCCCACCCTACCTCATACTCATTATTTCAGTTGAGCAACTGCAGTAGGCTGGTCTCACAGCTTCCAGTCTGTGCCCTGGTCCATCTGTACTTCATCCTTTGCCGCTTAATCTAACAGTTTTGGCCGTATTGCTTTTCTGTGTAAAATTCAACATGGTTTTCCACTACCCACACAATAGTCATCAATATAGTATTTTCCACTATACGTGTGCACTTTTATATTTAAGCTGTTCCCCAATATGGCCCTAAATTAACCTTATGAGCTTTGTGACCATTACACTAGCCGTTTGACCTTCTGCAAGTTACTATATCTATACCTCAGTATATCAGTATATCAACAGTAAAAGAAAAATAATAGTACTTGCTTTTTTCAAATCACCATTTTCACTGTTGCAATCCAAACCACTTTACCACCACAACTTAAATGAAGGAAGATTTATTTGCTCACAGTTCTGGAGATTTCAGGGGTTCAGTGTATGTAATAGGCCAGGTTATATCTACAGAGGTCAGGGCATGGCAGCAGAGGCAGAGAGAGCGAGCAAAAGAGCTCTGCTCTCACATCATGAAGGTCAAAAGTAAGAAAGAGCAAACAAGGGGATTCAAGGACACAAGCAGTCTCCAAAGCTACAATCCCAGTGCCTTGCCTTCTCCAGCCCCACCTGTTAAGGTTATTGCCCAATAAATCCATTACAATAAATTTATCCACTGATGAGATTTCAACCTCCATGACTTAATTATATCAGCTTTGAGCATTAATATATTAGTTTTTTTGGGGGGGTTGCAGGTTTAGGGATGGAACCCAGGGGCATTCAACCTCTGAGCTACACCCCCCGCCCTATATTTTATTCTTTATTTTGAAACAGGGTCTCACTAAGTTGCAGAGGGCCTCACTAAGTAGCTGAGGCTGTCTGCAAACTGTGATCCTGCAGTCTCCACCTCCCAAATGCTGGGATTACAAGCATGCACCACCACGCTCAGCTCCATACAATTCTTTTGAAAAAAATAAAATAATACATGTAAAACACTTGAAACTGCTTACACTATTATAAGTGTTCAATAAAAGCTATCATTATATCATGTTTATAATAAAATAATTAATGTTATTACCTTTCACCTAAATATTGTACAATACCTCAGCATAAGTGTTGTTAACAATAATAGTGATGTGTTGGCACCAGGACTTAAATACAACTGATATGGCTTCGAATTTATGCTTTTAACTACTATACTATGATACTAATGTTATGGTTTGAATTTGGAATGTCCCCCAAGATTTCATGTGTTGAAAACATGGTTGCCAAAGCAATAATACTCCGAAGTAGAGTTTTTGGAAGTAATTGCATCATGAGGTCTCTCATCAGTGGATTAATCCCTTGATGGTTAAATGGACTACTGAGAGGTGGTAGAAACTAAGTAGGTAGGCATGGTTGGGAGGTGGGTCACTAGGGACATGCCCTTGTGGACTATATCTTCTCCCTGATGTGTGTGTGTGTGTGTATATCTCACTCTCCATCTCCTGCTTCCTGGCTGCCATGAGTGGAGCAGCTCTTCTCCAGCACACACTTCTACCATGATGCTCTGCTTCACCTCAGGCCCAAAGCCATGGAGCCAGCCCACCATGGGCTGAAACTTCTGAAACTGTAAGTCAAAATCTTTCCTCTTCTAAGTTGTTTTTCTCAGGCATTTTGGCCCCAGTGAAGAAACACTGACTAATATACCCATAAAGAAACTATCCAAGCCGGGCCTGGTGGCACACACTTATAATCCCAGTATTTGGGAGGCTGAGACAGGAGGATCACGGTTCAGGAACAGCCTCAGCTACTACTTAGTGAAGCCCTTTGTAAATCAGTGAGACCCTGTTTCAAAATAAAGAATAAATAAATAAGGCTGGAAGTGTAGCTCAGAGGTAGAATGCCTCTAAGTTCCATCCCCAGTACCACAAGAAAAAAGAAAAAGAAACTATTCAATTTCTAACTCTAAAATGTAATTCCAAGTGTTTGTTCTTACTATTTCCTCTATCTGAAGGATCCTTTCATTCTCAAATTTTCAAATTCTTAATCATTTGAAATCTAGCCAAAGCTGGGTGTGGCAGCCAATACCTGTAAGCTCATTACTTGGGAGGATTGCAGGTTTAAAGGCCAGCCTCGGCAATTTAATGAGGTCCTCAGCAACTTAGTGAGAACTTGCTCAAAACAAAATATAAAATAGGGCTGAGAGTGTACCTCAGAGGTAGAATGCTCCTGGGTTCAATCCCCAGTACAAAAAAAACCTCCATTCACCACCCTCTCTAAGACATCTCTGAATTTTCCAGCTAAATGTTATGGCCTACCAATTTTGAATTCTACTTACACTTTTATTTATATTTTCACATGATATTTATTATGAAATTTTAGCCCACTCTGTTTTCATATCATGTTAAAGTTTATGAATCATTTTCAACTACATCAACTCCTAATTTCCCCAGCTCATGCCCTTGAGGCAGGACCTGGGACTTACTTCTCTATGTAACTTCACCCTGCCCTAATACAGTGCCTAACTACAGGTCCTACAGTGTCTGTGTGTGGATCACAGGCTACCCAGGAGAAAGCAGTTCAGTAAAGTGGTTGAAAGAAGAAAACAAACTACTTTTCAAATGAGAAATATCAGGGCTGTGGGCATAGCTCAGAGGTATCACACACAAAGCCCTTGGTCCCCAATACCAAAAAGAGAAAGGGGGAGAGGAAGAGGGAGGGAAAGAGGGAGAGAGGGAGAGGGAAAGGGAGAGGGAGAGAGAGGGGGAGAGAGGGGGGGGAGGTTTTTGGTTTTTAGATACTAAATCCCATTTTTCTTTAAGAAATAACTTTCCAACTTTTAAGAAATTGATTTTCATTACCTGTTTTTTTTCTAAATATACTGTTAATCCTCCTTAATTACTAGAAAAATGGGGGTTCATTGCAATAGTGACCAAAAGAAAAAGTCTGTCAACAGCAACCACAATTCTATCACTGTGACTAATGGTATTTTCCATTTCCACATGGTTGTTTTGATTGAATATATAAAGCCCAAAGGTTAGGTTGATTAATTTTAATCCCAGAGGCATTCCCCTGGTTCTGATATGGTAGGAATACCACATTAAATTATAACCGCAGAGTTTCTCCACCAGTGGTAGATGCCCCCATGAACTGTAGGTGGGATTACCAAGAGCATCAATTCAAATATGTGACACATATCGTGTTTCTATTTCTAAGTATTTATATTAATATGAACAATATTTGATATGTGTGCAGGCATATGTTTACTATTTCCATTTCTTTTACAGCTATCTCTGGACTTTTTCTCCTTCTCCACCTAGTCTCATGTAAAAAAATAAAAAGTAACAAAATAACAAAAGAAAAACAGAAGGAAAGAGACACAGCAAGACAGCCACAGGCTACCCTACCATCCCACATCACACACATTGTGGGAAGAATCTTTAAAATATTTAGTGCAGAACTAACAGGAGATAAGTAAACTTGTTCTCAAATTTTAGTTCAAGAACTAGAATTCCTCTTTATGACTCTAGGTATAGCTGTATCAGGTGCAAAGCTGAATAGAAGAGAAAACTGTCCTGAAGTTTAACCCAGTTTCTTATACAAAGCCTCCTCCATTTCCAGCCTCAACATTTTAAAGATGCTTCCTTTACAGTGCAAGGTATCATTCTGTAAAGACTGAACTAATTAATTATCCCATGAGTACTGGGCAATGGCAGACAAGAGAAGAGCTATGCTCATACTAAGTAGATTCCTTGATTTGGAGAGAGCTGCACAGCAAGTTAACGAGGAAAACAATGAATTAAATGTTTTAAATTAGGTACAGTGGGGAAGGAACAGTTTGGAGATTTTTGTTGTTGTTTTTGTTTTGGTGGTACTGGGGTTCCTGGAAACCCTTCTACTTCCGAGCTACACTCCCAGAACTATTTTTTTTATATTTTTTTATTTGGAAACAGGGTCTCAAGCCAGCAAGTCTGGCTTCGAACCTGCGCAATCCTCCTGCCTCTGCCTCCCAAGCGCAAGGATTACAAGCGTGCGCCACCACGCCCGGCTGGAGATTTTTTTTTAATGAAATTTAGGGCCATTCTACCTCTGAGATATACCCGCAGCCCTATTTTTTTTTTTTTTTTGAAACAGGGTCTCACTGAGTTGAAGAGGGCCTCATTAAGTAGCTGAGGCTGCCCACAAACCGTGATCCTCCTATCTAAGCCTCCCAAATGCTGGGATTACAAATGTGCACCACTCCAAAAAAGAGTCTTACCCTGAAGTCTGCTGATTTTATAAAAGTCTGATTATTAGGGGAGGAAAATATAAGAGGGTTGAAATATTACTAAACTCATGGTATTCCTTTACCATGTAGATAGTGAGAATGATGTTTACAAAAAATGTTAATTACATGAAAATGTTTACTGGATATATTATTTGTATGATATCAACTATGTATAAAATATATTAACATTTAAAGAAACAAAAGAAAACATGTAAAAACATAATGTTGACTTGGATAATTAAATCTTCAATTTTTGTGTGTATGTGTGTGATACTAGGTACTAAACCAAAAAGTATCCTGCCTCTGAGCTATAGTCCTATTTTTTACTTTTGTTTTATTTTATTTATTTATTCTGATATTAGAGTTGAACTCAGGGGCATTATACCTCCAAGCTATAACCTCCTGGCCTTTTTCATTTTATTTTATTTTATTTTATTTTATTTTATTTTATTTTATTTTATTTTTTGGAAACAGGATCTTGCTAAGTTACTGAGGGACTCACTAGATTGCCAAGGCTGGCTTCAAACTGTCTTCACCTCCAGTAACTTGGAATTACAGGCATGTACCACCACCACATGTGGCTATTTTTTTATTTTGAAACAGGGTCTCACTAAGTTGTTAAGAGTCTCATTAAGTTGCTAAGACTGGCCTCAAACCTGAGATCCTCCTCTCAGCTTTCCAAGTACTGGGATTGCAGGCATGATCCATCATGCCCAGCTTAAAACTATCTTTTCTATAGTTCTTATTTTCTGTCTTTTCCCCCCCAAAAGTTTATATCACCCTTACAATCAGGTGGAAAAGATAAAATTAAAAAAATTTTTCAAAATGTACTTTTAAAGGAAAGATCAAGAGAAAAACATTAGCCCAATTTACTTCTATTTGTACATATAGTTTGTGAATTATGAAGACTGATATAAATTATTATTTTAAAAATAAAGCAAAACCTGATGGGAGTGGTGGCGCACGCTTGTAATCCCCGCGCTTGGGAGGCAGAGACAGGAGGATCGCGCAGGTTCGAAGCCAACCTCACTGGCTTAAGAGACCCTGTTTCCAAATAAAAACATAAAATAGGTCTAAGAGTATAGCCCGGAGGTAGAAGAGTTCCATCCCCAGTACCACCTAAAATAAAGTTAATTAATTAATTTTAAAAATTAAAAAAGCAAAACCTGAAAAGATTTCCTATATAAATTACAACGTAGCTGGACGCGGCAGCGCACGCTTGTAATCCCCACGCTTGGGAGGTGGAGACAGGAGGATCGCGCAGGTTTGAAGCCAGCCGCGCTGGCTTAAGAGACCCTGTTTCCAAATAAAAATATAAAATAGGTCTGGGAGTATGGCCTGGAGGTAGAAGGGTTCCATCCCCAGTCCACCAAAAAAAAAAAAAAAAAACCTAGAATGTAACAAACAGAATCATGAAAATATTTAAGCAGCCTTTATCATTTATTATATTTCAAAGTATTCTTCACTGAGATTTGATTATCTTTAACTTTCTAAAATCAAAAATAGCATCCATCACCAAACAACCATACACAGTTGAAATGCTTGATACCTTATAAAAACTAAATATTTCTTGAGTTTAAACAAGTTTTTAAATAAAGAAACTGTGCATGCCTGTAAAAAAAAAGTGTGTGTGTGTGTGTGTGTGTGTGTGTGTGTGTGTGCATGACTTCTTTAACAGGTAAAAGTTGACAACTGTGTAGGAATTCTATCAAGGCACTCCCATAGCAAGTCATTACCGACTAACACAGTAATAGCATGAGCACCTAATATTTTGATGTAGAGTAATTCAGCTTTGCCATTTTTCTTTTTGCTCCTAAAACGGGGCAACTTTTTTGTACTAAGGGCAAAAAAGTACAGCCAGCCCTATTTTTTATTTTGAAACAGGGTCTTACTAACTTGCTGAGACTGGCCTTGAACCTGCAATCTTCCTGCCTCAGCATTCCAAGTAAAGGGATCACACAGATCTGAACACAGCTTAGAACAAAGTCCTCTCTGCCACGGGAGCTGCACAGTATACACCCGCCTTTCTTTGTCATGAGCACTGAGACCTCTGCTCTCTATCCCCTTCTCTTATCCCACCTTGAGAATATACTCGGTGCAGGACTTAAGAGATACAATGTGCTATCAATACACATACACACACACACACACACACACACACACACACACACACACCAGCATACATGCAACCCAATCATTCATTAAATAAATTCTTAAGCCAGGCCTAGTGGCGCATGCTTGTAATCCCAGCATTTGGGAGGCTGAGACCAGAGGATCATGGTTCACATACAGCCTCAGCTACTTAGTGAGGCCCTCTGCCAATCAGTGAGACCCTGTTTCAAAATAAAGAAAAAAAAAATTGGACAGGGCATGTACTTGAAGGTCAAATGCCTCTGGGTTCCATCCCCAGACCTGCAAAAAAAAAAAAAAATCAAAAAAAAAAAAATCTTGTTCAATGTCCTCTACAGACCACACACAGTGAGCAACTCTTGGCATAAAAGAGTCTCTTCCTTCATGTAACTTAAAAACCTAAGTGGGATAAACCATCCAAAAGGAAATAACAAAACCTGATTATAAATGCAGATTTTGTAAAAGTGCTGAATTTTATGGGATCCAGATTTCTAAGGAAGTGCATGAGCAGGAGAATCTCAGCTTCAGAAAGGAAGTTTAAAGTGAGAACTGAAGGCTGGGGCGGGTGCAGGGTGTCCTGTGATAGCAAGGATGAAGGCCAAGAAACTGTAAAAGAGAAAACAGGACAGAAGAGGAATCGCGCTCCGGGCGGCGGAGGGGAGAGGACGAGGCTGGGGACGCTGCCGGAGGCTCAGTGGAGGCCACATTAGCCACCCCAGCAAGTCTGGGTTGCACTCAGCACTGAATGTACTTTATTTTAGAAGGAGCACTCTGGCTATAGTGGAGGACAGGCTGGGAAGAGGGGAAACCATTTGGAAGGCTGATACCATCACCCTAAGAAAGAGACTGGCTGGTAGGACTAAGCAGAGGAAGGGAGTAGACAAACAAGGTATTTAGGAGGGAACAGACAAGACTTGGTGAATGAAGAATTACTAGGGTGGGTGGCAGGGGCAGTCAAAAAGAATTCTGAAGTATCTGGTGGGAACAATGATCACCATTCACTGAGGGGGGCTCAGGGGAAGGGCAGATCAGGTGGGAAGTAGGGATGAGAAATTCAGTTTGAGCCGCTGTGAGTCTGGGGTGTCCAACCAGACATCAGGACTGCTGCGCATTCTCCCCAAAGGAAGTTCGGGATGAAATCGAGACATGTAAGGTGATAGCATCATAAACAGGTTCACAGACACCTTATTTACACTAATGGGTTCTGGTTTCCATTATTTTTGACCACATGGTTTTGCCTCTGATGTTAGATAATTAATTTTATCACATTTTATAGAGACCAACATCACCTTGTGGAAGAAAATAAATGCTTTCCAACTTAAGACAGTCACACTAAAAGAAAGGTTAATAGGTACATACCATAATTTCTCATTAATCTATTCATAATGTCTTCTTGTAATAAAGAATATTAAAGTAAATTCAGATCCGACTTCATGGATCATGCTCTTGCTCAGACATATTTGACATTTCCAATTTTAACCATGTCACCAAGATGGAAAAATTCATGATTTAGTAACCTGAGCAAAGCTCATTGTTCATCCAGTATTTTACTTAGAAAATCCTCAAGTTTTCAGGGCAAACCATCAGGTATCTCCGTTCATCTCTCCTGCTCTCCTCTATTAACCTATTAATAATAGAGAGCTGAAATGCTGCCGAATACTCAGTGTAGGATAAAGCTTAATAGGGGTGATCGCCTATGCAATGAATACTTTCAAATGAAGGCACACACATAGCACCTCCATCTCACAAATCAACAATGGCTTCCCTTTCGTATTTATTTTCAATTAATAGTGACATTTTCCTTACATTTTTTATTAAAATATACCATATTAATCAGCTGTTCCATCTTTACAACCAAAATACCTAACAAAAACAACAAAGAGGATAGAAGGGTTATTTGGCTTATACTTTCAGGGGTCCAGTCCACGGCAGGAGGAAAGCTGCTCACAGTAGCCAGAAGCAGAAAGAGGGAAGAAGGGACCAGGGACAGACAGAGTCCCCAAGGCCACACCCTACACCACGCAGGAAGCCATCCAAATGATTAATCCAGCAGTGCATTTATCCACAGAGCCCCGATTCAGTTTTTTGTCTCTAAACATTTTTGTATTGCCAATACATAAGCTTTCCCAGGAAACATTCTATATTCAAACTGTAACATATACTTATAACTGAGGTGATAAACATCTATTCTTACTTTTTGGCTATAACAACGGTATGTATTAAAGAGGAAGAGGAAGTGTTTGGGTTCTATGTCATTTTACTCTATGAATAATTAAAGATACTTCAGAATACCAATCTTAAGGTTCTTCTCCAAAATAACTGTTGTAGTTGCTCAGCCACCAGAACTTCATGAGTTTTTTCTGGTTGTTTTGTTTTGTTTCAGGTACTGGGAATTAAACCCAGGGGTGTTCTTTTTACCTTGAAGATAAGCCCTTCCCCCGCTCTTTTGGAAACAAGGTCTCGATAAGTAGTGAGGGTCTTGCTAAACTGCTGAGGCTGGCCTCAAATCTGCAATCTTCTGTCTCAGCCTCCCCACCACTGGGATTACAGGCCTAAATTTTACATATGTAATAGTTAATTTGATTTTGTTGCTATTTGATAAATGGCTAAACAGGCAACATTAAAAAGAGAAACACTCAAAACATATTTTTCTGCTATAAGTTTTTAAAACAATGGAAGCTACAACCAAGTCAGTTCATAGAGTCCTTTATCCATATTAGCCTCATATTAATCTAATTCCTTTCTCTCTCAGCTACTGTGCCTTTCCCTAGCCATCCTTTCTGCTACTACTCCCAAGCAATTCCTTTGCCTCCGGTTTTTGGGGTTTTTTTTTGTTTGTTTGTTTGTTTTTAATAGTCTTCTCTTTAGGAGAAAGGTGTGATGGTTAAGAGCTAAAAGCTTGGACTCTGAAGTAAGATAAAATTGACTTCCTCTGCTTAAATGTTACGTGATACCTGGAGTCTCTTTAACCTCTTTTAGCTCATTTGTCCAATCTATAAAATTAAGATGGTAGAATGCTAGAATTCTAGTAAGAATTAACTAAGATAATACAAGAAAAAGTGCTTGGTAATCAGAATAATGAATGTCAGCCATAATTTTTCTAGTTTGCTAGAAATGAGCAGCTGAGGAAGCAGACAAGCCACAGTTATTCTCTGGAAGTAACGAGGAGAACATGGATGACCTCTGGAAATCCTCACAGGATAGTGAAGTGGCTTGAAGAAAGAATGTGGGTATTAAGTTTATGCCTTAAGCAATGTAATTTCTAGCATCCTAAAAAGGCTCCAAGGACCTCAAAATGGATCGTTTATGTTGTTGGCACTAAGCTTCGCAAGTTATGGGAGCCAGTAGAGACTGTACTAATAATCTGGTCGCCTCCTGACTCGTCAGCATGACCTCTTCAGTTTATAATGTTTATATCTATTTCTGCCATCTAAAGAAATATCCAAGCCGGGCGTGGTGGCGCACGCTTGTAATCCCCCCGGCTTGGGAGGCGGAGACAGGAGGATCGCACAGGTTCGAAGCCAGCTGTGCTGGCTTAAGAGACCCTGTTTCCAAATAAAATATTAAAAAATAGGTTGGGGAGTGTAGCCCAGAGGTAGAAAGGCTTCCAGGAACCCCAGTACCACAAAAAAAGAAACAAAGAAAGAAAGAAAGAAAGAAAGAAAGAAAGAAAGAAAGAAAGAAAGAAAGAAAGAAAGAAGAAAGATCGACCCATTGTGGGGAAAGAGAATAGAATTTTTTACCAATCGTTAGTCAGGTGTGGTGGTGCACACATGTAATCACAGTACTTGGGAGGCTGAAAAAGGAGGATCACAGGCTAGAGATCAGCTTCAGTAACTTAGCAAGAGCCTCAGCAACTCAGTGAAACTCTGTTACAAAAGAAAAAAGAAAAACACCTGGGGATACAGCTCAGGGGTAGAACATCCTGGATTCAATCCCCAGTACCAAAATAAAATAAAATAAAATAAACGATTGCCAATCATGAAAAACTGACCAAAATGTGGATACAACTTTTCTTTATATGGTTGAATTACATGTTTTCTTCAAGTGAAAACCAAGTAGCAATTACAGTTATAAACTGAGCCCATGGAATTCTCGGACAACCGGTACTACTTTGCCCCATGCTGACAGCCTCCCTTCTCCTTAGACCGAACGACATCACCTGAAACTGACATCCTCCTCCATCACAGGACGGAGAGCACCTGAGCCACATGCTGAGCCTCAGCTCTCAGAGCCTGCTGGGAAAAGACCATGGGGTTTGGCTTGGGTTTTTTTGGGGGGGTTAGCGATATTAACACCCAGTCAGACATCTTTCCAAATGTACCATCAAAATCTCCCCTTCACCCAGCACGAGTGGTGACAAGTACAAGAATGAATTATTATTCCTACAACTGGTAAAGTAAGAAAATCCAGTCCAGCCAGGTGCTATGGTGTCCAGGGGCAGTCCCAGCTACCAGAGGCTGAGGCAGGAGGATCGCTTGAGCCCAGGAGTCCAATGCCAGCCTGAGAAACATGTTGAGACCCTGCAGTTCTCCTGTCTCAGCCTCCCAAGGACTGGGATCAGCAGGCCCACCCAGCAGAGGCGCCACCTTTCTAAGGAGACCATTCCCTCGGGGCTACCTCACAATTGCCCCCTCAGCCACCCCTACCAACCTGAAAAGCCCGAGAGGCAAGCATCTCTCCTAAAGGATGCACCCCAGTACTGCTTCCCCACAGCTCAGGGCTTTCAGTGCGTTTGGCTCCTCCACTCTGGAGCTTTTCCTCAATTATCCCAAGCTCATATTTATACCACATGACACTAATGGTATATGCAACCAAGTGCACAAAATTACACCAATTAATTTCTCTAGTATTCCTTGTGACTGTAGCATGTGTCAGGCCCCATGTTAGGCACCAGAAAACCTATAGCATATAATTCCCTTAATAAAACTTGGAATCTAAAAACCATAATTGTCTAATACTTAACCGGCATAATTATTTTTTTTTAACTAGGGATTGAACCTAGGAACATTCTACTTCTGAGCTGCACCACCAGCACTTTTTTAAATTTTGAAACAAGATCTTGCTAAATTAATGAGGCTGGCCTCAAACTTAAGATCTTCCTGACTCAGCCTCACAAAATAGTGGGATTGTAGACATGTGCCACCATGCCCAGCTTTATATTTTATTTAGGACTACCTTCCTGTGTGCCAGTTCTGTGTTAGGTGGCTGCTATACATTACTTATAATTCTTATCAGCTATTACTATATATCTTTCTTGGATGAGAAAACTGAGGCTGGAAGGATGTAAGTAATTTGCCAATCCTTAATAGCCGGCAAGTAGCTGAACCAAAATTTAAGCCAGTTCTACCTGGTTCCAAAGTTTCAGTCCTTCCTACTTACTACATCAGTGCTTCCTCTGTGAGAAATCATCTATATTCTTTTTGCATTGTGAATACAGTCCTATTTTTATTATTGTTACTTAAAAGCAGCCATTCCTCAAACAGAGGACTGAAACTAGAGCATACAAAGAACTCAAGAAACTTACTGCCAAAAAACCAAATAGCCCAATCCAAAAAAAATGGACAAATGAACTAAATAGACACTTGACAAAGAGTACAAATGGCCAATAAGTTTATGAAAAAATGTTCAACATCATTAGTAACCAGAAGAGATGCAAATCAAAACTACCTTGAGATTTCACCTAACCCCAACTACAATGGCAATCATTAAAAACACAAACAATAGAAAATGCTGGCAAGAATGTAGAGAAGTAGGAATAGAGATACATTGTTAGTGGGATTGAAAATTAGTGCAGCCACTTCAGAAAACAGCCTCAGAAGAATGAGAATGACCATATGACCCACCTGTAGCACTCCTGGGTATCTACCCAATAGAACTGAAATCAGACGACCATAGTAATATGTGCATGTCTATGTTTATAGTAGCACAATTCATTATTGCCAAACAATGGACACCAGCCTAGGTGTCCATCAACAGATGAATGGATTATAAAACTACAGGATAAACACACAATGAAATTCTACTCAGCCTTAAAGAATAAAATTATATCATTTGCAGGGAAATGAGTGGAAGTGAAGAATTTTATGCTAAATGAGATTAGTCAGTCACAAAAAGTGAAAGGCGGGATGCTTTTCCTCAGGTGAAAGCTAGGGAGAAAGTGGGACGCAGGAGGGACTCCAGACAAAGGAGGAGAAATCCTATGAAGTGATGGAGGGGACAAACGGGAGGCAGACAGGAGGGCTCCAGGAGCACTTCAGTGGACCTGATGTGCACACACAGTGTCCTGCACGGGAGGGTGAGCGGGCGGAGTGGGAGCTGGGGGAGGGTTCGCTGAATGCTGTGCCCAAATGCCTCTATCAACAACTTCATCATGATGTGTGATTACAATGCACCAATAAAAAAGATTAAAAGACAGGGAAAATTAATTTAAGGAAGCACTTAAATGCAAAACACAGTAACGTGGAAAAGCAAAGCTCAAATGCAAGTTCAATGATAGTCAATAAAATAATGTTGGCTTGTTAAAGGAAGTTGACAGATAAAATGCCCAATTTTATAATATATTAAATTCATTTTTACCTCGCTAAAAATGTTATTTCCTTGAGCCTTTTTTCTTGGAGCACAAATAAGCATCTATTTAAGAGAAGAGTCTTTCCCTTGCTAAAATAAATTAAGTGAATTTGGTTCTTTCACTTTTTGATGAAACACCCCCACGAGAGCAATTAAGTCAACTTCTACCTTGTCTTCACAGTAACGTGAAAATCCTATCTACCATCTTGGATTTGATCTATGGAGGCCTAAATTTTCTAAGCCTCTGTAATTCATTATATTAAATATTATTGTCAGTAATATTCCATGACCTATACAGAAGAGAAATTTGACCAGCATCTTTCCAGGGAGTTCTTTACATAAATAGCTTCAATTCTGGACCTCATAGCTATTTCTCATAGTGATGATTTCCTTTTTACTTCAAGTTTTATGGTGGTGATTGAGAACCCAAGGAGAAAATATATAACTGCTATGGTACTCGTGCTAAATTTTTTTCAAAGAATTTGTGAGAGGGGAAAAAGAAAAGCAATTCCTCTGAAAATCCTAATGATGTCTTCACTGCAAATACTATTTTCAAAGAAATCCTCATTTAACTTGCATGTAGAGTATATCTGTAATAGTTTTAGTTTATCTGGTTTTTTTTTGTTTTGTTTTGTTTTGGGGGGCAGGAGTGGGTGGTAATTCTGGTAATGGAACACAGAGGTGCTCTGCCACTGAGATACACTCCCAGGCTGTATTTATTTGAGACAGGGTTTCCCAAAGGTGTCCAGGCTGTCATGAAATATGCAATCATCCTGCCTCAACCTCCCAAGTCACTAGGATTATAGGTGTGTACCACTGCATCTGGCTTGTAAATTTTTCAAATAAGAATTGAAGTATCGTGTCTCTTTCCAGATTGATGAAAGGCATACAACAGAAATCACATGTGTGCAGCAGTGTACACGGGAACTGCTACCTGCTGTGTGCAATACTGAAATATACCAAACTGTTGACCTGTCCAAATTTTAAAGCAAAAAATATCCTCTGGAAGTCATTCAATACAACTCCATTATTTAGTGGATACAGAACTAGCTAGGAGTCACCAAATAATCTCCTTGATAGCCTGTGTTCATTGATATTTGTATTTATGTCCTATCACCTCATATGAAGTAGGGTTTCTTCTTTTGGGGGCAGGGGTACTGAATACCCAAACTGCCGAGGGTCTTGCTGGGTTGCCCAGGCTGGCCTCCTGTCTCAGCCTCCCAAATACTGGGATTTCAGGAATGTGCCACCAAGTCCACTGAAAGCAAAGCCTTATGTGCTATGGGTGAGACACTGGGGAAGTCCAGAATTAAGATAAAAAGTGGTATTCCTATGGAGAGTGATATATCAAGACCCATTAGAGTATCTAAGTAAGCCTAGAAGATTTTAGAGAAGAGTTGTCATCTGAGCTGATCTTGAGCAGGTCATGAAGGGTAGGCAGACATTGACCAGGAAGAAAACGAGAGAAGAGAGTGTCCCAGGTAGAGGAGACAAAGACACAAATAGGAAACGAGCAGTCTCCAGGCCTCCTACAACTGAATACTATAACAACTGAGGCCAATGAGCAGAAGGTTGGTTAGGGCCAGCGGGGGTCCTTCCAAAAAGCAATGGAGAGCTATTATGTAAGTTTAAGGCTTGCATTTTTTAAATATCCCAGGTCATGCGGTGAATCAACTGAACAAATGTTAAAGGGAAAGTCGTATATGTCTGAGTTAAATCCATGACCAATGAGTTGAAGAGTCATGCCATACTACATGCTACGGTAATGTTGCTTTCTTTGTAATCAACTGCAGCCACAGGCTCACTAAAACACATTATTGCTTCCTGGACTCTCAGTTTATATAGAAATATAATAATTGTCTGAATTACTAAGTAGAAGTTTTCCAATAAAAGTTAATGAGATCTTAAATTAAAAGTTGCTTAAGAAATATACCCCTATCTTTTATTAAACTAGATGCCAATGATTAAAATTTTTAATTTAGCTCCAATGAGTGCCAGGCAAAGCCTTATATAATCCTATGAAAAAAACAAATTGGCACTGAACTACATCAGCAAATTGGGCTGTTGAATAATCATTAATATTAGAAAATTAATGTGACCTTTACATTTATTTCAGGACAGAAGATAATGAAATGCCAGCTTGTCAAAATAATATGTTCTCATATGATTATTACCACTGAATAGGTATAATGAGTTGGTTAAAAGTAATTACACTCAATCCAATGGCTTCCAACATTATCAAAAGTGCTAAAGGCCATCTTCTCAGTTGATCAGCAATCTTATTTTAAGGATAATAATCACTTTGTGCATTAGCAGAAAATCTTATAATTAGAAAAAAAAACCAATACCTTTACCTTGAGCAAATCATCACCTCTATGTCTCTTTCTTGCATGCAAAATATGACAGTAATACCTATCAAAGGCCTGTTCAGGTTGTTATAGGGAGCAAGCGAGATAATTAATGGGAGATAAAGTACAAACTATAAAGAGAGACAGGGAAAAGAAAGGAAAGAAGGAAGGAAGAGAAAGTAAAAGTTTCTTAATAGGGCATTTATTGAGTGTCACCCCTCATCTCTCGGACCGGCCAAGGGTTTCCACTCGCCTCGGCTGGGGGTTGGCAACTGCAGACATTAGTGTCCCTTAAGATGGTGGACGAAGAAGCCTACGGTGTGGAAAGGATGGAAGTCAGCACCAAGCTGCCTCGGACCTCTCAGAGACTGGCATCAAACAAATTCTATTTGACCACTTAGAGAAGTGGGATGATAACCACTTAATATGTCTTTATGGACTAACTTTTAAAGTGCCTTTGATTCAGTGCAATACCCATTCATTCAATTACCAAGGTAATTCCTCACAGACATAGAAATATCAGCCTTTAAATTCATTTGGAAAAATAAAAAACCCAGAATAGCCAAAATAGTTCTCAGCAACAAGAATCATGTATCACAATACCTAACTTCAAACTATACTACAAAGTCATAGTAAAAAAAAAAAAAAAAAAAAAACAGTATGGTATTGGCAAAAATATATATATATAGACCAATGGAGAGGAACAAAAGACTCAGAAACAAATCCACATACTTACAGCCAATTGATTTTTGACAAAGGGGTAAAAAAACATAGCCTGAAAAAAGGATAGCCTGTTCAACAAATGGTGTTGGCAAAACTGGTTAACCATATGCAGAAAAATGGAAATAAACCCCACATGGACCAAAGACATGGAAATCAGACCAGAGACCTCACAGCTCCTTGAAGTGGGCATAGGTCCAACACTTCAGCACATAAGTACATGTAAAACTTTCTCAACAAGAAATCCCCAAATGCACAAGAAATTAAAAGGAGGATCAATAGGTGGGATTGCATTAAACTGAAGAACTTCCCTACTGCAAAGAATCTCAACAGAGAGCCAACAGAATGGGAGAAAAATTTTGCCAACTACTCTTCCGAGAGAGGACTAATATCTAGAATGTACAGAGAACACAAGAAACTCAACGCTAAGAAAATATAACCCAGCTAGGCGTAGTGGTGCACGCTTGTAATCCCAACATTTGGGAGGATGAGACAGGAGGATCTGGGTTCAGGAACAGTGTCAGCTACTTAGTGAGGCCCTTTGCAACTCAGTGAGACCCTGTTTCAAAATAAAGAATAAAAAAATAGGGCTAGGGGTATAGCTTGGAGTTAGAATGCCCCTGAGTTCCATCCCAAGTACCACACAAAAAAGAAAGAAAACAGATAACTCAATCAAAAAATGATCAAGTGAACTAAATAGATGCTTCACAAAAGAAGAAATTCAAATGGCCAATATATGTATAAAAAATGTTCAACATTAATAGCAATCAGAGAGATGCAAATCAAAACTACCCTGAGATTTAACCTAACTCCAACTAGAAGGGCAATCATTCAAAACACAAACAACAACAAATGCTGGCGAGGATGTGGAGAAGTGGGAACTCTAAAACTTTGTTGGGATTACAAATTACTGCAACCACTTTGGAAAACAGTATGGAGGATCCTTAGAAGAATGGGAACAAACCTACGATATAGATGATCCAGCAATACCACTTCTGGGTATCTACCCAAACGAATGGAAACCAAACTACTGCATGCCTATCTATGTTCGTAGCCACACAATTCACAATTGCCAAACTATGGAACCAGCCAAGATGTCCATCAACAGATGAATGGATTATAACACTATAGGATATGTACACAAAGAAATTTTACTCGGCTGTAAAGAAGAACAAAATTATGTCATTTACAGGGAAATGAATGGAACTAGATAACATTGTGCTAAGTGAGGTCAGTCAGTTACAAAAAATAAGAAATCAGATGTTCTCCCTAATATGCAGAAGCCAAGGAGATAAAGGGTCATAGGAGGAACTCTAGACGAAGAAGGAGAAACTACAGATGAGCAAATAAGGTGACCTGAGGGGGATGGGGGGTAGAGGAGGGAAATTCTCTAATGCACAGGATGTACATTCACAAACATATCCAAATCAGTCAGTAAGCCAAACCTGAGAAGGAGGGAGAGGGGAAGGAAAGGGGAGGGAACTGAGAAGGGCTAATTGAGTGATGTGTGCATGTATGCCTCTACCATTTTGTACCCATTAAGAGGCATGCACACAATGCACCAATAAAAAATAAATAAAAATAAATAAACAAAAAGTCATTTATTTCTTTATGTGGCAAAGGCAGGATTACATGACATAGGGACCTCAGTCCTCCTTCCTCAGAATTCACAGCACAGTCATAATACCATCCACTTTAAAATTGTATACTTCATTGTATATACATTGTGCCCTCCCAATTTTTCAAAACATTTTTATTTTCTTTTTATCCAAATGTTCTATTTACCTTTTTAATTAAAAAAAAACTTCTTAATCAGAAATTGAAGCCAGGAAGGGTGACACACACTTGTAATCCCAGAATTTGGAGAGGCTGAGACAGGAGGATCACAGTTCAAGGACAGCCTCAGCTGCTACTTAGTGAGGCCCTTTGCAATTCAGTGAGACTCTGTTTCAAAATAAAGAATAAAAAATAGGACCGGGGGTATAGTTTGGAGGTAGAAAGCCCCTGGGTTCCATTCCCAGTACCACACACAAAAAAAAAAACAATAATTTTTTTTTTAATTCTCCAGTTAAGGACACTCATATTTACTGTGCACAAATTACTTTCATCTCAAATTTCTAAGCCATATGCATTGTATATAACAAAAATAGATGAGCCAGGCATGGTAGTACATGCCTATAATCCCAGTACTTGGGAGATTGAGGCAGGAAGATCATAGGTTTGAAACCTCTGCAACTTAGTGAGACTCTGTTTCCAAATATAATAATAAAATAGGGCTGGGCGGGGCTTGGGAGGCTGAGACAAGGAGGATTGCACAGGGAGGATCACACAAATTTGAAGCCAGCCTCAGCTAGTTAGCAAGGCTCTCAGCAACTTAGTGAGATCCTATTTCCAAATGAAGTATAAAAATAGGTCTGGGAGTATAGCCCAGAGATAGAAAAGCCCTTGGGTTCCACCCCCAGTACCACCACTAATAATAATAATAATAATAATAATAATAATAATAATAATAATGATAGGGCTGGAAGTGTAGCTTAGAGATAGAATGACCCAGGGTTCAATCCCTAAATAATAAAGTAAAATAGGGCTAGTGGTATAGCTTAGAGGTAGAATGCCTCAGGGTTCAATGCACACACACACACACACACACACACACACACACACACACGAAAAAGAGAATACATGGTTTGATAAGGTTCTCCTAAATCAACAGTTTTTTAATACTGGTTTACAAAAGAAGACATTATTTACACAAATTAGTTAACAATTACAGAAAGCAGAGTATTATCTTCCCTATAATGGATAATTGACTTTTTCATCTAATATTTATATTAATATTGTTAAATATTTAGAAAACATGCCAAAATATCTTAAAAAGAGGTAATTATTTAAAATGCTAAGAATTCTTGCAAAGTAATATTTAAACGCAATTTAAGAACATGAAGAAATATACAAAACTACCTCTTTTTAAGTTTCTAAGTTGATGTCACAGAAGCTGATAGCAGACTGGTGGTTACCAAAGGCTGGGAAGAATATGGCAGAGGTCGCAGAAGGGAAGTTGACTGATGAGTACCAATCACAGTTTAAGATGTTCTAGTGTGCTATTACACAGTAGGGTAGCTGCAGCTAACAATTACGTACTGGATATTATACTTCAAAAATCAAGACAAAGGATTTTAAAAATTCTCACTATAAATAAATGAAGCTTAAGGAGACATATATATTTAACCTGACTTAAAGATTATGCAATGCATATATGTACTGAAACATTAAATGATATCCCAATATTATATATAATTTTTATAAATCAGTTAAAATAAATTTAATTTTAAAAATAGATATAAAGTATATTACTTTATAATATACTGGAAGTGTAGCTTATATAAAGTATATTACTCTTCAAAATATTAAATAGAAAATTTTATTTTCTATATAACCAGAAAATAATGACTAAATTTAATAAGTTAAATTGGTATAATGGATATTTAAGTAGGCTGCTATAAAATATGGTTAAGATACTTACAAATAATCTAGGAATTTCACATCAGACTTCTTACATAACACACAGATTACATAACACACAGATGACCAACTTTCTCTTTGAATTTCTATTCTCTCTGAATTACTGAAATTCCTGAATTTTCAGTATGTGTTGGCATAGTTAAAACCACTGATCATACATTATCCCAAAAAATTGACAGTCAAAGTTATTGACTGTTGAACTTCCCTCTGACTGTATTTAAAATACAAAGTCAGCCAGGCATAATAACATATGCCTGTAATCCCAGTACTTGGGAAGCTGAGAAAGGAGAATAACAGGTTTAAAGTCAGCCTCAGCAACTTAGCGAGACCAAATAAAAATCACTACTTTTATTTTCCAAATAAAAAAATAAAATACGGTTGGCAGTGTAGATCAGAGGTAGAATGCCTCTGGGTTCAATCCCAAGCACCACAAAAAAGAAATACAAAATTAGTTTTTACACAAAAGCTACATATAAAATGGCTCTTTTCATTAAGTCATTGTTTTACAAAAACTCCTTTTTGTCACACTACACAAGGGCAGTCTGAATCCACCAACAAAATGGCTGAAAAGATAGCAGCTATCAGCAATGTCCCCTGCTGTCTATAAAAACCATGTGGCCCTTCACGGAGAAGGCATGCATGCAGTGTGGTACTGGACTATTGTGAATGGTCTCAAGTGGAGAAAGCCATCTATCCTTCTGCCCTGAGACAGGAACCCTGTAAACACTCCTTGGGGATCATCCTAGTTTCCTTTAGTGCTGACCCTAAACAGGCTTTGAACTGTCAGCTGTTTGTCACAAGTCCATCTCAAGGCGCTTTTCCCAGTGATTTCAGGGGGTTTAGTCTGTGGTGACTGACCATGCCCTAACACAAAGATCAGTGTGTCTGGGCACAAAGCAAGACTGAGATGTGAATGACCTTTGTAACATCTTGCCACAAAGAAAAAAGAACCGTGAATGTGGTCAACTACCACACACGCAGAAGAACCCGAAGGAAGAGAGGAAGATTGGTGAGGGGCTCTGCCTTCAACCACATTTTCCTAAAGAGGTATAAAGATCTGTCCTCTTCACTCTTTCTACAAAAAACATTAAAAGAAATCACGTTTTCTATTCAACACCAGGCAAAAATTAAAATAGAGTACAACATATGTGAGGCTTACAGGCAATTTATAGTGATCCTAGAGGTTGTCTGGCTACACCCTGATGCCAAACTGCGAAAAGCCTTGTTAGGGCATCTCCCACAGAAGTCCTCTGAATGCTTTCCTTCAGGTAGGCCTCCCTCCACTAGGCCGGCCCAGCCCGCGATCCCTGGCAAAGGCCCACCATTCTCAGAGTTAAACCCAGGAGCAGCTCTTGTACAAAGTCTTCCCAAACTACACTTCTCCACAAGCACCAAAGAGCTGATAACCCTTCATCACTGTCGACAAGCCCTCAATGATTATGTCTTTCTTTTTTAGGCCCCTAACATGGGGCTGGAAACATAGTAGGAACTTAATAATTATTTATA